>NC_092693.1:6904783-7247283 GCF_964275005.1 Diadema setosum | reverse complement strand
GTAAATTCACCAAATGGCCAAACCGCACTCTACTGTCGCCTCACCCACACTCTACTGTCGCCTCGTTTTATGTGTATAACGCATAGGCATTAGAAGAGCATTTGATACTAAGATGTTGTCACTTTTAACGGTCGAATCGCTTCAAAAGACATGAGTTTCGGCTCCAGGGGCTTTATTTGTCACTCTACTAAAAATAATTTAAGTTAAAAATGCAAGTTCATCGGTAAATTCACCAATATGACCAAACCGCACTCTACTGTCGCCTCACCACACTCTACTGTCGCCTCGTTTTATGTGTATAAAGCATAGGCATTAGAAGAGCACGTAATACTCAGATATTGTCATTTTCAAGCGTCGAATTGCATCAAAAGACATGAGATTCGGCTCCAGGGGCTCTGTTTGTCACTCTACTAAAAATAATTTAAGTTAAAAATTCAAGTTCATCGGTAAATTCACCAATATGACCAAACCGCACTCTACTGTCGCCTCACCACACTCTACTGTCGCCTCGTTTTATGTGTATAACGCATAGGCATTAGAAGAGCATGTAATACTATAGATGTTGTCATTTTTAACTGTCGAATCGCATCAAAAGACATGAGTTTTAGCTCCAGGGGCTCTGTTTGTCACTCTACTAAAAATAATTTAAGTTGAAAATTCAATTTCATCGGTAAATTCACCAATATGACCAAACCGCACTCTACTGTCGCCTCACCACACTCTACTGTCGCCTCGTTTTATGTGTATAACGCATAGGCATTAGAAGAGCATTTGATACTAAGATGTTGTCACTTTTAACGGTCGAATCGCTTCAAAAGACATGAGTTTTAGCTCCAGGGGCTCTGTTTGTCACTCTACTAAAAATAATTTAAGTTGAAAATTCAATTTCATCGGTAAATTCACCAATATGACCAAACCGCACTCTACTGTCGCCTCACCACACTCTACTGTCGCCTCGTTTTATGTGTATAACGCATAGGCATTAGAAGAGCATGTAATACTATAGATGTTGTCATTTTTAACTGTCGAATCGCATCAAAAGACATGAGTTTTGGCTCCAGGGGCTCTGTTTGTCACTCTACTAAAAATAATTTAAGTTGAAAATTCAATTTCATCGGTAAATTCACCAATATGACCAAACCGCACTCTACTGTCGCCTCACCACACTACTGTCGCCTCCTTTTATGTGTATAACGCATAGGCATTAGAAGAGCATTTGATACTAAGATGTTGTCACTTTTAACGGTCGAATCGCTTCAAAAGACATGAGTTTCGGCTCCAGGGGCTTTATTTGTCACTCTACTAAAAATAATTAAAGTTGAAAATTCAATTTCATCGGTAAATTCACCAATATGACCAAACCGCACTCTACTGTCGCCTCACCACACTCTACTGTCGCCTCGTTTTATGTGTATAACGCATAGGCATTAGAAGAGCATTTGATACTAAGATGTTGTCACTTTTAACGGTCGAATCGCTTCAAAAGACATGAGTTTCAGCTCCAGGGGCTTTATTTGTCACTCTACTAAAAATAATCAATGTTAAAAATTGAAGTTCATCGGTAAATTCACCAACATGACCAAACCGCACTCTACTGTCGCCTCACCACACTCTACTGTCGCCTCGTTTTATGTGTATAACGCATAGGCATTAGAAGAGCATGTAATACTATCTGATGTTGTCATTTTTAACTGTCGAATCGCATCAAAAGACATGAGTTTTGGCTCCAGGGGCTCTGTTTGTCACTCTACTAAAAATAATTTAAGTTAAAAATGCAAGTTCATCGGTAAATTCACCAATTTGACCAAACCGCACTCTACTGTCGCCTCACCACACTCTACTGTCGCCTCGTTTTATGTGTATAACGCATAGGCATTAGAAGAGCACTCAATACTAAGATGTTGTCATTTTTAACGGTCGAATCACATCAAAAGGCATGAGTTTCGGCTCCAGGGGCTTTGCTTGTCACTCTACTAGAAATAATTAATGCTAAACATTCAAGTTCATCGGTAAATTCACCAATATGACCAAACCGCACTCTACTGTCGCCTCACCACACTCTACTGTCGCCTCGTTTTATGTGTATATAACGCATAGGCATTAGAAGAGCACTTAATACTAAGATGTTGTCATTTTTAACGATCGAATTACATCAAAAGACATGAGTTTCGGCTCCAGGGGCTTTGCTTGTCACTCTACTAAAAATAATTAATGTTAAAAATTCAAATTCATCGGTAAATTCACCAATATGATCAAACCGCACTCTACTGTCGCCTCACCACACTCTACTGTCGCCTCGTTTTATGTGTATAACGCATAGGCATTAGAAGAGCACTCAATACTAAGATGTTGTCATTTTTAACGATCGAATTACATCAAAAGGCATGAGTTTCGGCTCCAGGGGCTTTGCTTGTCACTCTACTAGAAATAATTAATGCTAAACATTCAAGTTCATCGGTAAATTCACCAATATGACCAAACCGCACTCTACTGTCGCCTCACCACACTCTACTGTCTCCTCGTTTTATGTGTATAACGCATAGGCATTAGATGAGCACTTAATACTAAGATGTTGTCATTTTTAACGATCGAATCACATCAAAAGACATGAATTTCGGCTCCAGGGGCTTTGTTTGTCACTCTACTAGAAATAATTAATGTTAAAAATTGAATTTCATTGGTAAATTGACCAATATGACCAAACCGCACTCTACTGTCGCCTCACCACACTCTACTGTCGCCTCGTTTTATGTGTATAACGCATAGGCATTAGAAGAGCACTTAATACTAAGATGTTGTCATTTTTAACGATCGAATTACATCAAAAGACATGAGTTTCGGCTCCAGGGGCTTTGCTTGTCACTCTACTAAAAATAATTAATGTTAAAAATTCAAATTCATCGGTAAATTCACCAATATGATCAAACCGCACTCTACTGTCGCCTCACCACACTCTACTGTCGCCTCGTTTTATGTGTATAACGCATAGGCATTAGAAGAGCACTCAATACTAAGATGTTGTCATTTTTAACGGTCGAATCACATCAAAAGGCATGAGTTTCGGCTCCAGGGGCTTTGCTTGTCACTCTACTAGAAATAATTAATGTTAAAAATTGAATTTCATTGGTAAATTCACCAATATGTCCAAACCGCACTCTACTGTCGCCTCACCACACTCTACTGTCGCCTCGTTTTATGTGTATAACGCATAGGCATTAGAAGAGCACGTAATACTAAGATGTTGTCATTTTTAACGATCGAATCACATCAAAAGACATGAGTTTCGGCTCCAGGTGCTTTGCTTGTCACTCTACTAAAAATAATTAATGTTAAAAATTCAAGTTCATCGGTAAATTCACCAATATGATCAAACCGCACTCTACTGTCGCCTCACCACACTCTACTGTCGCCTCGTTTTATGGGTATAACGCATAGGCATTAGAAGAGCACTTAATACTAAGATGTTGTCATTTTTAACGATCGAATTACATCAAAAGACATGAGTTTCGGCTCCAGGGGCTTTGCTTGTCACTCTACTAAAAATAATCAATGTTAGAAATTCAAGTTCATCGGTAAATTGACCAATATGACCAAACCGCACTCTACTGTCGCCTCACCACACTCTACTGTCGCCTCGTTTTATGTGTATAACGCATAGGCATTAGAAGAGCTCGTAATACTAAGATGTTGTCATTTTTAACGATCGAATCACATCAAAAGACATGAGTTTCGGCTCCAGGGGCTTTGATTGTCACTCTCTTTACATAATTAATGTTAAAAATTCAAGTTCATCGGTAAATTCACCAATATGATCAAACCGCACTCTACTGTCGCCTCACCACACTCTACTGTCGCCTCGTTTTATGTGTATAACGCATAGGCATTAGATGAGCACTTAATACTAAGATGTTGTCATTTTTAACGATCGAATCACATCAAAAGACATGAGTTTTGGCTCCAGGGGCTTTGTTTGTCACTCTACTAGAAATAATTAATGTTAAAAATTGAATTTCATTGGTAAATTGACCAATATGACCAAACCGCACTCTACTGTCGCCTCACCACACTCTACTGTCGCCTCGTTTTATGTGTATAACGCATAGGCATTAGAAGAGCACTTAATACTAAGATGTTGTCATTTTTAACGATCGAATTACATCAAAAGACATGAGTTTCGGCTCCAGGGGCTTTGCTTGTCACTCTACTAAGAATAATTAATGTTAAAAATTCAAATTCATCGGTAAATTCACCAATATGATCAAACCGCACTCTACTGTCGCCTCACCACACTCTACTGTCGCCTCGTTTTACGTAATATTCGCATAGGCATTAGAAGTGCACTTTTTGTCATTTTTAACGGTTGATTGACATGAACTTCGAATTAATTAGAACTTCCAAGAATGACTGATTTCATTGAGTGTACTTTTCTGTGTTTTCTGATCTAGCCCATTTTACCCAACCCCCCCCCCCCCCAAAAAAAAAAAAGAATAACAACTAACGTTAGGCCCTAACGTTACTAAAAGTATTTATTTGAAGAAATCTTGACACCCCTTACCACAATGACGATCAAACTCATCGTCAAACCATGTTTGTACAGAGTCTGTGGGATGTCAACAAGGGTGAGTCGTCGATGGACATTCCTCGAGTGAGTGACAGACAGACGGACACACACACACACACACACACACACACACACACACACTGCTGCAACTGTGAAAGCGATATGTGTTTACATGACGTTCACTCGGTGGTGTACGTTTACAACGCAGGGGAAAGGGAATCTCCCACCTCATACATATTCAATAAGGCTTCGGCAGTCTCCGCGCCAGCTCATGAATAATTAATATATGTGACCTTTGGTGAAACTACTTCCCGCAGAGCATTCTCGCCTCTTAAGTGCCTACCATCAATGATTTATAGACTAGAATAGTCGGAATACTTGGATCATGTAGCTGTTGAGCTGCCGACAGACCATGAACTCACGCATCATCACTGATCATGTTTGATGTATTCATTTTCATCATACATGTCATGATGTGATGTAGAAATTCAATGGCAATTGTAAATTTATAGGTGCCTATTCATCATTTCATGTCATGTCACTTCATCATTTTCATTGAAGTTCATGTTTTGATTAAGAGACCTTATTCATTTCTGGATTATCAAACCCTTGGCCTTATGAAGGTTCAATATGAAACATCCTACATTGAATGATTTATTGAATTCATTTTTGGAATATCAAACTACGTGTATGGCCATGTTTAGTAAATTTACAGTAGATATCAATGATTTGATCTTCTTGAATCATCTCTGACATCTGATCATGTGATGTGCTCAGTTTTCTATCTTGATCTCCCCCACCCCACTTGCAAATAACAAGAGCCACTGACACTGTCACACTGTCTGACTGGTATAACAGAACAATCAAAAAAGGAAATAAAGCCTAGAAATAGAATAGTAGAAACAACTGAAGGATTCATAATAAACTTTATGTTTTGAATAGTTGCAATGTATGTATGTTCAGGTTGAATCTTTTAAATGGACACTATTTTATTCTCGTAAACTACCGGTACCGGTACTAAAAATGAACACTTTGGTGGCAGTAATTTTTAACTGGCAGTTTCATCAAAATCAGAAAGAAAATAAAAAAAGTTTTGGGATCTTGAAGTTTTAACAACATGTTCTGTTGAAAAGGTGAGAGTTATAAACAAAATCAGCAAGTTTGTTGTGATGTTTCTGCCTCACAAGTTGTTGATCAACTTGTGCCAAAATCTTTACTGTACTTCATTACCGGTAAATATGACATTGGATAAAAGAAACACTAACCAATTGGAGAGTTCTTATAGTGAAGATATCATCACCACAGCTTATGTGTACATAGTGGTGATAGTATTGTGTTGCAAAAACATGTTTTACAGCTTAAGAATTAGGTAGCCTGTAATCTTAGTCTGATTGTAGTGAAGCTTGCATAATTCTGTTTATTTGATTTTAATTTTATTCATCTATGTCTACTTGAACATGGAGAGGATTTTGCACTTGAAGGTACACCAGTCATATGTCTCCATTTCCATCAGGTTACCGTGACGATTCCAGGGAATGAATGCAGCAAATTTCATGAAGCTGTCAAGCTTGCTGGAGACTCATTTGTGCGTGTTGAAGAAGTACCTCTTACAACCTTCATCCAACCAGCCTTCATCAAAGACATTATTTGTGGTGGTAAGCACAATGCTTATTTTATTGTGCTTTCTCCTGGATGTTAATGTCATTATAGTTTGTTTTATTATGTGGATTAGTAAGTTACATACTTTATGCAGGTTAGAAAGCTTCATTTATGGTTAGACAAGGGGAAACTCTTTTTTTCCTTTCACTAATTATTCACCTTCTTGTATCTTTAGTGCTCTTTAAAAATAAAATGATATCAAAGACCCAAAGAACTCTTGTCGAGGGAACTTTTTTCTTCTTTTTTTATGGGACCAGGATTGGACCTAGATTTTTGCTGGGGGTGGGGGGAGGGGGGATAATCCAATGACAATGGGTCATAACAAGCAAAAAACAAAAAAACAAACAAGGGGGCGGGGATTAAATCCCTAAGTGCTCTTTAAAAATTGAAATGATATCAAAGACCCAAAGAACTCTCGTCGAGGGAACTTTTTCTTTTTTTTAATGGGACCAGGATTGGACCTAGATTTGTGCTGGGGGTGGGGGGGGGGGGGGGGATAACCCAATGACAATGGGTCATAACAAGCAAAGAAAAAAAAAACCTAGGGGGATTAAATCCCTAAACCTCACCCACCCCCCCCCCCTCCCCACCACTAGGTACAAAGTGACTTAAATCATTACTTGTGACATCATATTGTGAAACTTTCCTTCAGGGTGGATCTCTGCACTGTCAGTCAATGACCAGCTGGACACAGGTGATGTCGTTGCACTTCTACCTTCAGGTATGAGTTTGCTGCCTAGTACTGTATACGGCTTATTTGTCGTAAGTATAATGTTTCACGAATTGTTACTTGTCAGACCATGTTAGTATTATTCCTTTTCAGTAGAAAAATCTGTGAATTTAACCTTGGAGACAATATGTAACAGAATAACCCATTAATTTTGCAAGTTGTCAATTTCACAATATGCAGTTGTATCAGTCTTCTTGCAAATTTCATGAAAATGAAACACCACAAAACCAACCACATATACAGTGTTGATAAATGTATAACTGGACACATTAGGGGCTCTTAGTCACTCTGCCATCAGTCAAAGTCTACACCGGAATGCGTTCTTTGCTACTCTGGCAAGGACTCATCATGAAGGAAGAGTAAATAAATTCATTGCTAATTAGATGGAACAATATTTTTGTTGTGGTGTAATACCAGTATATGAAGCCCAAGAAAGGAAATTATATTTTGAAGCAAACACAATTTTGTGTAAAGCAGATTAACAAGTAGTGTCATAAGTGTGCTTGATAGACTTTTTTTGTTCTCTAACACTTTACAATAGAAAAAAAAATGAATATGTATGTCTTATGATCCAATTTCTGTCAACTCTTGATCTTAATTTTGTACTCATCAGGTGATAAAACAAAGTACAGTTTATGTTTGAGATTGATTCTCTGTCAACTGGTAACACTGTAATATGAAATATTCCATATAAAGGACATTGTGTAAAGGGATTTTTTTTTTTTATTGTCACAGTTTTTGGGTGAGTGACTGTGCTGATTGTGTCGAGATCGATTTGTTTTTTTGTTTTTTTTGTTTTTTTTGGGGGAAGGAGATTGTTGACTACCTTTTAGCACCTACCCCCCCCCCCCTCCACCCCTCCACCCCCCACCATTACCAATTTCAACAAATGGTTTCCATTTTTGTCCAGGTACCTTGGTGTTATCCCTTACCAAGGAGAGTTTCCAGGAGCTTGGTCTCGACGGCAGACCTTCTCAGTTCAACCGAACCCGCAAGACAGGCAAGCACAGTAAGTGTGTACCCTTGATATGGAGCAGAGAATGGCATGTTTGCTGTGTAGAGTTGTTGCATCATTTTCTGTTTCTTCTCGTCTTGTCTTGTTAATATCTTGTGAATGAGAACTTGCTAATGAATGAGATTTAAATTTGCTTCCTCAAAGTGTCTTCAAACTAAATTTTGGGAATTTTGTCTCCAGTGGTAACTAACTATGTGAGTTTTCAACTTGACTGTAAGCCCAGGCAAAGAAGGTATGAAATATAGAATGAATGAATGAATGAATGAATGAATGAATGAATGAATGAATGAATGATAAATATGTATTTAGATATATAAATACATACATACATAAATACATGAATAAATAAACAAATATGTGAATAAGTAAATAAATACATGTTTTAGTAAGTAAGTAAATAAATAAATAGATAAATAAAAGGAGAATCATTTTCCTGAAGTTTTAATTTGCAAGCTACTGTGACTCCTTGGCTTGAATTCACGAAGGTGGTACAAATGAAACCACGGTTTGAACCATGGACAAAAACCATGGAGCGCCAAGTGTCGCATGGAATATTTTGTTACGAAATCAGTCATTTCGTCGATGAAATGATTATTTTGTAACGAAATGACAACTTTTTATGCCTCCGCCACGAAGTGGTGCCGGAGGCATTATGTTTTCGGGTTGTCCGTCCGTCCGTCCGTACGTACGTCCGTCCGTACGTACGTCCGTCCGCATTCGTTTACACGATAACTTGAGTAATATTGACTGGAATTTTACCAAACTTGGTCCAAGTATAAAGTATGATGGGGCAATTACTTGATTAGATTTTGGGTGAAATCGGCCAAAGGTCAAAGGTCAAGGTCAAATCATGAAATTGTATTTGTTTGCGCGATAACTCAAGACTGGATGAAGCAGCTTTCACCAGACTTGGTCCAAGGATGATGTATGATGGGGCAATTAGTTGAGTAGATTTAAGTGACATTGGCTAGAGGTCAAAGGTCAAAAGGTCAAGGTCAAATGCTAAAAATGTTGCTATTTTCCCCATATCTATGCAATGCCCGAAGGTATTTTTTTGAAACTTAGCGTAGACATGTACTACTGTGTAAAGATTCTCCAGAGAGAGTTTCATGTCATAAGGTCAAAGGTCAAAAGGTCAAAGGTTAGGTGAAAATGTTACAATTTCACTTTTCTCGCAAATGGTTCAATGTATTTTCATGGAACTTGGTACATACGCATGTACTGACTGGCAGGGATTATCTAGGGAACTTAGGGGTCATGGGTCAATAGTCAAGGGGTCAAAGGTCAAGGTCAACTTCTCAAAATTTTACTATTTCCCCCATATACTAGTATATTATGCAATGCTTGCATTGTTAGTTTTAAAACTTAATATATACATGTATTACCTAATGGAGATTCTCTGGGAAATTTCCAGCCAGAAGGTCAAAGGTTAAGGGTCAAAGGCCAAGTTTAAATGCAAAAAAAAACACCTATTTTGTACTGTACTTACACTCTTTCTTCATACCTTGAGAATTACTCAATGCATAAACTTATAAAAGGGACGGTCAGAAGTCAAGTAAAAATCCACAATTCCCCAAATATGTGTACCTGCCCTCTTAGACAATTATAGCAAACCAGTTCAAGGAAAGTGAACATTCAAGATATTTCTGACAAACCTGTCATTGCAATATTTTGCCATTTATGTGAAACTGTCATCACACATTGTGAAGACATTGTACTATACACCTATTGGGAGAATCATGCATTATGGCGGAGGCATCAGTCGCCATAGCGACATTTCTAGTTGTAACTAAATGAACATTTCGTTAACGAAACGGTCATTTTGTTGACGAAATGACCAATTTCGTAACGAAATATTCCGTGTGACACTTGGCGCTCCATGGTTTTTGTCCATGGTTTAAACCATGGTTTCATTTGTACCACCTTCGTGAATTCGGGCCCTTGTGGACAATATGGCTCGGCAAAACAAAGGATTTCTTCTTGAGTTTGCATTTCTGTGCATAGTACCTCTATACGTTATGTCAATATGCTTTATGCAAACTAGTTTGATAAGAACCTGGGATAAGAAACTTGTTACAGTGTAGTACTCAACAGAAGAAGAGAATTGGACCCAAATCACATGCATATCCTTTAACTAATGGGGATATGCATGAGTAGCAATAAAATGCTTCACCAGTTGTGTTGTTTGTTTTTGCTTGCATTTTCTCTGCCAGTTGTAGAGATTGATTTGAAGAGAGAAGACTTCAAACCTGGTGAAGGATTCTATGAGAGAGTACAAACTAGACTAGCCAGTCATCCAGAGCTGAAGTTTACATTCCTTCTTGCCTGTAAGTACTTTCATTTCTCTGTAATACTTGGATTCAACCTTACAAGGGCCTCCTTGGTTTTGATTGCTAACATTTGAAGTTATGAAATATGTGGTTTCATGAGACTTTTTTAGACTTCTAAAGAACTAATGCATTTAGGAGAAATATGAAATGAAAACCATGGATCCTTTAACCTGTTGAGAACGGGCTGATTTTGCTACAACATGCATTTCTTATAGACGCTTGCCTGAGTATACTCGGGATTTGTCCTCAACAATTTAAAGATAAAGACTAAAAACAGATGCCTGATGACATTGGGAGTGTACATGGATATCCAAGAAAGAAGAATACATTGTATGATGACAAAAAGTCATGAGAATCAGTTCAAAAAAAAAGAAGAGAAAAATGATATTAATGTCGTCAAAGGGAACAAATGAATCTTGTTATAGGATTGTTTTATTAAAAGAGAACGATAACGGAAATTTGATTTCACTCCCACTGATAATTGACAGTGTACAAAGTAAGTGAAAAAATTAAGTGAAAATATAGTTCTCATGCCTGCAGAACTGTCAATTTTTGCTCTAAATATACACTTCTACATAGGAAATGTGTGAAAGAACGCCACGATAGCACAATTTCAGTTGGGAAACAACGAAAGTGGAAGTACTACAGTCTCAGAGCATATTGTATCATGGTTGCTACTTCATTTGTATTATTGATAATCAATAATCAACAGATCAGGCCACAGCAGTATCCATCAATCTTCCGCGCTGGAGGCAGCTTGTTAGAGAGCATAATGCTAGGGGCCCAATCGATCATCATGTAATGTGCTATCTACCAACTGCTGAATGGGAAGAGCACCTCAGATCTGAAAGTCGTATGCATATTATCGAAATTATTTTACGCTTTTGATCTCAAGGTACTCCAAAACAACTCATTATCCCAGCAAGTTGCATCAGCCAGACAGGTTTCTTTGGGATTTTTTTTTTTCAAATAGATTCCAATTGGTGGAAAATTTTAAGCCCTTCTGAGAACTATTTGTTGGGCTTTCGGGTGACTACCACTACTTGGCCCGTAATACTGGGAAAAGTAATAATAATCTTGTTTTTGTGCAATTTTCTCCCTTTTTTGTCCAAAGGTGAAAGGAGCATTGAGCCATTGCTCCTCCTCCATCTCAAATCCTTCACCTGTCACCATCATCATCTCAGTCACAGCACACACACTTGCCATGACATCCCTGTTCCCACAGTCAGTGGGTGGAGTCTACCAGTTGGTGAGGAGAGTGGGTGTGGCACAAGTGCAGAAAGTGCAGCTGGGGTCATGGATTTCCAGGAATGGCTGGGCATGGTGGCCTGCCAGTGTAACCTGTAAGTTTGTTTCTTTGTTTGTTTGTTATGTCAAAACAGAACATAAACCAGATGTAGACAGTTAGAATGAAGAGAGCCTGTTACAAAAACAAAACAAAACAAAACAAAACAAAACATAATTTGGGAGATGACACAAAAGCATGCTAGACCGTCTGGTACTTTTCTATGGACATCACTCCCAATCTGCTGAAATCAAATTCAACATATGCTATTTTTAAAAACAGTTTGCGCCTGTGACCAGTTAACAAAATCACCATCAGTTAAGGTTAATTCCTTTAAAAAGGTGCCCAAGGAAGAAAGAAATCTGCCTACTCCTCAGTAGGGGTCTAGGGCAATTACCCCCTGGGCAGTTACCCCAGACCCTTCCCCTGACCCTAATACTAATCCTAATCCTAATCTTGAACCTAATCCTAACCCTAACCCAAACTCCTAACCCTAAACCTAACCCTAATCTTTACTTTAACCTTACCACTAACCAGTATTAAGCCGGGGGGTAATTGCCCTCTGGGGGTAGGCCCTAATTGCCAAGATGCGCTCAGTAGTTGGTGTCTCTGTCCCTGCAGAGTAATCTTGACAGCACAAAAAGCTGTAAAACAACTATGTAGCAAATATGATAATACACTTTATGTGGCACTAGGTGTATGCTAGTATACAATATGAAAGTGGCTGTCCTCTCTGTGTATGTTACTATGAATTTGGCATTTAAAGGGTTCAATAAAGTTTGATGCTTTGGCTGGCATAGCATAGGATGCAATTTGTGAGGAAATTTTTCATTACTAGTGACTTCAATAGTGGTTGGAGGTGTACTGTACATTTCTGTCTTCAAATATTTCAAGGAAAATAAAGTAAGTTATGGGGAGCGTTTTCAGATGTTACTGGAGCAAAGTGATGAATTTTCTTTTCAAATAAGACAAATTTTGTACTGTCATTAATGAGATAACATTCAGTGGAATTTCAAAGGTTAGTAAGGAGCAAACCTTGCAAGAAATAGTAAGGATGGTTGTTGTGACTACATTACTTTAATACTTTTAAATCTCTTTCAAGGAGAAGTTTTATGTGCTGTGACAAAAAGACAAAACACTAAACAGTTTAATGAGTTAACTGCGTCATTGCATGAGCTTTACCCACAAAGAAAGGTGTAAAACAGCAAACCAAGGAATGGTGTTTTCTACAATGAAAAGACGTATCAATCTCCCAGATTTGTATAATTGTGTGATCTGATTTGATATAATTTACACACCCTTTACGAGATTGAATACATTGTGTTATTACAATGAGCAAGCAATGAATATGATATGAAAACAAGGAAGACTGAAACCATTATTGTGATAAGAAAGTGCACGCTTGAGATTGTGAGACCAGTACACCAAAATGATGAACCCGTACTTACCAAACCAAACTTACCAACAAAATTTTTCCAACGCCTTGTACCCCATTTATACACAAAGTTGGTCCAAGGGAGTGCTCCTAAAGCCCTTTGACTTGTACCCCTTTGAGTCTGTTCATACAGTGAGCTCAGTGAGACCATGCGCAAAGTGGCTGAGAGGGGCATAACTGTCATGGTGAAATTCAAGTGACATGGAACTTCTAACACACAGACTGTATGCACAGTGCACACTGCATTCCACTTCCAGGTGCTCTAAACATGGATGATTGTTTAAGCAGAGTCTAGAGTGCTTTAGGAGCCCTCCTGAGCCTAGTCTCAAAAGAGGTATAACTTGAGAGCACTCCAGGGCCTTATATATCTGGAGTGATCCAAATGCCCTGTATAAATTTGGTCTCGGAGACATTGTGAAAGACTCTGACTGGTGAGGCCGGTATAATCCATGTAATGACGTGACAAAAACAGAAGTCTGTTTCATTGATGATCTGGGTTTCATTTCTCGTATGTGCTCATCTAGGAATGGTGGAGATGATTACCTGTCAACCTACGAATGTCCCTCTCCACGTGAGGACTCCGGAGAGGTGTTCCATGAAAAGTGGAGGGGTTTCATCCCAGCAACCACGGTGTCACAGATTCTTGCTGCCTTGAGGTAAGCAAACTAAAATGAGGGGATGGGGGTTGGGGGGATGGGGTGGGGGGGGGGGCATGGGGAGGCCACAATCGACCAATATGATTACAAACTACATGTAAGAGCTCAAGACAAGATTTGCAAATAAGATATTGAATCATTGCAGACTGTTCTCATTGAGGTAATGGCACACACCACATGCAAGTATATTCACTCTTTACATGTACACTGTATGTGTGTGTGTGTGTGTTCGTGCATTTGCAGCTGCTTATGAACTTGAACAGTATGACTATAAATTTCTCTGTATATCAGTAAAAAAAACAGCAAAAACTCTGCCAATAGATACACTCGCTGTATATGCAGTATGATTCATGGTGTTTTCATTTAAATTGCAAAGTTAATGGCTCACTTCAAAAACATTGCCTCATGTAACACAAATGTGTTGTGTCTGAATATCCAAGGTGAGAAATTGCACAATTTTTTTTGTTTTTTTGTTTTTTAATAATACATTTTTCTCATTCCATCAATGTGGATCTTGGTCACAAAGTCAACCACTTGCAAAAATTGTCTACAAGACCCAGTTCCCAAAACATTGTACTTTCAAAATATATTGCACAGACAGTATTTCCACCAAAACCTACCAATATGGATGTATTATTTTTTCAATATATGTATTGTGCATGCTGGTTTCACATTTTGTGATTTGTTTTTTAGTCGAAACCTTGCACATCAGATTGTTTCCTGATGTCACCTTTGATAAAGATATAAGTAAAAGGCAAAACATCGCGATATTCTTTATAGTTGTCTTACATAACTTCTATTTAACCCTAACTTGTCAATACACCAGTTCACAGTTTCAAGCTGAGTATGTGCAGATAAAGGTCATGGCAGACCCTCTTGTGAAATTAACTTGTAACTGAGATGTTCAAAAACTGGATAGGTCTTCCTTCATGAAAACTATGTTGTAAATGTTCATGCATGGATCACATGCATATTGGAATGTACAGGTGAATGTGTATTCGTCATAACCATATTAAAAAAATAAGCAATTCATGCAGCACTTGTATATTACCACTTTCTGCTTGACTGTGCAAACTGCTCTTATTGAAAGATTATTCCATATTTTGTAAAGTCTGTGGTTCCTGAGCTCATTGTAGACTAATGCTTATTGCACCCACAGGAGAGTTGTATCTGATGGAAGTGAAGGTCCTCCCTGGGGTGCCATGACCGTCCATGGCTTTGCGGACTCGCCCGTCTCCACCCACTTAAAGGAGAACCTCTGCACGGGTGGCAGCGCTGCAGACGATAGGCCGTACACCTTCGTTGTCCTACCCGGCGGCAGGTACTTGCTCTTGACTTGCGGCAATTCATGACCAGCATCATGACTGGACCTTGTGTGACAAGAGTGTGCCAGACCCAGGAGGTGTGGTGTGCTAAGCCAGCTGATGTGATCCAGATCAGTATTACGTGTGACAACGTGCACAGTTCCCTCTTCTAAGCTGGTCAATATCACTTTTATGAGTTTCTTACTTTGGCATAGATATTGACTGGAGGGATATAGCACATTATGGTCTTATTTAGGGCACAGAATTCTTACTAGGATGTATTCCCTCTCCTGGAAAGTATTTTGCCTCAGGCATCAAACTCCTGTGTTTCTGGTAGTCAAATCAGAATCCCTATTTGACT
Organism: Diadema setosum; assembly: GCF_964275005.1. Classification (NCBI taxonomy): domain Eukaryota; kingdom Metazoa; phylum Echinodermata; class Echinoidea; order Diadematoida; family Diadematidae; genus Diadema; species Diadema setosum. The sequence goes on along the minus strand of NC_092693.1, from coordinate 7,231,947 downwards.
GCAGGTTGCCTAGATATTACAGACAGAAACCCCCTTTTGTTTTAAAGGTTTTATTGTGAGGTGGAGGATACTGCAGGCGCAAATATCGTATGCTGACATAACTCATTAGTGAGCACTGTTGGTAACAGGCAGTATATGATTCCCAAACTCAAGTTTATGCACAGAAATCATTTTTCATGTGGTATACCCTGTATTTACATGTTTTTTTTCTGTGCAGGTCTTCCAAGGGAAAGTAATCAAATGTTTTCACATCATATGACTGCCTTCAAATAACCAAATGACACCTGATGCAGATGATCTCATATAATTTGCATTTTCTTAGGCAGATCAGACATCAGAAAATGTTCTAAGGATGCACTGAGAGTCTTGGGACACAATAGGAGAAAAAAAAAAAAATCTTTCCAAGTTTCACCAAAGAGTCTGACAACTTAGTGCTATCTCCACATGTTCTGAGGGATGATGGTATAGCAAAGTTGACTTGGACTTCTGTCACTGCACACTGTGATACCTCTGGGGTATTTTGCTTCTTTTTTTTTCAGGTTTTTGTAGGAAAATACACAAATTTGTAAGCTCAGGATATTTTTCAGTCTGCCCTTTTTTCCTAACAGCAAAGGATATCTTCATTTTGATGGATCATTTTGTTTACAACAATGATGACACAGTACTATCCATTTCATGCTTGGGTAAAGCCCACAATATGAAATGAGGAATGTTAGCATGCATTTTAATTTCACGAATTTCGCAAGAGCCAAGATTCGCAAAATAAATATGCATGGAAAAGTTCTTGTCTACACTATATGCATTGAATGTTAGAGTTAGGTAACTCACAGAAAAGGCTGTCAGCTCCAATTCGCGAAAATTTCATGTCGCGAAAATATTGTGTTTTACAGTATGTGAATGCTAAAAAAGGAGGCGTGTCAAATCAAGGAATGTGAAGTAAAGTCAGAAATACTGGATGCCAGCCAAAAGATGATGGACCTCCATTTCATGTCCTATCTCTGAGATGGAGTGTGTTGCTTCCGCCAGAATTAACAACATGGCAGGTTGCAACACTTAGCCAATTGATCCCAATGGGCGTCAAACCCTGGATCCCTGGAATGAGAGGCTGACATGCTTTTGATTAAATCAGTTTAATGCCCTAAAGTACATTGTTTGTAGGTTGTAGGAGGGTCAGCTAACTCTCAGAGGGCTTGCATCCTTGCTCGGCATGTAAGAGGAATCTTTGAGGTTGATCGTGAATCTGGACCACCCAGAAGATGGGTTTTTCAACATGGTACGTGCCTGCAAGGTCACATCATCATGCTCACTTAAATGTAGAACTGTCTTTGCCTTGGGAAGTCCCACTTAGGCAGTGTTCCAATAGGGAAACCCTTGGTTGGCATGTTTGAGTGAGTTTATTTACGTCTTGTTACCACGGAAATAAGCCACATGTTCAAGGTTAGAAACTGTGTAGGCAATCTCTCAATCTCTGCAGATGTTTTGTTTGATAAAGTCAAGAGGACTAGTGCACTGGTGAATCCTTAAAGGAGTGTCCTACATTTTTTGCCTTGCACTGTGTTGGTACCAGGTTGTCCCCTAAGTCAGTGTCTCAGATATTAAGCACCTTTTGATGTGAATATTCACAGATTATTTTATCCTGGATAAGTAATATTCAGTAACACAGAAAAAGGAAAGGTATTGATGTTCAATTTTGTTATCTGGATATATGTTTGTGTGTGTGTGTGTGTGTGTGTGTGTGTATATATATATACAGTATTCATCGCATAATCGGGCATCTGATAATCGGGAACCTCGCTTAAATGACATACGCTTCCCAGAAACATTTCCAATGCACGTTATTTTCACTGGATAATCGGGCGGGGACCTCTGATAAACGGGACAATTTTTCTTCAAGCGATCTTTGATTTTGTTGATATTTTACACAAAAAATATACCAAAATACCACAATAATATTTCATAGATTCCCTATCAGTTGTCGTTTACATCAAACTTACAAAGCAAGCTTCGGACTGGTGTGTTTTGACCTCCGTCCATCCAGTACACGTACATTTCAGCTCGCTGCCCGCCTTCGCTTTTCTGTACATGTGTATATATGGCGAGCCAGATCGCTACAACACATGTACAGTGCAGTGATCGCGGCAAGTAAACAATCAAGCCGTGATGATTGAATGACTGAAGGACTTTTCATTGACGTTCCCACATCAGTTCTGGGTAATCATTTCCCATGGTTGTGGATATGTATTTATACAGAACGCCCTACGTGTCCAAGAATTCTACGAATGTTTAAGAAAGTGCTAGCTTTTAATCCACATATTTTGTGTTCGAAGAGAGGCGACAGAAGAAGAACCCGGTTGCGATTACTCTACATCATTGCGAGAATGCAGGGACAGCTAGAGGGTCGCGCCGAGGGTAGCGTGGTTGTGTATTCATGTACATGTACAGTACGTCAGTATGCATGTGTGTGTGTGTGTGTGTGTGTGTGCACTACATAATGTACATGTCGTATGCCGTTAGTGTATGGTGAGTGCTCATCGCAAAATCGGGCACCCCGCTTAAAGGGGCCGTGTTTGCTACTCCCAACCTGTCCCGATTATGCGATGAATACTGTATATATATATATATATATATATATATATATATATTGTCTTCCATAAAAATTATATAGATCAGTACTGCTTGTTTTACAATGTGCTGACAATACAGTATTATCTTGCTACTAAATAGATGATAATTTAGACCTAATAAGAAGGGAAAGCAGTGAACTGGTAACTATACATAGCCCTATTGCTTTACAAAAGTCACGCGGCATCATATCTGGTCGTGCTATTGAGCTGGGTGAGTTTCATAAACTTGCGGCTCACAATACTCAAGAGTTCATGACATTGCTACTGTGATGTAACATTACACAATAATCAAAACAACTCCTGCTATTTTTTATATTCTTTTCCATTTGTGGTTTGTATATATGCATCTTGCGTATCCATTTGCAAAAGCTGTTTCCCAGCATGTTTTGCTTGTATCAGGTGCTTTCTTACCAGCGAGTGTTTGGTCTCACAGGAATATTACAGAAGATGGTCATGTCGATATCACTTTAGGTATGTCTCTTGGGGGGGGGGGGGGAGGGGGGAGGAGGGTTGGATGGAATGAAGGGGTGTGTCTGTGGCAGATTGGAGCTGATTCAGTGTGATATACCTGTGTTCCAAGAGAGCCATGTCATAGGAAAGAAATGCTGTGGTGTCTTCCATTTTCTCAGAGAGCCTGGAGACAAACACATGGCATAAATTTTGATCCTGTGTGCAACATGCTTGATATTGTGCAATTTTGAAAGATTTGGCAGTTTGAAAAAGGCACTGAAATTTCAGTCTAAGAATCTTCAATTTAAGAATCAATTATGAATTAGAATTTGATAAACTTTTGAAATTCTGTGATTTTTTTTTATATATGTGAACAACAAAGGGCACAAATGAGAGATTTTGTTTAAATCTGCATTATGAAAAACTAATAATAGAATTACACATTATCATAAAATTACACTGTGCCAAACCATTGAAATGTGGTTTCCTGTATTGGATGGGTTAATTATTCATTTATTGAAATACAAAGATGACATTACTATGCTTGTACAATGTAGTGTTGAAGCCTGTGTGATTTAAAATTCATTAAAAAGAAATCTTACTTATGTAAGCATTATGTATATCATTCTATCATTCTGTATTACTTTATATGGAACTAACATTATTTGAAATAAAAGCAAGTTTAAAGGGCTGCTTCCACTTCTCATTGCTACGCCTACATGGCAGTTACAGTTGAAGTATAGACTCTATTCAGACTGAATTTTAAATAAGTGATATCTGGTGAGCTGCCCAGTTTCCCTGATTTCTGCCCCATTAACCCTCTGAGGAGCTCCATCTTCAACTCATACTGATATCATGTAGTAACATGTTCTGCCCACAGGACTGAATGAGTTAAGCAGATCGTCTGTCTCTTAACACCCTTACAAAAGAATGTGAAAAGTTTTCCCCAATTTAGGAGTCATTATCAACCATTGAGATACAATTAATTGATATTCAGTTTACTGTTTACAAGCTAGTGCATGTACTGTCAACCTTGCCTAAGTCGATCTCACCTAATTCAAATAATTACCTAAGTTGAAGGTCTTTTCATGTCCTGTTCTCTTTGTATTCTATTGATTTTAATCCCCCATAAGTCAAATTTTCTCTCTAAGTCGAAGCTATTTCTTCTGTCCAAGTGGATTTGACTTGGGCATGGTCGACTGTATCTTCCTGCTTACTTTTTAACATGTCAAGAGTTTTCAGGCATGCATCCGGTTTAAACTGGCGAGGCTCAGGAAAAGCACAAAAAAAAAGTGTGCATTTAAAGAAAATACATTATCTCCATGGAGATACTCATCCAGTGAGATCTCTGCGGCTGTCGATGTATGAACAACGGATGTTCCTTGTTTCCTTTCTGTCGGTGGAAACCAGTATGATATTGAACCAGGAAGTAGGATATATCAGTGTGCTGCAGTACTGAGTTTCCTTAGTTGTGATCGATACATTGTAGTCACTAATTGCTTAGTTTGGGAGGGCTATAACATATGCTACCCTCTGTTCTCTGACCCCCCCCCCCCCATCCCTGGGTGGGGTGGGGGAAGACAAACCCTTGTTGAAAATGCCTATTGAAAACAAATTCAAAGTCTACAATAAAGATGCGCAGTTTATGTACATGTGATATCAGATTTTGTTGTTGTACTGTGTTTTGTACCTGTCTTGGTCTTTACTTCAAAAAGTAATTGCTGTATAGTAGGACATTGAGCGTAGCAAATTTTGTGTGGGACTACACTGTGATCCACCAAACCCCTCCCAGAATGTTTGGAACTGCCTGTACGCATACAGATTACTAAGTGCTATCAAGAAAGATTAGTCATAACCCTGGGTAAATGATGTTGGCATGTGTACTGCTTCACAGCTAAGACACAAGAGTCTTGATGACATGTTGCTGGTTATTTGAATTTTATGAAATAATGCAGAGTCTTTTAATGTTTACAAGTGCAAAAAGAAATTGGTCATTTTGGTGAGTCTTGTGACAGCCCCCTCCCCCAACATACCAGGGTCAATACTCATGCATTGTCATATTTTGCGTCTTGTCATCATATAGCTGCAAGTCTTCATTCGCACATCCTCAAAAGTGTCAACAATATTTTATGTGAAGATGGTGCCTATCCCAAATTGGGTATTGAGTACATTGTACATGTACTTGCAGATTCTATAGTCAAGTATTCCAAAAGCTTCATATATGATCATTGAGAGAAATCATATAAAAACTCAACAAATAAATTCTGGGGGTTTTTTTTTTGTGTGTGTGTGTGTGTGTGTGTGTGTGTGTGTGTGTGTTTGGGGTTTTTTTTTTTTTTTTTTGGGGGGGGGGGTTAGGATGTAGAGGTTTGGGGTTTTGGTTTGTTAGGTGTTGTTTTTTCGCCATAGTTTGAACCGAGTGAATCCTAAGTGAAAGGAAATTGCATGTCAAGTTGTTGATTAAATGTTGTCTTTGCCTCGTTCTGCGATATGGGACTGAATAAGATTCACATATTTACAGAAACTTACAAATCAAAGCCCTTGAGGTACTAACTGTCTGCATATCGTCTGCATATCTCAGTACTGGATGAAGTCTGTAGTTCATTTCTTTTGAGAGTTGATACACTATTTAAACTTCGTGGTTGCTCATTAAAAAAGAAAAAAAAATAAGATAGAAACAGTGTATAGTGATGCTAATTGAGTCATATAATGATATTCAGATGGATGGAGAAATGCTCGAGCGTATGAAGTAGTATGAAATAAACGAGCGTATTTCCGAGTCATGCTGTTATTACCATTATCTCAATGAACAAATATATATATATATATTTCTGAGATGGCTGTTCTAACTCTGCTGTCTATGAGGAAACTTATCGGGGCCACGGTGGTCCCCTTACACCATTGCACGGTCATGATGAATTTTTTAACCACTTTAGTAGGTTATAGGATCACGCAGGTTAGAGTTTTCAAACTGGAGACAGTGTTACACGATCCATGTGTAATGAGGATGGTTTGATTGCCGTGATTTAGTGTGCTGTGAGATTTTGATGTGAGAGTGTGGATGGCGATACATGAAATGTATAGACAACCGAAAGTTGGATGATAAACGTGAGTACCCTGCCTTGTCGTAATTAACGTGTGAATTTGTATACATGAAAGGACACTGTTCCTCTCTGTACGTCGTGGAAGCTAGTACGATATTAACCCATGGAATCTTGGTCGAGTTTTGCTGCAGATACAATCTATTTTCCTTCAGTAAATTGGCAACGGATATGAATTTCCTTGTATTTTCTTTCATTATAGATTAAACGGCCTGGATAGAGTCAATTAACCTGCACAAATTCAGAGAAATTGAAAAAAAAAAAAAAGAAAAGAGATAAGCCTGCCAATTTCAAAGAGAAACAATAACTTTCATTGTCGTAATTGTATGTTGCCAATTTAAAAAATCAATTTTAAAGTTATTGATTATGAAGCTTTGGAAACTTTTGCAACCGAAACAATCCATCACAGAGTATGTAGACAACAATGGGCTGAAATGAATAATTTTTTTACCTTGCCTTTTGAAAGACTAGTAATGAACAAAGATTGCTAAGTAAAGAAAAAGCACCAAACCGCAGAGGAGCGGTTTCTTTTACTAAGTTGGGTTAAGACTAAAATGAGTTCAACTTGGTATCGGTTCGAGGCACTTTATCATTAAAAGCTCCCCAATTACTACTCAAAACAAAGTGCAGGCAACTTTCTAAACGCAAGACACCATAAAGTCTGAAATTTAATTCTATTATGGTTCTTTTTTATTTTCTTCTTTGAAGTTGCAATTGATCTTTATTAACTTTTTTCTTCTTTTTCTGCTTCTTCTTCAGGGGACTTATCACGTGCACACGCCATAAATATCTTTATGTGTAATTCAAGCTGAAATGACAGAAATGTAACTTGTAATGTGCACTCGTAAAAGATTAATTTCATTGTTCTGTAGGCCTAATTCCGTCTTGCCTTTTGTGCGGAGGTATAAATTTACGTGTATAAAAATATGTTCGTGTGTGTCTGCATGTGTGCGAAATATAGGCTACGTATGTTTGCATGCGTGTGTGTGTGTGTGTGTGTGGGCGGGTGGGTGTAGTGGAAAGCATTGAAGAGGAAAAGAAATTGGCAATTATAAGTGGGAAATTAGGTTTGCATTTAATGAAGTGGGAGTATGTTAATTATTTGAAATGTTTGACTAGATCAGTGAGTGGCATTTTTTCATTTGATTTATAGAGTGCGGCTGGTGTTTCTTAGGAGATAGATTAGTTTTAAAAGGGTTTAAACTTCAGTATTTTCTTTTCTCTGTGGCTTACTGCTAACGCCTATTCTTCTCTCTGCTACCTATTATTTGTTATTATATGTATTAGTACAGGGCATGAATATATTATGAAATTTGTATGATTAAATATCATTTGTTGAAGTGCAAGGTTGGGATGTGAGCAGGGACCCTGTAACGGCATTGGTGGGGGAGGGACGGTATTTTTTTTTTTCTATTGTGTAGTTACGTGTAAGTTTGTGTACAATGTCATCAGTATGTTATGTCTGTCGGGTCAATCACCGATTTTTTTTTCTTTTTTTTTTTCGTTGACCAATCATTGTTGATTGCATAATGTGTGCATACATTCGAAATGAATGTTTTGTTTTGTGACATGGTATAAATACAATAAAGATAATTTTTTTAATGTGTGTGTGTTTGGGTTTATGCGTGCGTGCGCGTGTGTGTCTGTGTGTAGGGCCTATGTTTGTATGTGGGAGAAAACCCCTTCTTTCATCCGGTATTATACAAAGTGGCTCCATCTTCGAGTTTCCTTCGATGAATGTGGTGTACCATCAAAAAGTTATAATGGTATATAAGTTTTATTGAAACTTGGAAGATTCAGGGGCGGATCTATAGCTTTTTGCTAAAGGGGGGGGGGGTTGACCCAATGACTATGGGTCATGACAAGCAAAACAACAACAACAACAACAACAACAACAACAACCAAAAAAGCCCCCTCCCCCATAGAAAAGGGGGGTTAGACCCCCTATATATAAACCGCGAAAACAAAAGCCCCAAAAATAAAAAAAGAAGGGGGGGGGGGGTAAACCGCCTAACCTCCGCTCCCCCCCCCCCCCATTCGCCACTTGTCTTTGGTCGATAATTTATTTAGCATGTACTATCCATGCTGTCAGAAGACAAATCGATAACTTGTATCGCTTTGATTCATGTTCTCTTTTTCTTTTTTGATGATGGAAATAAATAAATTATTGAATTGAATTGAATTGAATTGAATTGAATTGAATTGAATTGATTGAAAATCTCCATTGCTTTGTTATCACAACACTGCAATAATCTGGTGCTCGAAGGAAAGAATGTTTTCTTATAGATTTACTTTCAACATAATATTTACATGGGATTCGTGAACATAGCAAACGCGACTTGTTAGGGAATCAATTATTTCATCACATCAGCTAAATTCTGTGACACTGTGGCATGTCCTTGTCTTGTTAAAAAGTAAAAACAGAATTGAAGCTTTAATGTCTCATTTATTTTTGTTAAAGTGAGATTAAACGTCAAAAGATTTTGTTTCGTTTAATTCTACCTTTATTACGAAAGTCATAGTAAACATTGAATGCACAAATTAAACACATTCTCAATGACTATCATCAGTGTTCTGCAAACAATAATTGCCAATTTGTGAAGAATATCTCGCGCTCCTACGAAATCTGCACGCACACGAGTCACCAAGACATGTGATCACTATATTTAGTATCCACAACATGTATACACTCGTCTGTAAATTATACGGAAATAATGTATAAAAGTAAGTTTGTTGTAACAATGTGTGTGTGATAGCTAGAGAAAAGGGAAATGAGATCTATATGCTTATATCCTTCCTTGCTTGAATCTCTCGATCGTATCCAATCTTTCTTGTATATTCCTCTCTTTTCTTTTCTTTTTTCACTTGATGCTTTCAATTTTGTAGAATGCCTTGATATGCCTTCCTTCTTCAGTTATTTTTTGCTAGGCTGCAACCCCTGCTGTCAGTGATTGTGTCTCGTGTTTCCTTTCTTTACTTGTCAATTTATTTTTCTCTCATCTCTTTCTATCTCTCTCTCCATCTTTCCCCTCTTTTGATTGCTGTCATTTGCCGTATTTAACCTCGAGCCGCCTCATTATGATCTATTTTTGGCTCTACCTGTCTGCTTGTGTTGTTAGGTAATCATCCATTGTTGCCGCGCTATAGCCTAGCTATCAAAGACGATGATTATGATGTCGTATACTTACACCAAGCAAGAAGCTTCAAACACATCGACGCTCCTTGTTTACACACAGAGACCAATCTGGAGCCAAACGATGACTATGATGCCCCATATTTACATCACGGAGAAACCGGTCTTGTGCCAGAAGAAGACCGAGTCTTTTACAAGTCGGAGCCAAGTCGCCATCCACTTCCCTTCAAGGTTGACCGACTTGGCTTTGCCCATGCCATCTTTGGCGTAAAGTCGCCCAGATTTGCAAAACGGGACAAACTCACGCAACAACCATCATGCGAAACCAACTTATTTCAACATGAAAGTAATTATATTACCGTTATTTTAATCAGGATTTCCTGACCTGAAGTCTGTGGTTTCCTATAGCCCAGGAAATTACATGCGCTTTCACATTTCATGATATGGTTCTAATTATCTCACCTAAAAATGTTAGAAACCTGAAGTTAAAGGTCTAAACTATACAATCCCTTTGACATCGAAATCAACAAGATGTTCACAACTCACGACATTAGTTACACGTGCTTAGTAACGTCAACAAAAATATAATGTATCAAAATATTTGATATGTGTTGCTTGAAGGTTTTAATGTTAATTTATAATCTTAGTATTTGATACCATTTAATATCTTTACTTCGTCAGTAGGACCTATAAAGGACATTGGCATTATCAGCTTTGCTTTAAATTTAACAAATATGATAAAATATGATATGTGACATAAAATATAGACACATATACTGTCATCATATTAAGTTCGCCCTGTATGAGTCGTCTCATAATTCAACAAATGGGTTATATTTATGAGCCCCTATGATACATTAACGAGAGCGATAACCCATCCATGTTAAATGCCTTGTGTCGCCAGAATTATAATTCATATAATTATTCAATACAAATATATAATTCTTACATACAGTTATATTTCACCTTAATAGCAAGAACAACGACTTCTTATAAGTTCGCTGATCCGGTGACTGATCCCAAAAGTAGGATTTACTGGTAGTAGTTTGCGGGAACTGACAAATTTGTTTAGGTTTGCTTAGGGACTCGTGAAAGATTGGATCGTTTTCACCAAGCTTACTTTCGTTTCCTTCAGGAGTCAGGCAGAAGAATCGCAAATAATGATAATTAAAAAAAAAAAAAAAACTCTGAACGAATAACGGTTCAAGCACAAATCGAATGTGCCACGGATTCGAATTAACAAAATGTCCTCCTAATCACTTTCCTGTCTAATTTCAAATACATTTCAACATTTTCGATATAACCTGATATGAGAAATATGAAATAGATTGAAAATAAATGCTAAAGTTTTAATGCCGATATTAGCAAAATAATTCATGTAATGTATAACATAAGTACATAAACAATATTACCCTTGATTTTTTGGTCCTCAGGACTTGCACTTTCAGTGCTCGCTTGTTTGTTTGCATGACAAGCCTCGGGAACTCTTTCTGTTCATTTTCGTCTTCTTTTGTTTATTTTTTGTTTATTTTCTACGTCATCTTCTTCTCATGGTAATGACTTTGTTATTACAGGTATAACTATTATCATCATCATTATTTTACCAGTATATTTGGAATTAACATATGATATCATATTTGATGTCTTCTTTTCTTTTCCTTAATCGACATTATCGTTTTACTGTTTTTTCTTTTAAATCCGTTGTAAGTTAATTTGATATGATCTGTATTTATGTCTCAACTCTGTTCTGCTTGAAATGTTCACCATCTGCTTTTTGCTTATATTTTCTTAGTTCATTTAAAGACATCAACTCCCCTCCCTTCCAACAGAATTCTTGATTCGTCATTTCCATGTTAGGTAGGGACACATGAAGTGGAACTTATTCGAATAGATACCACTATAGGAATGCTAAACACGATCAAATTCATATAACTCCATGATAAGCATTAAGGCGGACACGCAAATCCAAACCCAAATTGACATCGATGAAAAGAGAAAAGTTAGTTAAAGAAGCAGAACTAAAAGTTAATCAAAGTCGAGCAGAATGTAAGAAAATGATTTTAAAAACAAAAGAAAAAATCCTATGTATTTAGGATGTTTAAATCAATCAGGTATTAAAGAGACAATCATAATTTTATCAATCACTGCTACGTTTATATAGATTACGTGATGACGTCATGGCCATGCGACTCTTCCATTGGTTTGTCCCTAAAGACGTATCTTATTTGAATACAAAATATGCATTGTTGTGTCAATAATTCTAACCATTAGGCCTGCAAGAATATCTATCCTTTGTAAAGTTAGATTTACGAAACCATTCCTGCAGCTCAACAATGGCGGGGAATATAAATGTTTCCTTTGCAGTTCATTATTTTCAAAAAAAAATTAAATTCAATCGATTTGCCGCAGCTACTTCGAGACTTTTGAGGAGATAGCATCATTACCTTTCATCATTTACATAATTATATTAAAGGCCGCTTTCACTCTGTCGCTATACGATGCTAAATATTAAAATCCCGTTAGATTGGTACAGCTTGCACTGAACTGTGCCTTTCTAGCCTGCAGAATATTAAGATTCAAAAGATTCTTTATCGGCTTAGAGAAGTGCAAGCGAGCAAATAGATAAATAGATGGATAGATAGATAGATAGACAGATAAATAGATAAATAAATGAATAAATAAATAAGCAGGCGCGCACACACCACACACACACACACACACGCATCGAAAATCAAACGATCAAACAAACTTTCCCGGCAGCTGTAGATGACGGAGTCCTCCACATCAGTAACAAACACGTACACAACCAGCACATTTGCAATATTCGGAGACATAAAACGTAAAGAATCGAGTTCAGGTCTCTTGATAAGTATGTGCCTGATCATCATTACACTTCCCCTCTTTGCCTCTCCATGTCAAAAAAAAAAGTACGTGTACCAGTGATCGTCACTTTGGTTTCAGACATATTCTTAAAGGACAAGTTCACCTTCATAAACATAAGGATTGAGAGAATGCAGCAGTATTAGTATTAGAACACATCAGTGAAAGTTTGAGGAAAATCGGACAATCGATGCAAAAGTTATGAATTTTTAAAATTTTTGTGTTGGAACCGCTGGATGAGGAGACTACTAAGGCTCGTGATGTCATATGAGTACAACAGTATAAAGAAAATGTAAAGAAAATTCAGCATATTTTCACTTTTTTCGCATAATAAAAGAGCACTTGACTTGCCTCTTTCTAAAGGCAATGGGAATAATATTACCCATAACATATGTCAGTAAGGAGTCAAGGGAATGTGTACTTTTTTCAAAAGATGAAATTTTGTGAAATTCTCTTTATATTTTCCTTATATTGTTGTACGCATGTGACATCATACACTGCAGTAGTCTTCTCATCCAGCGGTGACTGCACAAAAACTTCAAAAATTCATAACTTTTGAACGGATTGTCCGATTTTCCTCAAACTTTCAATGATGTGTTCTAGTAATATTGCTACATTCTCTCAATCCCTATGTTAATGAAGGTGAACTTGTCCTTTAATTCTATAAAGTAACTCCGTGATACTAGCATCATGAGACTTAAAATGAACTAAACAGATAAGACGACCACTATCGAATAAATACCTATTGATTGAAATGTTCAAACAAGATTATTTTGAACTATGGAGTTTCTGTTGCCATCACTTCGATATATATACAATGTATATATTTCAAAGCAATGCTCAAACAATTTTCTTTTGGTTGGAGATTTTCTTTTGTCAAACGATCGTTTTGTATGATACCACATGATCAGTCTATACCTCAATAATTCTTATTGCTTCCGAGCAACAATTTATATTGGTTGTGCCAGCCCTGTTATATAGACTCGCATGAAGTATTTTCCTTACTCTGTCATTGTCTCGTGTCTTTTTCATGTGTAATGTATTTTTTATCTGTACTGATGTACTGTATTGTTTCTTGGTCAGCTAAATAATAAATGATGATCATGATGATGAAAATAATAATGATGATGATAATAATGATGATGATGATGATGATGAAAATAATAATAATAACAATAATAACAATAATAATAATGATAATAATCATAATCATAATCATAATCGTTATCGTAATAATAATAATGAAAATGACGATAATAGTAATAATGTCTGATGCTGTCATTCTGACCTCATCACTTACGCCAACTACTTAGATTATGAAATGATTACCCGAACATTGCCATAATTTCCATAATTGTACCTGGTGGGTCAAGAGGGACTTAATGGGAACAGCAGTTTGTCAAGGGAGCGTATGCTCCCGGTATGGGGATGGAACCTGGAATCTCTTGTTTCAGAGTCCGGCGTCTCTACCGCCCTGCCGCAAAATCATGCTTTCACAACATGTCCACATTATAGCGACGATCACAAAAGCGGTGACACGGATTTGTCCCTTGAGTCACAAGCCAAAATGATTACCAGCAGATATCAAAATGTAATCATCTGGCCGCATTCTTGGGTTTGACTTAGGTTTTCTTGTTTTGCTTGTTTGTTTGCTTGTTTGTTTGTGGTTTTGTTATCATGTAAGACGTTTTGGTAATCTAAAAGTCACTTGTGTAGACTTTAATCCTATATATCCCCCAAATGGGTCTCTAATAAGATAAAAAGCACATAAAGATACCGTCTTGTATTTGGACTAACTTTTGTCAAGAAATTCTAACTTTTTCATGACTTTCATGCCCGTATATCATATTCCACACCCAGTCACTTGCCAGTCATTATCTGATTGGTGAAGCTTGGAAACTGCTACGGGCACAGGACAAAAACAGGACAAAAAAAAAAAAAATATATATATATATATACCATCTAAACAAAGTGTGGATGCATCTGTTCGTATATTCTTACTTCTAATTCTTGTAAAAGAGTAAGCAGGCAACTTATTTCGCGGGTACCGAGCATAAAATCGCGCATCTTTTCATAGAGTCAGAAGAACGTACGATATACAGCCGTATTTTGACATTACTGCCGTTGGTTGCACTGATGTAAAACAAGGCATTTTCGCCTGAAGACGACTGATGGCTTACACATTGTGCATTTTAACGAAGAGTTAAGCACCTTAATTTCACTTTATTTTGCCTCAGGTCCAAATGTAATGTGACTTGAATACCTATATCGATGAAAGTTTCGGGGAAAACTGGGGAGAGGTGTATTTAATAGGGAATAACTGACTTTGAAGTTCTTTTCGCATCATTCTCCGGATGTTATGGTATCCTGGGGAGATCGTCGTTGTTATTCAAACAGCCTCTTCATTGCGATAACATCAAGCTCTCATTTAATATAAACTCTTTGCACTAGCTATGCAGTTAGATGTCATAGTACCATTTGTTACTATTTTCTCCGCTCGTTTTATGTTCTTTCTCATTGTGTTTTATGCTCTCACATAACCGATTGTTCGTTAACTGTATACCATTATTTATGTTCGTTTTGTTCTTCTTTTATTGTGTGCACACGTAATGCAATGTATATCAACGCAGGGCTCCCTTGTAAAGCAGGCCTTTGTGGCTCTGACTGGGACTACCCTGCTTTCAAAGAAGACCTAATAGATTGATTAATCGTCATTGAGCCATTCTGAACGATGTCCTTTACAGAATTTATAGTTATTTACAATCGTAACTGCGATGGATTAACATGCTCTTATTCTTCATCCGTTGTTCAAGATTTACTTGCGTGTTCTGACAATTACAAGCTGCAAAAAAAATGACCCTCCCGTTCACCTCCTCGTCCACCTCCTCGTCACGCCCACCAGTAGCACCGAGATCGTAATGTTATGATCTTAGTTCTGTGTCACCGTCATTGTCGTTACCATTCTGTAGTCGTCCGACAACAGCCATCTTTAATTAACGCGCATTACACGCATAAGTAGTCTTCACTAGTCTATGAATGCGGTGCACGCAACCAAGTGAATGTCGCCGAGGAGAGATGAACGTTGATCAACATTCATCGACAGTGATCTATGTTCCCTTGATTCGACTTTTATTTTAAGGAGAAACAAAACAGGGAGGAGTGAATGAATGCATAATCATTCATGGTTGACCGCGGATCACAGGACTGATTTAGGAGGCTCGTCTGTGTGATATGCATCGTGTGGCAATTCAATGAAAAGCATCTACAGCGATGTTTTAATGTACGTATAACATGCAGCGCGAAAGACAAAGCAGAGTGGAAGATTACGTAATAGAGCCAGATGTCTCACCGACGACTGAATCACATTGCCTCCTTCATCGTTTTGACTTTTATTCGCATAAAATTCAGCGATGATGGAAGCTTCATGATTGTCGTCCCTTATTTTGTTGTAAGCAGCAGACGTGCAAACAGATCCACCGCACCCGGTTTTTAAGGCGGTTGCCATGACAATTACATTTGCATTGACGTCACAGCTGGCGGGCAGGCATCTAACAATGCAAGGAGCCTCGAGATCAGCACGAGGAGGCAAGATATGGAAAGGTGAGGGAGAGAGGAGAAGAGAGTGGGCGAAAGTGAGAGGGGGAGAGAGGGAGAGTGGGGGAGTGGAAGGAAAAGAGGGGGAGAGAGAACGAATGCGGGAAAGAAGGCGAGGGGTGGGGGAAAAGGGAAAAAGAAGAAAGAGGATGTTCAATGGAAACCGAGAGAGGACAGTAAAACAGATTACAGAGGGGAATATTATTTTCTTGTGTATGTGTGTTGTGTGTGAATGTGAGTGTATGCGTGTGTGCATGTGTGTATGTGTAGCTGTTCCTGCGTATTTACAGGAGAGTGTGTGCTAATGAAATGGATGGTCCAGGAAATTTAGCATTCTCAGGCAACGGTTTTGCAGATCAAATAGTAAGGGATAATATTCGGTGTTTAAGTCATTTTCCCGTACACTGTTGTAACTATATAACTCTATTCCACATGTTTTACGAAACTGACGCCTTCCTGACGTGTTAATTATAAAATGTGCCCACGAAAAGGGTAGATAGGTAGATAGATATAAGATAAATAGATAGATATGTATATAGATTGATAGATAAACTGATTAGCAGATTAATATATTAGATAGATATGAGAGTGATACTAGTTCATGTATTTGCCATCAAAGTAAACGGAAATTGCACATCCATGAAGCTAAATATACACGATATATAGCATTCTTTCTCTTTTATTTAATGTATATATATATATATATATATATATATATATATATATATATATATATATATATACATTGAAATATATTCATGTATTGAGCTATACAGCAAGAAAAACAAGATTCAAAGACAAATAGATAAAGAGAGAGAGAAGGGAATAGATGGAGGGAGAGACGGAGAGAGAGAGAGGGCAAGAAAGGAGGGTATGGAGAGGGAGGGAGAGAGCGCCATTCAATGTCGTCGTCAGCCCGGGATGCGTGGGTGTTTAATGGTACCCTGGTTCTGGTTGCGTAGCAGCACGTCCTGACTGTGTCTACCTCATCTGTTTTAGTTCTCGAGGAGAAGACCCAGGTATCTTCTAGCTTTACCGTTCACAAGGTTGCTAAAGGCCTCGTGCCAGGACGAGAAGAATAGGTGAGATTTACCCGCTCGTTTTGACGTAACTCGGCGAGACCCGAACATTCTCCGTCACCTTACAACACTCCATGTGCGCTATATGCACACGATAGGAGATAGTACTTTCTGTAACACGGTTTCCATTCATGCACGACCAAGGGGATAACTCCGAGGAATACATATACACTGCTTGAAGCTTTAATAAACTCTGGGCATCATTAAATGCGCAATGCTTTCATTGCAAGAGCTAACCATTATCTTAATAACACCCTGCATTTTAAAATCGTGGCACCGTACCGATGTGTGATTACACGATAGGTTAATGAGACCAAATAAAGGCCATTTTTAGTTTCAAACAGAGCGTATTTTGTCAGGGGATCAATCAAACTATAGAAAACATAGATGGTGTCACAAATTTTACATCGCATGATTGTTTTTCCTCCCTCTTCATCATTCATGGAGATGTCACCAACAGAGGGATGAATAATGATGTGTCATAAGAAGGGTCAGAGGTCAAACATCACTGACTCAATACGTCGCTTTTGGTCATGTCATAGGATATACAGAACATAACTTTTACATAGATATTTTACGAGTCATACATGAGGCCCTATGGCATGAAAAATTGTGTTAATTTCCGTAGGATTAAAACTGGGTTCTATAAACATGCAGAATGTTCAAATCTAACCCTGATATACCTACCACTCCGTGAAACTCATTCACACAGCAACATATATAGGATTAAAACGGAATTCTAAACAATGAGGGTGAGGCATACAGGATTTACGATTAAGTTCTCTGCTTGAAGTTGATGTTAATCAGAGAATCTCAATACTATAAACAATGGCACCCTGACGGCTGGCTCGCCAGAGAATAACCCGCGTGTCTGAATGAATGTGAAATTGCCGTCTGCGATGGGAAACTGTATAATACGTGTGTTTTTACAAATCTATGAACAGTTTATTGCATTTTTCTGCGGACGAGTGTAGAAAGTGAGTTATCATGCTGAGGTAAAAAGAAAAAAAATGAATTCACGTGTCTGTTCTTTTTTTTTAAATCATTGTCATGTGATATGGTGTATTATCATGAAGACTGGAGAGGGAAGGAAATGGGGGGGGGGGGGGGGGAGTGTTAGCCGTGAGGAGAAAATTGTAGATTATGTAGGGGGAATTATCATAACAAACATCAGCCCTCGAAATGCTGAGAATATTCAAAGCGGTTTCAAAGTGCGCACAATAATATTCACATTTATTTCCCCGCGCTATGAACGCGTGGCGATCCGCATTCTGCACGTCGTCCGTGTGACGGACGCGCGGTAAAAGATTACGACGTTCAGCTGCACCATATGACCCGCGTCACGTTCACAGCAGTTTAGCGACAACTCCCTGTATACACCCCTCCAGCGGCGGCAATGCAGTTATGATTGACACAAACGACGCTGGCAAAAGTGCTATGGGTGCTTCGATATGAGACGAGTTTTGTTTGGCAGGTGTTGTTGTTTTTTAAAGAAAGAAATCAAACAACCTATTCTGTGAAGCCCTATGATGCATACAAAATGTTGAACATAACGAAGTGTATAATATACAGGCATTACTGTTGTCGTCGGGGGGGGGGGGGGGGGGCAAAATACTAATTGTTCATGTTTCATACTTTTTAATACATATCTCATGATGGAATCGATGGTTTATGATTCCGCTCGGTATGTATATCTGGTATCGCCTTATGCGATTAACAGGTGATTTCAAAATTTGTACACGACTTGTGTACTTACAAAATAATACTCAAAGAGAGACATTTTTTTATGAAACACTCACGCAAGGGTCAATAATTTGTGAGATCAGTTGATAACATATAACTTTCCAAGCATTTTAATTGTTACTTGTGCTGTGTTGTGCTGTTTTCTGATGCTGAATAATATCGAATATAGATGAAATTACAGTACGTCGAGCTATGAGCCATAGGACATTATACCATTACTTTGTGTTTTCAGTCTGGAATGATGTCATTTTGAGGAGAGTGTTTAATGAACCGGTTTCTGAATGTAATGTCGAAAACCCTTCGACGCTACGTCGTTGATATCCATGAATTAGGTTTCACACTTTACTATGGCGTGTAAGACTACGAAGCATTGACTATAGCTTATAAGATCTTCCAAAACATAAATCATTATATTTTTAAGCATTTGTTTTGCTTTTGCCACTACACCCCCCCCCCCCCCATCCACTGTTAAACATTGTAGGTTATGATATGATAAGAACGTATGTAAAGCGAGAGAGAACATAAACTGAATCGGTTTTGAAGTTAGTGTAAATGAACTGTGGAGAAGGTGTAGAACGTATACTGACTCACACAGAGGAACATAGACACAAGTAAGACAGAATCGCCGTACGTTTCGACCATGTTGACTTGTGAATATAGATATGCAGGAATATTTACAATAATCAACAAACGATAACAATTTATGTTAACAAAGACACTACCGGTAACCAGGGATAGCCTGGTGGTAGCGTCGCTGCCCGGAAAGCAGTAGATGACAGGTTCGAGTCTCGTGGTTCCTCTTTTTTCGACATGTTTGTAATCAAATTACAGATCAGCAGTTGCGATCTTACAAACATTATGTTGTAGAGGGAGACAAATTGAAGAAAAATTCACACCTCAAAGACAATGTATGTCAAAGGTTGGCAATTGTTTTACATCGCCAAGCTTTCAAACCTGTTGCGATGTGAATTAGTGTTACTTCAGGAATGAAGCGGAGTGATGCCTGCCCCAAGTAATTTGTATCATGTGCTAATTCCTGTACATTCTACTTGGGCTTTCATGATAACGTCCCGTTGAATATCGCAAGGATAATTTTCTTCTGTCAAACGGGAAAACAAACACAATATACTGGCAATTTTCCATTCCAATATATTTCATTATGTAAAAATCCTGAGTGAAAACTCCCACTAGTCCTGTGTGCTCATTTTATACGTAGGCCCTACTTGCTATTTAACTTGGAAAGAAAAAAAAAGCCAACGACCTGAAAATGACATCTCACAGTAATAATTATGATGGCGTTAATGTCACATCCGAACAGAGATGTCAAAGGCGCTAGCCGGACGTACAACTGATGGATAAATCTGTCACGCCCCCTCCCTCCATTTCCCCATGATCTGCCTCCCGATGCCCCGCTATCAGGTGCTACGCTGTACTTTGCGGCGCCACCCCGAGCGCGATCACGCGAGAGGGTCGCAAACCCACCTGTACCATCTGAGGTAACAGCGACGCTCTCCTCCCCCGCTCGCTCTGCGCTGACAATCTAATTATTGCCCTCACTACAACAACATCATGCAGCCCCCCTTACACCGTGTGCGTCCGTGCTCTGTCAGATGTAATAATATGCAGCGCTGACTTCTCTCGCAGTTGGCCTACCCGATAAAAAGCGCGCACGCTCTAGAATCCACCATCACGACCATTGTAATGGACGGCTAAATAAAGAGACAATTAACAGTCCGGGTTATGGACGGAGTGACTAGATCCCACTTTCGTCCATTAATACTGGGTGCAGTCACTAACAACACACTCCACAAAGCAATTAGCGTCATTATGCATGTTAGTCGATCATCCTTCAGCAAAAGCTGTAATACTCAAACAAATTTGTAACAACAAATAGTACGATTGAACACATAAGGTTTCGAACAAAGAGTGGGTGGGCTGTCAGCTATATCGGGACAATTTTGGGGCGCTTGGAAATTTAATCCTTTATACAATTTCTCCGAAGTCTAAGCCTTTGGTGACGAATTGATTAAGTCTGTGTAGTGCATACCCTTTATGTCAGACGATTATCTGCGTGGGTTAGAACACACAAGGCACATTGCTAATTTTGTGTTCGTTTGTTTGTTTGTTTTATCTGAAGAGTATGGATTCCGGTGTCGAAAGAGCTCACATCTAAAGTAGATCGAGACAGAAAAGTACTGGTAGAGTTATATTAAGTGAAACTAAGAATGCGTTGGTGAAGAAGGAGTGTAGGGTTCCAGATTCTAAGTTAAAAGTCTCGATTGTCTGATCAGGGAACGAGAACTGTTTCACATGATGCATTATAGAGGGTGTATATTCGTGTCCTTCTGTACGATTTTTATTCAGTGCTTGAAAAGGATATATATATATATATATATATATATATATATATATATATATATATCTCAAAAGAGAGAGGGAGGGAGGGAGAGAGACAAAACGTTATTGCTATCGTTACAATTTTGTTGTTATCACTGTTATTTCGTTAGTTTTGTTTGTTGTTGTTGCTGCGGCTGATGCGGCTGATGATTATAGAAACAAACAATATTCATATATTAATTACTATGCTTCATTGAAGTGAGTATATAGAACACGCAGCACGAAAATATATTCTGAAAGAAAGACACTCTGTCTTGTGCGTGGGCTCTTCCGAGGTCTTCTAAATTTTTACCTACTTTAAAGGGGACCACCGGACTGATAAAGAAGGCTATTGTTTGTCATTTTTCATCTTTTTTTTTCTTTTCACTTGAAAGATATATGCCAATGAATTTCCATGTAATGAGAAAACCAAGAATTACTTAATATGAAGGGCGTTTACTGAATCTAGCGAGTATATAATTCCGCGTACGCCTGTTTGTGCAGTTAATGATACACGTATGTTCATATAGCTTATAAGCCAGTGTTCATGGTTCCACTTTGCGCATGAGCAGAAAGAAAAAAGTATTTGGTACAATCAGGCATGTTGATGTTTAAATTCACTGAGAAAAGCATCCGTGATGAAATGATTATTCATGTAAATGGTGCTTGCTATGATGTCCACACGACATTAAGCCTGGTACTGGGCAATATGAATGGAAAAAAAGATTGTTGATGCATTCAATAAAAAAAACAACAACAATGAAATGGATGCTTGCCGAAGTGTCACTTACTGATGGACCAGGGCCCCCATTTCATAAAAGATGCTAGGATAGCAACTCTTGCTGGAATGACAACTTCCCACATAGCAACAGCCAATCAGGGTGTTGGATTCTTTTGTCGTTACCATGAAAATTGCCAATCCAGTAAGAGTTGCTATCATGATGTTATCAACTTTTTTTATGAAATGGGGCTCTGGTCACCAGGTCTTTGCTATACGCAAATTAATTCTCTGTTTGAACATGAAATCCAGAAATTGTTGATTGTTACGGTTTTAAAGCGAGTTAAGGTGCTTAACCAAGTGGGGAAAAAGAAATGTCATTTGCATCAACGTGCAAACGAGTTAATTGTGAATTGGCTTATTCCTTTTAAATCATCGGGTCGACTGATATATCGATAATGGAAAAGTATCGGCCCTCAGTATAGCTGCGACTGGGTGCATCATGCGATAACCAGCAATTGCATTGGGTAATGTGTTTCTGCAGTGTTGTCAGCAGCAACAAAAATGTGGTCCTTTTTAGAGTCTGTATAATTATAGGAATTTTTTAGATGGAAGTACGGTTCTGATCATGTTTATGATCTGTGCATCTGTCATCAAACAAACTCATGGCGTGACGTTACCTTTTAACCTCTGTTTAACGACAAAAATTTCAATGACATACATCCAATTTGAAATGGAAATGGCACCCCTACCGTTTGAATAATGAGAATCGAAAGTGGTCCTCCGACTTGAATTGGACTTACTAATTCATTTTAAATGTTTGGGACATCGTCACGTTTCCATGGGAACAGCGGCTTCTGATTTCTCCCTGTAAGCTTGCCTTCTGATATTTGATTTGTTTTATGTTTAAAACTTCTCCTAGAAAACTGCATGCCATGGGTATCTGCGTGTGCAAGAGATCCGTAGGTGTATGGCGAAATGATAAAGTATTATGATGCCTCTTTTCTGCACACAATGTGTTTCTCTAATGGTTAAAGAAAAGTAAATGATGTCAATCTACGTATATATCCTTTTACAAACTCTCAAGATGTTCGAGTCCCGGATATCTGTTTCAATATACATGTATCAAGATTACCTAGCTTTCTCTCCCTAAGCAACAACTGTCTGACTGTTATTAATTGCTGTTGAGGCTATACGGTTTAAGCCATGTACTGTTTACCATTCGGAGCAGTGATTCAAAAATTTTTCGAGTTATCACATTTGATGAATATGTATGGTTAGCTGTATCACAGAACATCCTATCATGTACAAATTTTTCGATAAAGCCACAAATATATGGAGATATCACTAATTTTCTTAATAAACCATAACTGTAGACGATTAACTCTAGAAACGATTTCAATAAAACTATTGTTCACATTTTGTACATGTAAATCTATATGTATCAATAATTAACATTCATTATACTAATTAACAATTTTTCATTGGTTGCTTTTATCCCTAACTTACATTTTAGGACTATTTTGAAGCACTAGAGTTTGGTTGGTTTCTTCTTTCTTTTTTTTTTTCATTTGCAAATGGTAAATAGTGGCTTTAACATGCAAACCTTTTTATAGGCCGGGTACGACTGCAAAGTAAAAGGAAATAAAAAAAACCCAAAATGAACAAGTTGCAAACATACATATAAGCAGAAAAACTAACACACTAAATACGAACTGTCCAGATGCAGTCATAGCCAGCGAATTATGGGTCAATGATTTCATCCTACGCCAATGTGCATTGATGTCGATGCAGGCATTTTCATGAAACGTTACTTACTTTTCGAGACTGAGGTGAGGCAGGATATTACAGAAATATGCTTTGCCTTGAGAGTTTCTCGTTAAAACTCGAAGTTAGGCAGGGTATTATTTTGTGTTATATTTTGGATTAAAAAATCTGAACCAAAAAGGGGGAGATGAGGCGTGAAGTCTTGTGGTGGATGTGATGTTGTGAAAGGATCCTTTAGTGGCCGCACGAAGCAGGGCGCAATGTCATAATTACTTTGTGATATTATGTAAAGTGACCGTACGAAACAGCGCGCGAAGTGAGAATTGCTTTTTGGTGTCACAGTAATAATTTGTTTTGTAACATTTCACAAAGTGACCATACAAAGCAACGCGCTATATCACCGGTGCTTTGTGATGTCACATTTGCTTTGTGACATTATTTCACAAATAGTGTACTATTTGGTAAATGTCGTAAAAAGGAAACGTCATTTTTTTCTTCAAATAGTATATCATTATGTCAAACATGTCAAAATTCTGAAATAATCAACGATACACATCACAGGAAGCTCCATGAACCAATCACAATGAGATTAAATATTTTGTACAAGAGATAAATCGCATTATTTCAGCATTGCTTAATTCGATGTACAGTGTGACGGCTGGCGACGATCACAATTTCACAATCATCACAATTTGATTACATGAGAGCATATACTGGTATATCTTTCTAGACAAGTCACAGACATCCATCCTCTTGTGGCGAAAGGGAAAGAAGAGTTCACCATTTCTTATGACCATGTGTTCGATGACAAACCAAGCATTAATATGCTCTGTAGATTTTACCCCGTTTGACCTTCACCTACACATTTCGTAGTGAATATAATGTTATTATCCTTTCCTCTGATTAAACATAATTTGACATTGCTTTTAACATAATGTCTTTAAGTACAAGGAAATTAGTGAGTGTAAGGGACGGCTGTCCATGATAGACACACACACGAAAAGCTGTCATAGAAACATGAGCGCGTACACACAGACGCAAACACAAAATTACTCACACACACACACACACAAACATATAATATATATATGTATATACATAATTATGATATCAGATTGATTTTGAACTGTGTGTGTATGTGTGCGTTTGCATATCGTTCCACAAAGAATACTACATGAAACAAGTTGTGATAATCGTACAGTAAAGTACGTTTTATTAGTTTGCTGTTCATCATCTTCTGTACAAAAACAACCTTTCAGGACAAGTAAAACAACATGGAATATAATTGGGTTTTTCCTTCACTAACAATCAATATCTAGATCTTGTAACTACTATAAAACATCGGTCAATCTGGTGCGGTTTGCTCACCCTTCGATTTCAAAGGGTGGGCTAAATCAATAAATGTGTACTTGAGGTTAGACTTCTTTTGTAGGCGCTACAAGTAGACTACTCATATCCAGCTAAGTATACTCGACCATAACTTACAAAACTAATGCTGAAATGGATAATGTGACTGGTAGTTGCAATCTATCGTATTTTCGAATCACACCACAGTTGGTCCCTTCTCGCATACGCTCGATACAACGATGCTCTTTACATGTCGATGTTTGCGGATTTTACGACAAAAACATACCAATGAAGGGACGGAAGAAATGCCAATACGCAAAAATATTAACAATCGTGACGATATATTTGCCAGGGTCTGCTGGGAAATAACGTTATCTATTCAGAAATATTTGTCTGTCGATACCACTCGTTTCCATAAGTTTGCATCCTGTGAACTAACACGTGTAGCCACCTAAATGCACGTGTGATGAAAACGGGTAAAAAGAAATATTCTCGATTCGATTTTCCTCGATTAAGCTCGTTTAAGATTTTAAAGACACAATGATTTGCACATGAATGATCACAAAAAAGAAATAATAAACGGAAACTGCTCTTAGATTAAGATCAAAACCTGAAGCGTGATGTTAGCAACCTGATCTGCTGATTTCACGAATTCGTGGCTCACGACGGAGCACCGAACAATAACTTAGTGTGATTTTTTTTTTGTGTTGGGTTTAATTGAGGCTCGCGCCAATATGCCTTGTAATATCTTGTGTATGTCGTCCCAGGCACTGTTATAAATCAAAGCAAAAATGCAATTAATAATGATAATAATAGATAGATAGATCGCCTGTACAGATCCTTCAAATGCTTCGTTTCAACACTGGAATATCCCTGCATTTCCGAGCTCTGTTAATATTTCACCGCATCCACTAACATGCAATGCTAACTCTGAACTCGTCGTTGCGATAATCAAGAGAACAGTGTGTGCGGCTTGTTGAATTCATGACTCCAACAATGGACGAGTCTAGTTACATCATAACCTACAAGACATTAGATAAGATTTATTCACTAGTGCGTGGACCAATTTGATCGATTGCAGCATGTCTTTTCTTCTTCTTCCCTAGAGTCGCAACACACTCAGCGAGAAGTTCTAGCTAAATGATAATGGAGACGCAGTATCGTCATCATACCCTGTTATATTTCAATTTCTTATCATTACTCTGTTTGCAAATAAACTTTTTATCTCATGCTTCCAAGAAAAACGTTGAAAAAAAAAAGAATGCAATGGTGGAGATTTAAATCATCAGTTATTTGTTTTGAAAAACAGGACTGATTGCGAAGTCTACGCATGATTTCTATAATCAATCGTTTAATGTGGTTAGTTGTTGGTTGACTTATTTTTACTTTCCTCGGCCGGGTATGACGTAGGACGACCTTTGACACGACCTTTTAACGTATTTTTTTTTCTTACCCTTTTCATGAAATCCACGCAAAGTTTCATGAATCTTTTTTTTTCATTTTCTTTTTTTCACTTTCTTTCAAGCTCATATGAAAGTATAAATACATTCAACATCACGTCTTAACAAAAACAAAATATTCAGATCAAACATACGAAAATTGAATTTCTGATTTAACGTCTTCTGTTCAAGAAAAAAAAATTACATCATGCACGGCTCACATACAACTATCATTTCCCGTTTTGTTTTTTTTTTTATCAAACGAAAGGATCTTTAGATGTCCTTTGCTGTTGTTTTTGTGTGTACTTTTTTATAATTTTGGCTCTTCCATATCAGGGACACATCACGTAACGATTCATTAGACTTTTCTCTATCAATCCGAACGAAATTTTACTTCGCCAGTTTCTAACTCAATGAACGTACCTTCCTAAAACTATAGTGGATGTATTGGACCATCTGACCCAATGTACTATACAAGCTAGATGCTGCATCATCTATACCAACAAAATTAGGTGTATGCTGCCATAAGACACAGTCAGAGGAATTCCCAAAGAAATAATGTGCTCTACAGTGGACCTACGGACCCAGTGACAAATATAAACCACTTTCGTTCCGTGTCCAAGTGCGCGTGGTTTCGACAGAAAGGCGGTTTCAAAAAAGAAAAAGGAAAAAGAAAGAATGACAATGGCAATGACATATACAAATGGAGATAATTGTTTTTGCACTCTTATCATTCATACCAGCACCATTATCTGATTCATCGCTGTGAGCATGGTATATGACTCGCCTGTGGTTTAGTTATAGTGACTGTTGAAATATCGATATCATTGGATTGAAATGAAACACTAAACAAAAAAACAAAAAATGGCCATGCCATAGATGAGACTGGTGATTGCTATGCCCCGCCTGCCAAACAAGAGTATAAAATATGACAGAAATATTTGCTCCATGTATATATATGTGAATAAGTGTGTGTGTTTGTGTGTGTATGCGTGCGTACATATATATATACATATATATATATATATATATATATATATATATATATATATACATACATGTATATATATATATATATATATATATATATATATATATATATATATATATATAATATATATATATGATATATATGTTATTTTATATATATATATATGATATATATATATATGATATATATATATATATATATATATAATACATATATATATGATATATATGTTATTATATATATATAATATATATTTATATATATATATATATCAGAATAACAGAATAAAATATGTATGGGCACAATTTAATTGTATGCATGTATTTCTGAATGTCTCTGTATGTGTGTTGTGTGTGTGTGTGTGTGTGTGTGCGTTTGTGTGTGTGTTCGTCGTTTCTTCATTCACATATTGCCAGTTCATCATAATTACTAACCAGCTTTTATTGCGCCGTGTGCCGCGCCCTGGATGACGTGGCCTGTCAGGTTTTATTGGCTGGCAAGCGCGCGGGGAGTTGGTAGGGACAACCACCGGTGTACGACTATACCTATACGGCTGCCGGGTTATATGCTGCTTTGAGCGTGTGCTCCGATGAACAGCCCCCTCGCTCATGAGTAGAGATTGGTTGGGGATACGGATATAGAAATACACTGATCGGAGAACAGATAGTCAGATAGACAGAGAGAAAGAAAGGCAGATAGACATGTAGATGGATAGATAGAAGGAAATTGTTGGACCCACATGTGTAGTCTATTATGCATTTGTAACAAAGGTACACATGCAGATAGGCATAACTCCTTCACACACGTGCATTTATACCCCAGCAACGCGTGGTCACATTCAAGAAAATATAGACCGACACAGAAGAATTAGCCCGTTAAATCGCAATCTGAACGGATGAGAATATGTTTAAAATATACAGATACGCAGGTAGACAGACAGACAGATAGACAGAGAAAGAGAGAGATGGACAGACGGATAGACACAGACAGCGGGACAAAGATTGAGAAAAATGGAGATAGAGAAGGAGATAATACAATTGTGAGGGAGAGATTATAGAGGATTATAGAGAAGCAACGAAGTTGACATGGAAACGGAACATAGATCTAGGCCAATAGATAGATAGATAGATAGATAGATAGATAGATAGATAGATAGATAGTGGAAAGATAGATAGATAGAAAAATATATAGATAGATAGATAGATAGATAGAAAAATAGATAGATAGAAAGATAGATAAATAAATAGAAAGATAGATAGACAGATAGATAGATAGATAGATAGATAGAAAGAAAGATAGATAGAAAGGTAGATAGAAAGGTAGACAGATAGATAGGTACGTAGATAGGTAGATAAATAAATAGAGATATAGATAGATGGGTAGATAGACAGAGAGATATATAGATAGACAGATAGATAGACAACGAAAGACATGGAGAAGGAGGAGGAGGAGGAAAGCCAGAGAGGGAGGGGGATTAACAGTTTGCTCAGTTGCACTGTGTGTGGCAGGGAAGTGCGTTCGACATGGCCGCTGCCGTCAAGGCGTGGTTTGGGGATCGAGGTAGACGCTGGCTGCTCGTGTCACGAACACTTCTTGCAATAGGTTCTTCTTCTTCTTCTAATCTTTGTGCCATCAATCATTTTATTGATGAACCGACTTGAGCAACAGGAAACATGAAAATTTACTACAGCTTGGCATGACCTTTTTATATTGCGAAGAATTCCTATAAGAATGCCCGCATGTGAGTTGCCATAGGACAAAGATTCGTTTGTGTAAATGCACGTTGCCGAGTGAGTGAGTGCTATTGTGTAGTGATATCGTAATTTTCGTAACGTGGCCAATGTCACGTACATCCACAACAGAGTGATTTCATTTAGAAAAAAAAAAAGTTTAAGAGCAACAAACAACGCTACATATTTTAAAGATACCTAGAAATTGAAAAGTTTTATATCCAGACTGCAAAACACGCGCATTGCTGATTCGACTGATACCGCGCTTTGCTGCCGAGGATGAAATTTTAGATGAGTAAAATATCTTTGATGTAACCTTTTTCGGTCACAGGAATGTGCAGTTCATATAAAATCAACAATACAACAGCAACATTTATGATTGAGTTGATTAAAAAACATATTCACTACGTTGATATTGATATAATACAGGAAGGGTGGATTAAAATGAAAGGAAGAAAACAAGTTATCAATATAAAATTGAAGTCATGACCAACTACAGTTTTTTTTTATAAGAATCATGTGATAAGTGTAGCAGCAACAGAAAAAAAAAATATGAACAAATATGACCTATCGTACATCCATCCCATTGCAATATGCACCATACGAAATAGCTGACTTCATTGGTACACAATGTGTGTATACAATTATAACAACACCAACACTTATAATATGACCCAGCCACTCAACAAATAAATGTGTTTTTTTTTTCTTTAAATCTTTAACCATCAAGTTCTTGGTCCAATACTACGCTACGGTCGAAGTTTAAAGCTGTCTTGTTGCCAGTCATGACGTAAAATGAGGTCAAGTCGAACGAAGTTGGTTTGGAATCTAGCTCTTTACAGCTCTTTCGTGTCGGAACTGGAGTGGTCCTAGAGAATCAACTTAAAGTCCCCTGGTCGATGCGAGAGTTAAGTTCTCTCAAAGTCGGTGTACGTGGCGCCAGATCGTGACGCCAAGGTGAGGTGAGGTGGTACACCAGTACATAACATGTCAATACGTTCAGTGATCTCCATAGAAGGCGTTAAACGTTAAAAGTCGTAGCAAAATATATACACATTTCTGTCCATGAGATCGTACGACATGACGTCATAGTGTGACGCATGGATATGCTTATAGAAACAATGTTACAAAAGGTTGTACGCTATTTACCCATGAAGTCGCAGGCCCAATCACCAAAAACGAGTAGAGCGTCGTTTCATGGAGGCTTGCTAGTATCATGCTTCGTTTTCGCTCGTGAGGCTTTCATCGCGAGATGATACGGAACGCAGAGGTAACACGTGATCAGTATTAGCCAATCAAAGTATGGGACAGGTGAGTAACAGTTCTTTCCTCGCATTTTTTAATACTATCCTTTGTGTCAAGCTGGGGCGACTGACAGTTGCCAACAACGTTGTTTACACGAAGCAAACACTCGTACATTCCATGTATCCAGACACGATCAAATGTATCACATCCATGTCTCCATTTAGATTCCTCGCACCTGATTAAACTGCGTTATGGTGCTGATTTCTCCTTGGAATTATTATGAAAGACGGATGTTTGCACCTGTCTCCGTTATGTGCACCATCTCCAGAAGCAGGAGCGACTGGGTAGAGTGATAGCTGCATTCTCTCCGCTAACCTTTCCATTGGCCGAAGGAAAACAAAACAACAAAAAACATGATAAAGAACACTGGATGAAAGGCTGGCACAACTCACGAGCAAGCCACCACGGATGTCTACCTACTAGTCTCAGTACAAGCCACACCCTCGTAGATTGTTGGCTATTATCGTGTCAGTGACGGCATCAAATACAAATTGGATATTGTTGGTGTCCGTTGCACAGGTCATATGCGTATAGATTTCCTTGTTGGCGCTTTTGTTCAGGGCTTCGAATTGTAACTGGATGTATCCCGCAGCAGGTAGATACTCGTTAGCACCTGTAAGGACATTGCAAAGGGATTAAGAGAGGATGCTTCTAATGACATGTGTGGGAAACTGGAGTAAAGGCCCGTTTACATCCAGGGTTTACATCGAGCACGATACGAGAAACGGGCCGAGTTTTTGATATAGTGCGCCAAAAGGAATCATGGAATTTTGTTACAAAATTAATCTTTTGCTGTTGATTTTGTTGCTCTTGATTTTGACATAATTTATATGAATAACATTTTGGGTGAATTTGTACCGAATTATTACTGATTCTTTTTTAACAGAACCAGACATGGTTCCTTTTGGCGCACCACAGCAAAAACCCAGACCGTTGCCCGTACCTTGCTCGGTGTAAACGCGCCATAAGGGTGGGTAAGGAAAAATAACATGATCGGCAGGGTAGAATATCGTGTCAGTTATTAATTGTAATTTCTGTTAAGAACCATAACAATATCACATATTTTCTTACAGAAATTAATCTTGTTACATTTTGTAAACATTTTGAAAACATACATTTTCGACTATATTGGCACACTTGGGTCAATTCTTATATTCAACAATAACGACACAGATAAACAAACCTTTCTCTTAAAAATGCTTGACTATACATTTCAGTAAAGCTGACGGTAATATTGGAACATTTTTTTTTTTCAGCTACCTGCTGAATGAAAGATAACAACTTACTTGACTGACCTGAGGTTAAGACAACGATGAAGGGGGTTAAAGAAAAACAGTTAGGACATAAAAGTTGATGGAAACCAATCAAAGGTTTTGGCAGGGCTCATGCGAATGGAAAATTCCGGTTTCATTTCCAAAAAGATTAAAGGAGACTTTAGCACTTGAACGTCTATAAATTGGTTATAGAGGGTTTCAGAATTTACAATCATTGCGATGATGAATGGCAATGTCTCAAAATTCACAAAAGTCACAATAAAGGAGAATGATGACATATAATAGCAGCTTCACATAAGAATACCTGATTGGCTGCATGCTCATGAAAGCAGAACGAAAGAAAGCGAGCATGCATTCTACACAGGTTAAGTTGTTGAGCAAGTGGTATGGTAATGAATTACATTGCTATATTACTGGGATATGTGAGCCTCCTATGTCATCATCCTTTTTCATTGTAATTTGTGTCCGTGAGTTATTCCTTTTAAGGGTAAGGGTATTGGTTTATCTGCTCAAGGATCATAATAGATTCCACATATCTATACATGGCACTTTCGATTTTTACAACACAATGTGAAATTAGGAAAATCGTTTGGAATATCCTTTTAGCAAGGGACCCTGTCGTCTAGTGGTCACCCGAGCATCGCAAATTCACCTTCTGCATGCTAACTGAGAAGAACATAAACACATATATTCTCACGAGATAGAACTCGAAACAGACAGCGCCTTTTTGCATTTACAGAAAGTTTTTGGAATAGATCACCCACGAAAGTCAACCTCCTTTAGTGCACAGAACAGAATTCGGTTGTTTACTCTCAGTGCATCACGGTGTTCTATGCATCAGAGTTATGATGCGACAGTATCTATATACACCGTTCATATATTGATATGAATATATATATATATATATATATATATATATATATATATATATATATATGAAGAGTTCATTTGCAAAAGGGGGTAGATCCACTTTTAGTACTTTGGAGAAAAATTGGTTTGTTTGTGAAAATTTGTACACAAGTGTATGAAGAATCTAAATCTAATTCTGCGATAATTTCTATTCAAACAGCTGTCTGGAGTTGAAATTTTCAGTGTAACTAACTCAAATGGAATTCTGTGCAGTGATGCTAATAACTAAATTTTCATCAAAAATGGATCTAGCCCCTTTTGCAAATAAGCTCTTCATATATATATATATAGCCTCGCAGACACACACACACCCAAGTACTAATACGAGATAGAATATATATATATATATATATATATATATATATATATATATATATTCAGCGCTTGTTTCTTACCGGTGTATTCTGGAAAGCAGATGACAAGGGGCGACTTTTGGATCTTCTCCTCGAACAGGTCCTTCTTGTTTAGGAAGAGGATGATGGAGGTATCGGTGAACCACTTGTTGTTGCAGATGGAATCGAACAGCTTCAGGCTTTCTTGCATACGATTCTTCGCGGGAAATGAGGGAGCAAAGTGCAGACGGGAAGATAGTAAATATCAGCATGCACTTTCCTTTTTAACACCCCTATCAGGCAAGTAAGCACACGCTTTCTTTCACTCTCTCTCTCCCACACACACACACACACACACACACACACACACACATACATATATATATATATATATATATATATATATATATATATATATATTGGAATTAAAGTGTGTAATATATGATATTAATGATTTTTTTCTCAGATTATTCAACATATCAATTTTCAGTTGTCTATCTTACATTCGGTTGTTCGAAGTTTATTAAAGAATTCTGATGAATTTCAGGTTTTATTGTCTTCTCTAAATCATGAATTCATTTTTATTGCTGTGTCGGAAATTTGGTTTACTTCCTCAACTTCAATTGAAATATATGGTATCTATGCATATGTTATTCAAGTATGCTGACAAAACTGAACAGGTGGCGGTATCGCCCTGTATGTAGAAGAAAAGATGTTGAATGTGAAATCACTGTAAATTTGTCAACTGCTGGTAATGATTTTGATTTGACTGGTCAATCAAATAAACTGCATGCACACGCCGTTTTAACTCTCAGTAAAAAAGTAACAACTTTTTCAAGTTTTTACTTCTCATAGAATATTTGGTGAAAGGTTGATGTATCTAATACCATATGAAAGGTAATTTAATTGGCTATCAGCCTAGTAGGTCAATAAAAAGGGAAACTTTACGCAAGAGTGAACACATTTACATTCCTCTTCCAAGGCGCAAAAGTAAAAATTGCAACAACAACAAAAAAAGATGAAGGATTTGTCATTCTTGCGTAAGTGCTCTTCCATGTAGCAATAAACAATAAAAAGATTAACACAATAAAAAACGTAAATTAAGTTGTAAGAATAAATTTATAATCTCTATCAATAACAGATCAATAAAAACTGAAAGATAATGGAAGAAAATGAAGAATCTTCTGTCAAATTCAAATTCAAATGAATTAAGAGAAGAAGCAATATAAAAAAATGGTAGGAATTTGAATTAATTTCTCAAATTAGGAAAATTGTAAATAATATTTGGTTCGTGAATTTGTCTCATGAATTCTTAAATTACTAAATTAAACAATGAAATAAAGATATTCTGTTCATTTATTCAATTTTGTGCCCTTACTGTCTACTCATTCGAGATCTGAGTTGACAGAAAATTCTTATTTTCCCTCTTAAGCACGTTTTCCATTTAAATTTGATTTTGTTTTAGATTATAGAGAGATAAAGGGAATGAAAACTTATTTTTGCTATTTCATCTTGTCTCTCATTGTGTTAAACTTGTCTTTTGTTATCATTGTTATCTTGAAGGGCATTTGCAAATGAAAGACAAGATGTCAATTTTTGTAATTTTTACTTTTATGCCTTGGAGGACAAAAATGAATGTGTTCACTAATGCTTAAAGTTTTCCTTTGTGTGACCTATTAGGTTGATAGCCAATGTTATTACGTGTAATATGGTATATCCAATAATACATATGATTGTTAACGTTTTCTAAACCAATGAATAAAGACCCCTAAATATACACCCGTTGTTAGATATGTCTGGCATGTAAGCTGGACACTTGCTGAACAACTTTTATTACTTGTTCTACATGCGTGATCCTTTTCTCCCATGGGTTGACATTAGTCTAGATAGATTTACTGTTGTAAATACACGCGTGCGCATACACACGCTCACGCACCCACCCACCCACCCACACACACACACACACATATATACACATACGGCAAGTTATCCAGTTAAATGTTTGCTTTAAACACAGTCATGTTTCTAGCGAAGACGGAACTACTACAACTGATTAATTTAGGATTACACACTCAACACAATGGAAATCAACACGTTCACGGATTAAAAAAGAAAAGAAAAGAATGTTTTGAACTGTCGTTCATTGCCCCTTTAGCTACATTTCAATACCGACAAGTATACCGGATATTAAGAATTTCCCTAGCCGTCAATTCAATGCATTCACCGCCTGAGGGGTAGCGAAGGGAACAATAGATGCGGCTTATCTGCCGCATACATGATATAAACACATCCATGTACTATACGTAATGTATAAAAAGTGCAAATATACATAAACGTGTGTGTAACTCTGTGTGTGTCTGTGTGTATGTGAGGGTGTGTGTGTGTGTGTGTGTGTTGCAAGTAGACGTGTCTGCTTTAAGAAGTGGTGCAGTTTTATTTCTGACTAACTGCATCTACAGGTCCAATCGGTAAAAAAGAAAAGATATTATAATCATGTCACAGGTCAATAACGAAATACATTACTGTTATACACATTTTGTCTACAAAAAGCCCGATAGACAATACAGAATCAGTTTCAATGCTACATTAGATCCAAGAGAATTTTTCCATGATTCTTTTGAAACAGCAAAAATATATTTCTTTTTACAAACTAGAGGAAACATGACGTCCCATGTTTTCTAAATCATGAAACATGGCGAGGGAAGTTGTGATAATAATCATATGGTCCATGCGTTGCGTCATGGTTAAGGTTTAGTCAAGGCCATGATTTACAATGATACATTCTTTATTGATATTTTGACTTGGCAAAGGACATGTATATCTTTTCCTTTTCTTTCTTTTTTTTTTTTTTTTTTGAGGAGCCATGAGCACCGAAAGATGGACCTGTGCGCTATACCAGCAGCCACTATTATTATAATTATAATCATTATTATTATTATTATTATTATTAGTAGTAGTAGTAGTAGTAGTATTGTTGTTCTTGTTTTTGTTGTTGTTGTTGTTCTTACCGTTACGTCATCCTCCAACAGTCGCTGGTCGTAGCCGCTGAGGGCGACACAGAATATGATTGCAGTGACGTCTTCGAAACAGTGTATCCACTTTTTCCTTTCCGACCTTTGGCCCCCGACGTCAAATAACCTGGAATATGAAAGTTGGTCAGTTTCTGAATGATGGAATAAACTCACTCCAATACAACACACAGATCCGAAAGGCACGACTTCCCCCAGTGCGTACCCTTCCTCTTCATTGCGCAATGTACATGATCACGTGATTTACGAAGTGGGCGGTAGGCGGACTAACAATAAGATTATCGTTAAGATGACTCAGTCTGAATCTATTGCGCATCAGATAATTGAAAAAGAAGTTACATGCATTGAAGACATTTCAAAAGTCAGAACACCTGTAGTCACTATTAGTACGCATAAAGCATTCATGGCATAAAAGCAGTAAAAACACTTCAAAGAATCCATTACCGTCTGAATTTAAAAAAAAAAAGTGTTAGCGTCCTTGAAAAATACACGCCTCAAAAAAAAAAAAAATGTGCTAAATTTGTTGCACTTTTTTGTTGAAACTAGTAATGGCGACGCTATGCCACCACCGGTCTATATTGTATTTTCTCCCAATGAATACAGTGTATAATACATCTTGACAAAAAATTGCGAGACGAAAGTTTTACTTGACTGGCAAGAAATTGAAGTGACATTATACTTATGGGTTTGAAGGCACAACCCCCAAAATGTATTAGTTCAACGTACATTCCTTGAACCTAATTTCATTTGAATTTGACCCTTCACCTTTGACCCCATGGCCAACACAGCTCTCTTCCAAAACTCACTATCAAATATGATATAAACACATATTCTCGTGACGATACTTTGAACCATTTTACAAAATACGGGGAAAATAATGATTTTTAATGCATTTTACTTGACCTTTCACTGCATGGTTCAAATCTTTGCATACCAAGCTCAATCACGTGTATACACTTTAATAGTCACTGCCTACAATGAAAAAAGACGTGTAATTTCATTATTAGATAGTAGCATTTTAGTCTGACCTTCGACCCTCGACTTTCGACCCCATGATCCAAAATTTCAAAGAATCATTGTCAAACAATACATGTATATTAATAAGTTTCATGATGATAACTTGAAACATTTCACGAGAAAGGGACAAAAAAGTGAAATTTCATCATTTTCACTTGACCTTTGACCTTATGGCCCAAAACTTTGTCTAATGAATGTTTATATGGTATAATATATGATGAGGTAATTTTGTGACAATACCTCTAGGCATTGCAGAGGCATGGAAGTAGGGAGGGTACTAAAATTTTAGACTTGACCGTAACCTTTAAACTTTGATACTGACAGCGTGCGCCCACAATGATAGGAACACGTTCGTCCAGTCATACAAGGTTAAATTATGCCAAGATTCATCTGAATACCTCAAACGGTTCTAAGTTGAGTCGCCCACAAAATCGATAAGGACGGACGGACAACTCGAAAACATTACGAATCCAGCAAAACTTTTACGGCGAAAGTATGAAAAATAACGTCTTAAGGTGAGGAGACGTAGTCAAAAGCTGTTGATAGGGTATACGAATTGTACTACTTTGTTACTGCGTTACTTTTATTTTGAAACAAAGTAAAATTGTCCAATTTACGGTGAAGAGAAATAGTCAAAACCTGTTAACAAGAATTGGACTTGCGCTTTAATGTTGAAATTAGGTAGCAATGTCCAAAAGTGGAGATAATTAGTCAAAAGCTGTTAAAAGGGGTTCATCTATATCTGCTTATCAAATGTGACAAACACTTGGGCTTTTATAATAATTTTGGTTACTGACCTCCTCTTATTTTTTTTAATAGCCAATAATTCTCAGGCCATGCACAAAACACATCAATATTGAACAGATTGATGATCTTACAATATAGGTTAAGGCTCCAACCAACTTTTAATACTTTTTGCTGGCTAGCTTTCGTCCCCTCCTGTGGACTTCCTCAGGCCAAGTGGTTACACCGTTTCTCTTGCACTGCCTAATTGTAAAACACACACACACACACACACACACACACACACACACACACAAACTACACGTTGGCAGAAGCCTTAAACTGTTATTTTGTGATCATCCCCCACTGATTAAAGTTTTCTGTATCAGGTTGATGATCTGCTCTTGATGAATTGCAAAGCAATGGCCTCATATCGAACTTTTGTGTCACAAAGCATCTTCTTTTAAGAATAAAGAATTAGAAAATACATGTGTATTTATTTAGAAAATTCAGGTGTATTACATCCCTACTGATGAGTATGTGCTTGTTTTCCCCCAAAATCACTGTATTGTAAAACTTACCTGAAGTGAAGATTTTTGAAAGTGAAATGTGTTTCTACGATTCCTGTAGTCTTTACTCGAGTCCTCAGGATATCCTGTTCATTGGGAAGGTAGTCTGGTGAACCAATTCTATCAAGATTATCTAGAAAACTGGGAGAAACATAAAAATGAAAAGCATTAACTGACAGGCATCATATTCCGGCTTCGGCATCTCGCATGTTTTTTTTTGTGTTTTTTTTTTTCTGAATCATCGGCATAAGATAAATATTAGTGAAGTCATTTTTTATGCACAAAATAGAACCTACAGCCATATCTATATTTCCTCCTATCCTACCATCATGATTCCAAAATGCACCTTGTATGCAAAATACATATGTTTCTCTTTTGTTTTGTTTTGTTTGTTTTAGCGAGGCCCTGTATACTAGCGACATGCCAAAGTTCTATGATTTACAACTTCGTATATTTTTTATGCGATCGTGGCACGCTAGAATGTCGTAAACAGACAACGAAAGAGGAACAGCCACATACAAACGGTTCAATTAGTTCACGTGATATCAAATATCACAACTAAACCATCTGCCGTGTCTGTACGAAAACCATTTCCTTTCACTATGAAAAGAAAACACTACGATAAATTTCCTTTCCCCAGAACCACACAATAACATGGAGGTTAATGCTTATTGTGTCTGGTGTTTGTCGTGAGTGGATGATGGTAAAGAAATGAATTACAAAAATGTTATCTGCAACGAATTTGTAAAATAATTGCGTGTGCCTATCAGAAAAGCTTTGCTTAGAATGTCACCAAGTAGACAGGGGTACACCAGCAACAAATCTGTTCAGTAATGACGGTTTGTCAGTACCCCAAATTCTTTCAAAGAAACATCATTGCTTTCAAAAGTCTCTACTGCATTCAGGAAAAAGTCACAGATCGATCATGAGAGACCTGCATTTAACACTTCAAGAAATACAGCTGCATTTGAATCTCTATGTATGTCCTAAAACCATCCCTACTCTCTTTATGTGTTTATCCCTGTGTGTATGACTGGTGAATAGAGGAGCTACTTGTTTCTGCAACTCGTCAAACGGCCCATGATTTTATTCGACAATTCCATAATTATGCAGGGGAAGCGCAGGAAACAAAACTCCGTCCTAGGTGAATATCTCACAGAAAAATGTGCGTCTGTCCTGTGTCTCATCAATAGAAGCGTGCAAGAAACCCTTTCCGACAAACTATCGCGTGAATTCCTATACTGCAAAGCATCTTAGGATTGACGTCATAAAGAGTGCCGTGACGTCATGTGGAAAGATTATCGCCATTTAGAGCGTTCTTCTCTGTTATGGCGCGATTTCTTCGGCAGGTGACGGCAACGAGAGGGGAAAGTTGATTAAAAAACGAGAAATTCGAGCCATGCGGATGTTAATCTTCTTTGTGCACGGGTGTTAACCTTAGCGCATGGCGCATTTTCTGTATATGACAGCCCATGGTGAATTTACGGCTCTTCGTTAATTCTTTAGATGACAGCATCAGAAAGACTGTTTTACAAATCACTGGACGGTCCTTAAAATTAAAAAAGAGAGAGAAAATATGAAAGGCATACTCTCCCATCAAAATCTGCTTCATCACGCCATAACCTCTCTCCGAATCAAATAGGATATCGCTTTTTTTTTTTTTTTGAGGACTTGCTTGGAATGCATTTGATATTAGAGATTCCAAGCCATTGTGGTCTTAAAATCGTCGGAAAAGGTATCATAGTGACATAACCATTACCATTCAAGCGCATATACGTTGATATGGAATTAGTGTCAAAATTTGTTCTGTTCAATCTTGAAATCAGAATATATCAACTAAAGATTGAACTTGATAAAGTGCTACTTTAAAATGATCAATGAAATATAAAACATGAACAATTCTTTCTGAGCCTTAAATTTCTAGTCTATTTCTCACTAAATTTCTTACAAACTTGTGAGACTCTTCTATATAGAAAACGAAGAGATAAAAAACGGATGAGAGAGGAGACGAATATGATGAAGCAATATTGTATATTAATCTACGACCAAGTGAATTACGGTTCCTTCTACAAGAGTTACTGGTATCTGAATAGATGACATCGTGTATAGACTCAATATTGAATTGCACTTGTTTGTCTAAGTTCCTCTATTTGTATTATGTTATTCTACCAATGTTTTACATGCAATGTACATACTTTGTGAAATCAATTGTGATTCATAATTTTACTGAATGAAATGTAGATTCCATTAAATCAATCAATCATCATCATTATTATTCAGGATAATTTTACACCCATCAGTTTTAATCTATCCATCATATAATAATCTGTGCATGTATATCCACTTTGGTCACTATATAAAGTCAAGAACGGAAGAAAACAGGCCTTTGTACTGATCTTTGACAGAGTCTTAGAATATCTTCAACATTACAAGTTATTCAAAGATAAACATGAATTTAATGAACTCCACTTCTTTATCCTTTTTACACTTGCTGAGGACGTTACAGGTAAAATACGTATACTATTCTGGGTAAGTGTTACGCCATGTTTGTTAAATTATTTGTGCAACTAGGATATCTGAAATTAAGTTATGTATGTATATATATATATATATATATATATATACACATGTATATATATATATATATATATATATGTATATATATATACATATATAAACATGTATATATATACATGTATGTATGTATATATATATATATATATATATATATATATATATGTACATATACATGTACATGTATAAAGACGTAGTTTTCATATTGAACTACGGTTGTGAATCAATACTTTCTTGGACTCCGAGCAGAAACTTATTGCTTATATATATATATACATGCATGTATAGTAATTCCTTTACGTGGTCCTGTTTATCTACTTGCTCAGAATATTTCAGCTAAAATTTGCACTATTCTGGAAAAGCAACCGCACACATACTTTTTTTTGTACTTGTATATGAATGTATGTACGTACGATTGAATGTTGCACTTATTGTATATATATATATATATATATATATATATATATATATACAGTTGAACCTCTCGTATCCGGACAATTCGGGACCGGGGCTCATCCGAATAAGGGATTTGGCCGGATACGGGAGACTCAATGCTTTATACATGTACATATATACATACACATGTACTGATGTAGCCCATGTAGTACCACATGTAGTAATATGTATACTGCAACCTTTTCATTGTTACATTTGGGGATGTTTGGGGATGTTAAAATGTCTGAAGGTAAGCAATTTGGAAGGAAATTTGATGTAATGTATGTTAATCATGTTGGAAGTAATATGTAATTCATGTGTGTTTGTGTAGGAGTTCTCAAGGAGTTGGGAATCCCCCTTTCCTCCCGTAATTATAAAAAAAAAAAAAAAAAAAAAAATCACGGCGAGATTGCGTCCGTATGATAGAGAGATCCGGATAAAGGGAGACCGGATAAGAGAGGTTCAACTGTATACATATATGTCTATACTCATTTATCTATATTTATATACATAATATATAATAAAGATTTATTCATAAAACTTAAATTCTTTTTATACATAACATTAAACATAAAAGCACAATCATGTTAAAATGAATATAAATATCATTAAAAGCCCTGTATACGATACGCAGGTCCCTATAATGACAATGTGTACGCGTTCATGTCAATGACGCAATATAAGGAAAAATAAAACGGGTCTCTTATTTCGTAGTAGTATATATCCCAGCATCAGGTACCTTCCTATACGAACGTTTCTGGCAGAGGAAATAAGCATTTTTCTATCAGAATTTACTAAAGACATCTCTCGTTTTTTAGCCACACAGCTTCAGACAGCTGGTCTGTCGGGTAGAGCCAGGAGTTCATCTCTTGGCGAGGCGAAAAAAACAAAACAAATAAAGAAACATCAGTTCTGTCTCGAGGCGAGGCTACAAAGTGCGACACGACATACATAATGTCTTGTGTTTATATGATGCTCTTGCGTTTGCGACGAACTTACTAGTTTGTTTGGGTTTTTTTACGACATGAAGAGCACTTGACTTCTGTTAACTTCAGCATAGCGCGAAGTAGTGACGTCACAAATAAATGTCTTAACTATATGAGGACATAGCAAATACAGTGATGTTTCTCTCTTTACTTCTGAAATCATAATGTATGGCATTTAAGCTCCCTCTGTTCATCGAAAAAAAAAATTCAGAAAGCTCTAAGACTGCGTCTTTATTTTTTCCCCAAAGAAATGAATGACTTGGTTAATGCTAGTTTAAATTTCATGAGTGTCATGCACAAAAATTTTCAAATTGGATATAGTAGTTCTACTTCGCGTTTACTCTAGTTCGGAGTAATGTACAGCGCTTTGAGCCAATGGGAATGGTGCAAAAGTACTAACTGTAATTATGCATCATGTATACATATGTCATGATACACATAATCACTATCATGTAGGCCTACGTATATTGTGTATGCCCGTG
The DNA here is from genome assembly GCF_964275005.1 of Diadema setosum. NCBI lineage: Eukaryota > Metazoa > Echinodermata > Echinoidea > Diadematoida > Diadematidae > Diadema > Diadema setosum. The sequence continues at coordinate 7,189,340 of NC_092693.1, read as the reverse complement.
TGTGTCGATATAACTATGTAAACGTAATCCTAGATAATACGCAGGTGTGTGTTTGAGTTTGCATGTGGAGTACAGAGCATTAGCACAGTACAGATGTGTGTCACCAACAAATAATAGGCCTACTCCGTTATGCTTTGCTGAGTTCTGAGTTTATCGATCTATGCAATGCTGCGACAAGAGCTTTGAATTACGATTGATATACTTTGAGGAGTCAACAATCCATTCACATTATTCTCAATTTATGAAATCAATTAGAAGTATGCGTGACATAAAACATTTCTATGCATACCTACATAATATGAATGGATCTATCTACACGTGGACACACACACACACACACACACATATATATATATATATATATATACACTTGGTGATTCTATCCTTCTATGAAGAGTGCTCGATATCCTCAAAGGAAGAGCTTTAGACAGAAGTATTGGAACAAGTTCACTCGGTTGACAGCAGGTTCATCCGTATTTATTGCTACTCGGAGTTTCATGCAACCTCCATGAGGCGCAATCATCAGGCCTGATGATTGCGCCTCATGGAGGTTGCATGAAACTTCGAGTAGCAATAAATACGGATGAACCTGCTGTCAACCAAGTGAACTTGTTCCAATACTTCTGTCTATATATATATATATATATATATATATATATATATATATATATATACATATCATTAGTACATAAATTAGCATATTCAAAGGCATTTGACATGTTTATTCGTATGATACTAATCCCTTTAAAGTGTGTTTATTGTTAGGTAAACATGGGGGAAGAGCAAAACATGGCTGCATTACTATTAAAAAAAAGACTCTCCGTGACTATCGTGAAGGTCAACAAAACACAACACATCACACACAAAGACATATACAGACACACACTCTCACACGTTTGATATCATGTATCAATATGATCATATATATATATATATATATATATATACATATATACATATATATATAAATATATATATATATATATATACATATATACATATATATATATATATATAATATATATATATATATATATATATATATATATATATTATATACATACACTAATCTGTACTGTGCAAATGTTCTGTTTGTACTCCACCTGCAAACATAAACACACACCTGCGTATTTCAACGTTTATAGTTTATTCACACACACACGGGCACACACGGGTACGTGTGATAATGATTATGTGTATCATGACTGTATGTACGCAGTATAATAAATGATCGACAAAAAAAAAACCCCTCACAAACATAACAAAGAGAAACAAGATGACATTTAGATGACTGTGTTCCAGTAGGTGTGCATAATATAATTTGTAATTCATCTATGAAATTATGTATATCTCTCAGATTCCATAATCATAATATCAAGTATGATTTGAGCTCAGTCGTCCTGTTGGTGTGAAAAAAGTAAATAATCAGTATGCAACATAACATGTTCGACAAGCGTGCTCCAATTTGATATTGGCGCATCTTCGTCTTCGCTTGTCTTGCTCAACGCTTCGACACTTAGGCGTGATATGTTGATATTTGTGTGATGCCCTTTCCTGCATGCCTCTAGCACGTACGCTGTGGCGTCGGCCAGCGAGAAATGACAGTGTATGAGTCACTGCGCCGTTCGTTCGTGAGCGCGTTTTCTAGCTTTCGGGTCAGGCTGAGGTTGAATTTCGCGGAGCCGCCGCATTATTTAAGACATTCATATTACGTGATTTCCAGTGCTTCGCTGCCATGCGGAATACATGACCAGCGACACAAAGGCACGCCACGCGGCGTGAATTTCGGGTTTAGGTCCTATTGCATTACCATAGCATTTTTTTTTTCTCTTTCCTCTCTCTCTTTCTGTCTCTCTTTCTCGTATTTATCTTTTTTTTTTTTTTTCAGGCGAACATTTTCACCGAGGTGCGGAAGTGAAGTGCTGATTGTCGGTGAATATTCAATCATTAATTTCAGACCCGTCGACAGCAGGGAGAGAAACCTACAGGTCTATGACACCATGGAAAACATGCTTCAGACGTCAGACAGATGGCAACTAACTGCCCATAAAACTCCATTAGACCCAACTCGGCTTGTCATTATACAACATACTGTGGGAAGCTGTCATGTCTCTCTCCCTCTCTTAGCACCAGACCTATTTTGGTTTGACAAGTTTTAGTGAATTGAATTCATCATTTTATACTACCTTCGTATTTTCCAAAAGCATACAAATTTACATAGAAATATTAGAATAGATATTGATGATACGATACGAAGGGGAAGGACCAAAGATATTAAAATAATGTGTGATTTGACAGACATGCATGGTACATCTTGAACACACACACACACACACACACACACACAAACATCGTTACATGTAAGTGGCAGAATGTTTCATACAAACAATGAAGTATAAGGGCCTACACGTATCTTTTGTGAATCAATTCGTGGTAACTGGTATGCCATTTGATTATCAACAGATATCTGTTATAACTTCACCTCAGGATTACAATCCGTTAATGTTATCAAATATAATATCAATTTGTGCTTTGCTGCATTAATTATCTTTTAAAAGACTTGTACGATTCCAATCGGTGTCTTTTTACAAGGCCGAAGGGGGATCAGAACGAACGATTATTGCAGCTGTACAAAATGCTTAATAAACAATTTTACTGCTAAAAAGGAATCATTGTCTAATACATTACATTTCATTACAATATCTCTCGTTGAAAACCATAAAGCCATCCCAATGGTATCGCTGAAGAAGTTGAAATCAACCATAATGTAACCATATGGGACCTTATATGAATGTACTCCTTTAAAATTTGTGTTTACGTGTGACTCTATTTCTCTACATAATCTGTTCAGTATCAAACAGCATATTAATGTGTGATATGAACCAAATGTAAATATAGATATATACAATGTTCTTCTACATAACAGAAAATGAATAAAACTCATTGAAATCAATTAGGATTTTGGCATGACTCAAGGCGGAATTATGGACCCTTGTGATAAAACAACGCTGCGAAGTTTAGTTTCGGTACATCAATACGTATAGGTTATATCTAATTGGCTGCATTTCTCATATCACCATCTTTTGCTTCTTTATATTTTGTGACATAGATAGCCTCAATGACAGAATGAATACATACATCGATTTCTTTTTCAAGCCTGTTTGTGGGTGTGGCTGTTTGTATTTGGGCCTAATCATAAGAATGGTATAGAAACATTGGAATAATTCTTTATTGCACGTTTGACGTATATTGATCGCACGACATTCATATCTACAGAAGATGACGTTTTGTATACGCTAGGGAGGGTCGGGCAACGCGATTACAATGGTGAGGAAAACATGTCTTGCTGTGTTGTATTCTGTGGCAGTAAATTTCTTTTTCCTTTCAGGAGTAAAATAGTAATCACACTTTAAGAAAGTAATAATAACCAGGAGATTAAGGTGTGGTGTTTGACATATAAACAGCGAGCATAATAAACCGTTTCCTCACCCTGTAAGTGACGTCCATTCAACATGCAAATTCTACGTCAAGGCAACGCCTATATGAAAACAACATATACCGCTCTAAAATCTTCCGCTCGCATTACGTAAACATAAACCCTACACTTTTAGGTATGGGATTTTGAAATCTGTGTGTTTTTGAACCTGAGCAGATTAACTATAATTTTACCTCTATTATTTTGGTTTTTTTTTTTCCTGATATGTTTCGGGTGGGGGGGGGGGGGCAGGGGCTGTGTGTGTTTTGATTTTTGTTTCTAAGTAGACGCTGCATGTCTCTATCTTTTTTTCCGAAAGATGGAATGATTTATCGCGGGATGTACTTACTACATGATCACTGCATGGCTGGCTTGAGTTGTGTTTTCATTGCACGGTGAACATAAATTCCATACATGTTATACAAGTGTCTCTATTCGTGTAGACATACATGGTACATGTATATCAAAAGCCAAGTGTCTATCACTGTCCAGTATCTTACTGCTATGCTGAAATGCATAGCTGCAAATATAGATCCATATGTATTCATCCATCTGTATATGCATGTATATATCTGTATTTTCATTTTTGAAGCGCCATGAGCACTGAAAGGTGGACCTGTGCGCTATACAAGTAGCCACTATTATTATCATTATATGTCGTGTAAAGACTGGATAATACGAATGATGGTCCATTTCTGAAGATTGTCTAGATTGTTTCTAGAAACCTCAGCGGAGCTTCATTATGGGATTTTGTTAGCATCGTTTCACACAAAGGAGGCTGCATTTTGTTTATACATGGGTGATGTACAAAACGAAAAATAATCACTATTTTATTCAGCAAAATACAACTTATATACTATAACACCGTTCAGCAATGGACGATTCACTATTAACATATTAAGTCAACTGTGCATATAAAAAAAAAAACCTTCAAAATGACCGTGTATATTATATAGAATTGCTGTGGTGATCTACTTGTCAATTCAGTCAAAGACAATAATAATGCAAGGGATGTGCTGAATTCATTCATTCATTTCTAAAATTCTTTTGTTTTAAAAAAAAAAGTCATTACAAAAAAGTTATCTACAAGTATAACATCACGTTTTGCGTTACAAGAACACACCATTAAAAAAAAGGTTGGGAAGAGGATGTAGTTATGAAAACAAGACACCGCATCTATACAGTATAACCAATGGTGTCTATAGATCGCGCAAAGTACGAAATAGACGATGTTCGATATCATAATACGGAAGACGTATATAAGTGTATACTTGTCAATACTCTTAATATAGATCAAACGATAATCTAGGGTTTCACCATAATTTTGCAGTTATTTTGTTGTTATTGTTGTTGCTGTTATTTTGTTCTCTCTTTTTTTTGGGGGGGGGGGGTGGGGTCCCTCACTTTCAGGACAGTCTTCTGTTTAACTGTCAGTACATTATTTGCCTACCCAAAGTTGCCATAATGAAATCTCTGGGATAGTATAGCAACATAAAAAAGATGTACATAGACCTCGATGGGCATTCCTTTTTGATGGCCATGATCATTATAAACTAAGGAGGTGGTACATTTAATAAGCCATATAAAACTATACTAATTTATGTCCAGGGCGTTGACTATAGACCATCTAATATACAAAGCTTCTGAAGTGAGCTATAATGCTCCTCAGGGTAGAATTCCAGAGGAAGTGGATAAAACCAGGGCATGCATGCTTGACCGATCCGGCTGAAGGGTTCTGGTTGTCGTTTCTATGTTTCTTATGTATTTATTCATTTATTTTTGCTGTCTTTGTTGTTGTGTTTGTTTACATTGTTGTTACTTCAAAGTAAAGAAACATAAGGTAGGTTACTTACTATTTGGCTGAATCGTTGAGTTGATATTCCCGAGCTCTGCTGAAAATCTCTTGGAGCCCGCTGTCTGACCACAGTCTTTGGAGAGCTGATGTAAGTGCCGGAGTGTACGGCTCAGAATCCTGAAGTTTGCTGACTGTATCATAGACCAGTTTGGCGTCCTCCTGCAAAGTTTAAAAAATAGCACCAGAGGTAACTTTTATCGCCTAATGGAACTTCATGTGTGTGTGTATGGGGTGGGGGTGTTTGTTTGTTCTCGTTGCTTTTTTTTTTTAGTATACAAACTTCGTTCCCTTTGTCGTATTCTCCTCTTTCTGCTTAATACCTCGTGCATTTGGCATTGTTTTTGTAAAGTACTGTTGGTCTTCACTGAAAAATTGCAAACCTAGCTTCTTCCTGCCCTTTTTTTATGTTCCTTAATTGTGAAGTCCAAAGTATCTGTTTGTTCGTTTGTTTGTTATGTATATGTATGATTTTGTTTCGGTTGCTGAATGAAATGTCTGAATTGTGTGCTGATTGTGCACTACAAAACAAGCAGAGTATCCAAACCCAACGGGCGATATAAAAATATGGAACCAGCCTATTCAGTTATATTCGGGCCATTTTCATAGAGACTACAACATGAAGTAAGAAAACAAAACAACTACCCGGTACAGGTTGGTAGAAGCCTAAATCTCCTATTGTACGATCTACCCAACTGATGAAAGTTTTCTGCATCATCATTGTATTTCTTTGTGAGAACTTCAGAGATCATTGGTTTCCGGGTAACAGGTAAAGTATAAGTAAAATGATTTTATATCGGCATTACAACAACACATCCAAAAAACTTTCCACAGAGACAAGAAGTTCCATCATCAAAACCCATGTATTTATGTCTTAATCCCTCTATACCATTGTTAACATTGCTCTAAAATCCCGAAAGTTTTTCTTTGTTTGCTTCATTTTCCATCTGAGAAGATGACTGAATATGGCCCATATTCAGCTGCACTAGCTGGTCTTCCATTGGGTCCAGCTGGATGTGTGGCGGGAGCACTTTACAGGGTTATGCACCCTGCTCTTTGCGATTAATGAATGAACGATCCGAGGCGAGTTTTTTACGTGCACAGGAGTTGTGAATCGTTCCACACACGGAACCGTTATTTTATAATGTTCTATCCGAGGTTTGCCTCTTACTAGAATCAAGATGTTTTCAATTTCAAAATCGAGCCTGTGAGAAGCATCCGCAATTGCGAGCAGCAGGAAAATAATTTGTACAGTTTGAAACATGATCTTCATAGTGCATGGCGCTTCCATTCCATAATGTATTCAAGAGATTTATCACTCCAGGGTCAAGCTCACATTTTCATACAGTAAATACCAGAACAAAGCTACATGACGCAGCAGCGGCACTTTGTTCGTGCAGACTATAATGTATGCGGCAGGATACTACGACATAGAAAAACAAGCACAGATAATCGGATAAACTTTTTACTCTCGACCTCACGTAAAATGCTGATGTATCAATTTATACAAATCTGTATACATTTCACGTTTCGCCAGTTAACTGAACACAAATGCATCGGGAGTGAAATGGATTTTATGAGTTGGGAAACAGTGTGAAAAAAAGGTGCCGCACTCGATTAGCATTAAAGGATTTCTCTTCTGGTTGTTATTTCTTCATCACGACTATATTTAGTAATGTCATAACGTTATGAGTTAAAGTTGGGAGAAAAATAAAGTTCAAGGTCAAATCCCCATAAAGCTTTTATGAACACACTGATTCTCTGATACAATGAAATAATACAATAACCTATTAAAATAATAATTACTGTATGTCAAGAAAATTGATCTTATATTCTCCTTTAGGGAGGGAATGCACATCCTCAAAAATCTGACTCCAAAACAGTAACTATAGGCCCTTTATCTTTAATGAATATTTAAACATACATGAGTATACTCAAGACGCGATATGATAAACTTATAAATAGCCTTGTTTAATGTATTGTACTTAACTTAAGCCGTGCAATATTTGAGAAAACCACGTTGAAACACCAATCTGTGATACACGAAAGTTATACCACCATAATAACCATGACTAAATTCCGAATCAAAATGATCGTGGTCCTAATTGCAGCAGCTTTCTTAGAACTTAAGTTGTATTTTTTTTCCCTTTTTTTTTTTTGCCTGTAGCATGCAGAAAAGACGTTTGACGTCGCAGAACGTCCTTCTACAGTGTTTACGTTCCATTGGTCAGGAACGCAGCATCCAAATTCGTGACAGTTTGTTCATAAAAAACAACAACAAATCATAATGGAATAAAACTGAATGATAAATGTTGATATTTAATTTCCAATGCGTCCCTTAAAAACAAAAACGAAAAACTATACATCGCATTGAAGTTCGTTTAAAGTATCGATGAGTCAGCTTCTCCGCTTCAAATTGAGAATGATTGCGGTACTTTAAGCGAACGCCGGTTTGACAAACGTCATTATTCACCCAGTATTGATTGTGCTTTTTCACCTTCAGTTTCTCTTCAGACATATGACGTCACGTGAACGTTCACAAATACTACACAACGTCTCCGTGCTCGACGTCACTAAGGGATGAGTTGAAGATGACGTCAAGATGTTTACATCGTCATGAGATGACCTGAATACTTGTGCAGGACAGCACCTGCAGTATACTTTCTCCAAAACTGAAAACAAAAAACAACACGAAGAGCTGATTTTCTTTTGCAAATTTGAAATACTTTCTTGCCGCTTTCTGCAAATTTGCAGATGCGAAGATATGTCTACCTTGCGACGTTCGCTAATGTAGGGCTTTTTGCTCAACACAGAGCCTGGCTGCCCGCATCCTTGATGAACTTTCCGCATTGCTTACACGTTCGTACAGGGGGGAAACGGCGAGCTAAATATATCCGCGGTCATTTATCAGTGTGCAGTAAAGTCTGCATCGTTGATAGATGACCTACTACACAGAGGATCGTGTGTGTAAGTGGGTGTGTGAGTGTACGTGTGTATATGTTAGCTTACGACCATACCACTGTGTGAATGTGCGCACGCGTGTGCGCACACACATACAGGTTGCATGCCCACAAACGCACGCTCGGAAAACAAAAAAAAAAAGACACAAGCAGCAAACACACTGACATAGACACACATGCAAACAGAAGGACCAAGAACACACAGACTCACACTACACACATACAGGCGAACACACACACACAGACACCAGAGCTGGTTATTTCTGGCGAGCATTAATGACGAGCCTAGCCAACTCACGATGAAAGCGAAGGTGTGGTTACACACGGCGCTATTCTTGACGCAGAGCAAACATGGCGACCATCGATCGTCTGCTGTGTACACAGTGCATAAAGACGAATGAGATTGAAAATAAGATGGTACTTAATAATCGCTGAAATGGATCGTTTGACATATTTTTTTTCTGAAGGTCATTGATGTTTACGTGATGTGTATTTGAGAAATAAGATGTGTTAGCTATACGTGGTAAATTGCGCCGGTTTTGGATTTTATCTCGTCATGCATTGATTTTCGACATTTAAACAAGCAACGGTGAATTTTAGGCGCTGACTGAAGAGATCTGTTGTTGTCTTTGTCTCTAGGCATTCTACGGTGAAAGAAGCATCCCACCTCTACATAATTTGTATTTTGTTTTACTGGGCTCCACAAAACCATCCGTAAAATGAACTTGAGCTTTAAAAATACAAAACGCTTGAAACACGAAATTGTACAGCTTTGTTATGAGTTGTACCAGCTTAGAGACATGACTGCAAATTCATGCAGGCATCTCTGAGTACGGACAGAGCAGAGACCAATACTTAGTAATACGCGGAGTAAAATACATCATCATCTGAAACAGCATGCCGCATATAGCCACGACACATCGCATGATTCAGAGATAATTCGCAATTCAAGCACAATCATTCGGAAAAAACTGCAAGGTATGACTAAAGTGTGTATGATGACCACTTCCTGCATATGGGACAATGTGTGTGCGAATGTGTACGAGTAGGTGCCTACATCCCTCTCCTTTACCATCGTCACAAAGTCAGCATTGGTTTCGTAAACGAAGTGATGTACAACGCAATGCCCATGTCCACTAACCTTGATGGGCCAAAATGTTCAACATAATAACAACTTACTTGGCCAAAATATTGCATCCAATTCACGAATGGAATAGTCAGTGACTGCATTCTTGTTTCTTCTAGTCAATTGTCACTCAAAAATATGAAACGACTCTAATCATCACTACATAATAATGTAGGGCAAACATCTATTTCTTTGTTTTTACATGATGAATTACTTATTCTTCTTTATTAGATTATCTTTCTTCTTTTAGTGTTGTTTCATATCAGAAGGTTGATTTGCAATCATTTCATAAATCAGTTTTAAATCAGAATCTTAATTCTTTTTCACTACAGCCTCTACATTTTCAAGTAGAAACACGAGGAGCACGAACATATTGTTTGCAAAGACACACACAGTCTAGTATTCTCTTCGCCAAAACGACACATGACTCACATACACACATACGCGCATACACGCACAAATTATGTGCACATACCGTTTTATTATGCAAACACCACGTACACATGCACATCCAACTACACTCACATACACATACACACATAAACATTTACAATCACAAGATTTATATGGATATGAATCTACACAAATACTCTACTAAAGAGCTGCACATCCATACACGCACCCTAACTTACCCTCGTATCATGCTCTTTTCTACTCATTACTTCCCCCCCCCCCCCATATATACAATTTAGCATGATTTGCAATAAAAAGTTGACCATAATTGTGTATTCTTTTCAGACGCCTTCATAAAAATCAAGTTCCCGCGCTTAAGATGTCCGTCTTCATTTATTTTGTTCATGATAATTTGATCGAATTATCTTTAACATTGCTCGTGTATTACTATAATTCAAGAATACTGTATATCTATATCTATATCTATATATATATATATATATATATATATATATATACCAATGTACTTTTTTCCCAATCTACACCAGTAATTATTTTGGAAGGCGGTTTTTTTTTTTGTTTTGTTTTTTTGTAACGTTGCATTGACTTTGCATTATTTTACACTGCATATGAACACCAAATGTTATATATTGACATCATTCTATATAGAAGAACATCTAGATGTATTGTAAATAATTGAGCGTAACGAAAGAACGTTCGTTCAAAGTATTCATAGGCTAGTATAACGGTTGCTTAGGTATGCAGCTGCAGTACGTATCAACGTTCAAATCTGTGTACCCGGGAATAGGAAAAAAAAAAGACGAACAATCCGGACAGGATGACTTTCTTTATACTACTTTAATTAGGCAGAGAAAGGCCCTATCAATGAGATATATAAAGTTGAAAATCATGCAACTTGTATAGATATGGGACCACGGGTAAATTTGCTATCATGACTTTGTAATCATATTAGCTGCACCATTCAGAATGACTAAAGATGAGTTACAGGCAGGACATGTTACTTGTACACAGGCGACTAGTTAGATAGGGAAAAAGGTTCGGTGCATTATGAACAAAATAAATTGCGCGATACCAATTACCGACAATCTTTGTTACATGAACCTTCAGCTGATACATGATTTCACGTCTCTGATCAAAGAAAGTTTCGGTTTCCTTTAGGGTCTTTTAATTTACTGCCATGACTATAAAAGTAATGGTTAATGAACATCACTTAATTTTCATGGCACATATTATGTCGCGCTTATGAAGACTCATTTGTCGTAGTCTCAAAATCTCAGCCACTCTCAATGTGTCCAAATTATCTCAGGGGTGGTTACACATCATCATTGTAACGTGCAAACATAATTCTAAACTTTGCAAACTTACAAGTGTGGATATGCAGACTATACTGGAATAACCTCCATACATTAATATCAAAACAAGATTAATAAAGATAATTGTCATGTATCCCAACAGCAGGATTCTACCCTCTGAGACACTCGAGTCAATGACTCTCAATCTATAGCCGACTTTTTCACATCCATCACAATATATCAATTAAGTCCAAGTCATTAGTCAACGACAAGCGATGTAAGGCACATGAATTGCGCAACCAATCATATGCATTATGAATCATTCAGAAGCCTATACTTCCGGTAGGACATAAAATGGAGGTCCCGTGTTTGGGAGAGTCAAAACCTATATACGCAAGTAAAAGATCCCGCTTTATCCATTCATCACAAAGGGTAGGGTATACAACCCGGTGAAGTGATCCGCCCAAGACACTCACAACTGGACCTGGCAGACTCAGCTATAGTACAGCTGAATATGGGCTATTCAGCCATCTTGTCAGATGGAAATTGAAAACAACAAGAACAACTCTTGACAGCGAGCCTAAGGTAGTCATGGTTTAGCATTCTCTGATTTACCACAACTATAATCCCACCAAGCTTTGAAACATATTTCACGTTCTCATTCCACCGTCATTTTCTATAACTTTTTGTATTCCATGAACAGTCCAATATACCTGACCACTTTTAAAATGGTTTCATTGAAGAGTGAAATACTAATCGAGGTGGAGCTTCTTCGTTACAGGAGTTTCAGGAAAATCAGACAAAAGTTATTAATTTTTGAAGTTTCATTGCCGTCATCGCTTCATGGATGAGAAGATTACTACAGCTTGTGATGTCATGTGTAGAAAATATATTGAAAATATTGAGAAAAATTCAACATATTTTCATTTTTCTTGCATGATGAAAGAGCAATTGACTTGCCTGTTTCAGAAGGTAGGGGAATGATATTATGAGCCTTATAATACGTCAGTAACAAGTTGAGGAAATGCGTACATTACTTTTTCCCTAAAAAAATGAAATCTGTGGAATTCTCTTTATATTTTCCGTCTATCATTCTATATGCAAGTGATATCATAAACTGTCGTAGTCTTCTCATCCGCAGTGACTGCGCAGAAACTTTTAAAATTCATAATACAACTTTTGAACAGATTGTCTGAGCTTCCTCCAGTTTTCACATATGGTATGTGTTCTACTGATACTGCTGCATTCACTCAATTCACATGCATATGAAGATGAACTTGTCCCTTAATTTAAACAAGAACAACCAGGGCCCCATTACATAGAAAGTTGATATGATAGCAACTCTTGCTGGAATGGCAGTTGTCATGGTAACGACAAAAATCTAGCTTCCTGACTGGCTGTTGCTGTGGGAGGTTGCCACTTCAGAAAGAGTTGTTATCCTAACATCTTTTATGAAATGGGGCCAGAAGATTCTTGGGTAAGTTAGGGTTCTCCGTTTGCTCTCGATACGAGTGGTCTTACTAGAATACTGGCGGTCCAAATATTTGTACATAAGATTATATATTATAGGCCTATAATATGTATATATATATATATATATATATATATATATATATATATATATATACGTATATAATCATATACACCTGTATGTATATAAATACATGTATATATATATATATATATATATATTATATACGTATATAATTTATGTATATATATATATATATTTATATACATATATATAATTATATATAAATATATATATATATAATGATAATAACATATATTGCTGTGTGTGTGTGTGTGTGTGTGTGTAGACAAAGATGTTTAAACCTACCTCTCTTTCTCCCTCTTCAAAGTCTGTGCCAAACTTCTCTCTGGCCCGAAGCATCGACACCATAGATTGCAATGTGTTGCTGTAGACAATTGGCCTGTAGATCTTTGAATCTTCAGCCGTGAATCCCTCTTCGTGTATAATCCTGCGTGGGGATAGAACAAGAGAAAACACAATACGTCATTTACTTCCATTCATTTCCATGGGGAATCTGTTATACTCAAGGTTCATGACAGTCTGAAGTTTTGATCGGGAGAGGGTTAAGCAGTGAGTCTATAAGTCTGTTTGTGTTAGCTGCTAAATCACTTCATTCATAGTACATTCACAAGTATATTTTTTCCAATGTTATTTATTTTAATTCCATTCAAATCGTAACACGCCTCAACTTTGATAAATCCCCATGCAAACAAAGACGCACTGTCACCTTTTTTTTTCGAAAATAAATCCTACATTGGATAGTCCCATGATGCCTCTAAACTATTTCATTCCTCAGATCTTGCTTTGCGGAAAATACAGACACACACACACACACACACACACACACACAAACCCACACACATACACACACACTCACACAATCATTAGTATTCATATATCAATAGGTGTGCTGTGTGTGCGTGTCGTTTTTATTTCTTTGCTGATGAACCCGCACAGACACTCTCATGTCATCAAAAGACGGCTCCCATTAAGAGGAAAATCACATTATTGAGCAAGTTTGAGTTCATCGGGAGTGTATCTGTCTCTATGGTTTTTCTAAAAATATGCCTTGTTGACCTGTAAAACTATTAGATTAGGTATACAGGAGCGTTTTCTCGGTGTCATAGTAACCTCGAATATCTTATGCAATCGAGGAACAATCATCTATGATAATAATGGCGATATTTACGGCAAAACAATATCTATCAATGAACGCGCAATCCCAAAACAATTTAGCATAATTATCATAACAAGTCTCACTTCTAAGCTTCCAAACGAAGAATGTAATACTATACAGAGCTAATTTGTCTCGAGAATAAATCCATTTAGATATGTGCCATGCATGATGCCTCCACAAATGAACTGAAAAAATACATAATTCATGGTCTCCGCCGATGGCAAAGCTTGCTTTGAGGAAGATGTAAGTCAAAAATATGGGTGAGAAGTCGAAAGGTATATTGTACTGCTCTTGATAGCAAGTGCTTTGATTGCTGTAACCTTATACATCCTAGTCTACTTGAGTGCAATATGATGGTATAGAATTTTACACGTTTATGAGAACGTAATGAGAGAACGTTTATGAGAGCATAATTATTTATAATTATGCATGTGAATTTATACAAAGAAAAAAAAGTAAAATCTTACAGTAAGGATACATTACAATGGTTGGTAAAGTAACGAAAGTGAAACATACACACACACACACACACACACACACACACACACACAATTATAATGTGTTTTACTATTCTAAAATAAAACATGTATGGGGGTGACATGAATTGTGTATACAGTCGAGATTCACATATTTGCCTTGAAAACAGCCTGTGGGATGGTAGCCATGCATGGCGACTCCATCCCACACGCTGTTTTCACGTGATTTCTGAGACTCCCGCTATTTTTGGTGCACCCATGGACAAAGATGATTTTTTTCCTTCTCCCATGTCTCCCTTATGATGGTATACAGATATCTATTAGTAAACAGTACGAAAACAAACCCGTATGCTTCTCACTAACGAATGCATATTGCTGACAAAACTTCGGTGTTGGTAACTTCAGCAATATGTAGGGTTATTACCATTTTCATCGTCACACCCGGTGTCATAATGTATATAGGCCCTATATATATATATATATATATATATATATATATATATATATATACATACATACATATATACATAGTACCCATGGTAAACAGTAGGTGTTCATATACATGCATGCGCACGCCACATAAGATTGAAAGATATACACGCATTAACTGATACATTATGACGAATATTAATTTCTCTAGAGAGATAGACGAGTGCTCACGTGAACGCACAAGGTGATACACATCTTCGCTCTGTGCTATATCATTAAGGATTAAGACGACCCATAATATAAATACAAACAAAAAGAGATGAGAGTACCTTTGAAAGATTATGTTTGTATGCCATTTTCCCTTTCTAGACATTGATCTCATCTTGGCAGAAGAGAGCGAGATTGTCGGCGGAAAAGGGCGAGATTGTTGGCGGAAAGTGCGAGGGTGTGGGCGTACTGGCTCCCGAGGATTAACTCCGTCATTATTATCGGCAAACTGTTTGTAAACAATTCCACATTGGCATTTAGCCCTGGTGGTCTACAGAGGGTTAATCACGGATGTATGTGTTCATTTAGGGACCACTGCATCCACCTGCCGCATGCTATGCTTACTTCGTCTCGCAGAGAAAGCCGTTAGGACCACCCATTACCTCACACATCGCCAAACGCTCGTTGGAAACGCGCCTATCCATACAATACTATAAACACACGAAAAAGAAAAGAAAAGAAAAAGAAAGGAAATCCACTATCCTTACAAGCCACCTTATGGGGCATTTTAAGGGAGCGCAAAAGACAGTAAGACTGGAATTTGGATATCTTGGCGGAGGGCTGTTGAAATCATATCGCTTCTTTCAGTACCATATAAGGAAGGGTACATGTATCTATAATGTCACATGATTTAGAGTGTCAAGTATACACAACAGAAAGCTCTCTGAGGTCAAAATCGTGAAAGTGGAAGCACTATTATTATCTATTTTTCTGCAGGCACACCCACACATAAAAACGATATATACATATTTTATATATATATATATATATATATATATATATATATATATATATATATCAGTGTGTACAACTCTAAAGAAGATCATGTCTTACAGTTTTTGTTTCTTTGGTTGGTTGGTTGTTGTGTTTTTTTGTTTTTTTTTTTGTTGTGTTTTTTTTGTTGTTGTTTTTTTTTTGCTTATTTAAACAACTGACGAATGTAAAGTTTCATTTGAACGTCAAGAAATGTAAGTGTGAACTCTTTACGAGTTGATTACGTCAGATAATAGTATCATTACATTATTGTCGGAGACCATACATTGAAGTTCAAGTTTAAGCCTTTCTTTCACTCCGCAAAGTACTTCTTTCTAAGTTCTACATGATTTTTATATGTACCTAAACATCCAAATACATTGCTTACCTAATTCGTACGACCTATTAAATACATATATCTATCTTAAGATATGAATTTCGCAGTAATCATTCACAGTTGATATTTACGATTTCTTGATATAGTAGTATTGAGTAGCAGACCAACATTATTAAACAGAGATGTTCCAAGAGCAGTCAATTGACAAGGAATTCTTTGAATACAAAGAAATAACAACAATGATAAGATGCAAGGGGGAGGAGAACAGCGATGAAATGCGAGTTGGAAGATAATATCAAGCACATCATAATAGAAACGCGCGCACACTGTATAAAGAATATGAAAATACCCCAGGAAAATATGACGAATGCTTAGGAGGGAGAAAAGAACGAATTCCGGAGAAAAGCGGAAATGAAAGACAGAAGAACGGAATAGAAAAGACGGTAGGTTGTTGCAGCACGCCTAAAGGGTACAGCGTCGAAGGCTGTCAATACAAAAGTGATGTTCAGCGCGCGGGCTCCGTCACTACGCTTCTCTTTTCGGGACTGTGTGGGCGATAGGTCATTCATGACACACACTGCTCTCATACACAAACACGCGCGGCCAACACACACCAACACCAAACTCGTGATGACGTTTATGAGCAATGCATAAATTAATAGAAAAAAAGCCGGCCAGCGTTGCAAATATGATTCATTCCACTATTCATCTCGATGTTGCCGGAGCTTACATGAACAAAGTAAAGCTCTTCGCAGATGGATGGATAGCATTATGGTGAAGTTATTGGAAGATCGTCAGGCCATAAGTTAAAAGCTGATATAAGAGGGGGGGGGGGGGATTCAAACAAGTTGAATGCCCATTTCGCATTGCCGCCTTGTAGACCCTATATTCTAATGAAATGCTCATAAAACTCTTGGCCATACTTCTTTACTCTAGCTTTAGCAACATGTGAATAAAAAAAAAAAAACATTCAAGCTGTGCCTAGACTTGCTGGTAGGCCATACATTATTCTTTCTTTCTATATTATTTCATAGTGCTTTTTATTAGGGCCTTCTGGTGCCACAGAAGAATCATTGATTTCGAAATCGAGAGAGTGATAAATCATCACCATGCCTGTACATTTTATGTGCACAACAAACGCTGCAGGTTTTAAGCCGTCATTTCCATCCATCCACTAATGGACGTATTCACTGCAAAACCGCAGGATTAGAATATGAGGATTTATCGAACTTGTGCGCCTGCGCCGTTTTCAAGAATATACCCGTATTGCATTGCACTGGGCAGCATATTTTCTACCAATGTTTCCTCCAGCGAGTGCTGCAAGACCCACAACACAGCTATTGATCTCACTCCGCCGATGAGCAGGGGTGGCTCCGCTAAATTTGACCTTGTGAAATATTTTTGCATCGATGCGATGATACATTCGTCCGCCCCCCCCCCAAAAAAAAAAGAAACAAAGAGATTAAATCAGAGCTCCATTCGCCCTCTTTGTTTTCTACGTGGCCTAATGGTCGCTGTATTTGATGCCATATGGAGCATCGATTTTTTTTTTTTTTTTTTGGGGGGGGGGTTGAAGTTTGATTAGAATAGTTAGGGCCAGCAGTAAAAGGTCGGAAAGGGTCAAGTTCATTTGAATACAACACTTTGCAACTACAATCGCATCTCCCTATGTTCAATATGATTATGTAATACTCACCGTCATTAGATCATACTAAAGGTTTCTAATTTCAAATTGTTATACTCTGCTGGCAAAGCACCGTGGAAAACAACAATGTATTCTGAATGTAATTAATCATTTGGATGGACTAAAGTCATTGCCTGCTATCATAAATCTTTCATGGAGGTAATGCACTCATTGAAATGACGTTATTTATGATTGTTCCGATTCATGTTTAACCTTAATATCATGCACTATACTTATAGTTTCCTAAAAGCTTCTCGAATTTGCCGACAAAGGAAGGCGAAAAAAAGTGTTGATTCTTATACATTCTTTTCATCATTGGTTTGTATTGTTTCGTCTCTGTTGGGAGATAGCTTTTTCCCCCCTCATTCCACATTAAAGTTAAAACCGCCCAACTGATCGTAACCCTTGATGCAGTTTCTTAAACTCAAGATTTTCTTTTAGAACCATAATGCAAAGTATAAACGTTCTTCGTACATTTCATGGCAAAGCAAAAAATAATCAGGACCCCAGAAAAAAAAACCACACAACATAAAGCGTAGGCCTATATACATACACATTCCCTTTAGGTATATATAAAGATATATATATAATTTATATATATATATATATATATATATATATATATATATATATTATTATATATATATATATATATAATATATTATATATATATATATATATATGTATATATCTTGTATATCCTATCATATAAATATATATTATATATTTCTTTTTTTAAGGAAAACCCCGAGTATCATTTCATATTAGCAACGTTATGTATCTCTGATGTGAAGATGAAAACATCTGCAGCAGTACGTCGTATCCTACAATGGGCTATACATGCCTACCGGTATTTATCAATCAGTCTTGCACGCTAACCTTTGATAATGACTAGCAAACTATGTTTATAGAGACGGCTTGAAAAAAACAAAACACACACACACAAGAATTATTTCACCTCCTGTTTGTGAGTTCTTTGTCTTTGTCGCTCGTTTCTTTTGGCACGATTTGTTTTCATTATCTGATAGTGTACTAATGTTCGCAACTCCTCTCACTTGAGCGAAGGCAAAGTCATTATGAGAGTTGCATTAATAAGACGGATGATGTAAGAAGACAAGTTACACAATGCAGGCCAAAATGATAGCAATTAAGGTATCTATTTTGATTGCAAACTGTTGTAGGCCCTTGAGAGCGATTTCGATCACCCTGTTAAACAATCAGTCATTTTTAATAGCTTTGGCTATTTTCCCTAAACAAGCTCGAGAATTCCCTCGGGTAACACGAATAGTTATCATTGTCTCTAAATAGGCATGAGCATCATCCTCTTTTGGTTGGCAATTTAGAAGGGGTGTCATTAGGATGAAGTCATGATCTTATTGAAACTTTGGTGTTTTTACGGGCCTTTAGCCGTAAATTCGCCAGTCTCCAGAAATGAAAAGTCGTGTTGTAAACAAATGCTAGGTTGTTTCCAACTTGGTCACTCTTTTCCTGAATAAGAAGTTATTTTGGAGACGAAATTCTATTTTCATCCTCGTCATTCATATTTTTTTTTAAGACTTAGGAAACGAGAGAGTTTCCAGAGATATATTATGAATTCAAGGACTCATTATCGGACTTTCGAGGTTAGCACGCACACAGTCATAGGCCTAAATATTCTGTTTTGTTCAGCACCCGTGCTTCTTCATCCTAATGTTAACATCAATGCATGTCTATTTCAATCTCTTGAACTTTATAAGGTAACATCTTCCTTCTCATTTTCCATCAATTTTATAAAATCCTAAAGAGGAGTTGAAAACAATGCTGTCGTAAATGTCGACTGGGACTGGTCGAGTCAAATGATTCTGTAGTGGCAAAAGAAAGGGCTGTATTACTTACTTGTCATCATAGACTCAAATAGTGTTGTTCTTGTGTATAACTGGCGTTTGAAGCTATCCCATTCGTTTCGTAGGTCGCTTTGTAGAACGTTCACGATTCTTGGTGTTATTAGTTAAGGGTCACTTGAAATGAATCATCATTTTGTTTGTATTGTAGTGATGAGATATAAAGGACAGTCCCCGAGACAAATAGCGCTTAAACTGAAGAAGCAATACCCTGGGTGAATATTAAGTAAGACCACGCTGTCGTTATTATTCCTTGCAAAGGATCGCTCAAATTCAGTAACTTCGGATCAAAGTAAATCACAATCACCTTCTCTAAATAGTCGAGGTCTGTAATGTGCATTAGTCGTGGTGTTTCCGCTCATTACGAGCCTTGACCAGTAAAGCAAGACGCGCCATCACCAAATTTGGAAAGCTCGCCAGTAAGGGAAGCAAGGCCATCAGTCTAAAGTCGTCGGACTTTCACCCTCCGACAAGATGCTAGAACTATCTCCAAGTAAACTGTCGCTGGCGAGGAATCCACGGTCAGTTTGAATTCTTTTCTTTGCTGATTGTGCATGACGCGTAACTTTTTTGTTACAACACAATGTTGAAGACGGTCGCAGGTCTATTGTAAGATAATCAACTTAATGGGGAAACGTGGTGACAATAAAACTTAAACTGGGAATATGTATGAGTCGTTTCTTTCTCTGAAGTCTTACAAAGATACAAACATCTCAATACATGACGATACAGCTGCACATTAATTTTTCGGTTGGAAGATATAATGTACTTTTGCTAACCGACAAGACCATTAATTTGCACATCGTGAATATTAGTGTTTTATTCGGGAAAGCTATGTATATACGCGGTATTCAGGGAGTTAAGAATATGTAACATTTTACCCATGTTGACGTGTGCGTCATGTAATATTCAACTGCCAAACATATCTTGCTTTTAATAACTCTAACTAAAAAACACATCTACCAGCGAAACGCATCACATTTTTTTAATGACGAAACGTTTCAAACAAAGCGATAAAATATACCTCACGTCAAATAGGATGGTAGAAATGTTTGAAAGTGTAAGGACACATTCCGTGAGAATGCCGTATTTCGATTGGCACGTTGTGAATGGTGTAAAAATTATGAAGGATTGTATCATACAGATTATATTTTTTCGAGCAAAAACATCATGTATAATAATCGCAGTGTGCTTCGGCCTAAAGAAAAATGGTCCTTTCTTGCTGGGGACGTTTCGGGCCAACCTGTAAATGTTTATCAGTTATCATATTGCCCATTCTTACAGCATGTTAGGGCCTATACTAATTTTGTCAAGGTGCGTCAAACATTAAATATTATATATATATATAAACATATATATATATATATATATGTGTGTGTGTGTGTGTGTGTGTAAATATTCATTTTATCTCAATTACTGTACCGGACATTACATGACTTGTAAACGGAAGGAATATTATTTATTGCGTGCTTTCCGTTTCTTTATACCGTGGCGAGGATAAGAAACTGGGCAGGAAATGATATCCATATGATCATAAATTTAAGACAGGATGAACAGAATGTTACCATTAGTTTTGTAGTCTCGACGCAATGACTGCTACTAGAGTTGTTTTCATTGTAATTATATCCTTCACCATTGTGTCCTGTGTGGTCTTTATGCCCATGCGTTCTTAAATCTCTTCACTAAATTTATTTATCTCTGCATGGTTGTCTTCCGAATCACATAAGAGCCTAAAAAATATTTGTTTTTGTTTTTTTCAATTCCTTGTCAATATTCATCGTTGTATTGTAAGCAACATTGTGTAAACCAAAGCATTTGGGTACTTATGACATCACACCACACGATGATAGCTATACATGTACTTATGTTCATCACCGTTACACTGGAAAGGGTATATGCGTGTATACCCCTGACGACATTCCGCGAGCTTTGGATTATGTGCAATATGTATATACAGCACGCTTACTAATCTACTAAAAGCCTTAGAAGTGTGAGCTCTGTATAGAAGCGGATCGATATGATTATTGATCCACTCTTTGAATTATTGTTTGCCCACAACTTGTGGCGGGCAAACATAGCACATCGTACATGCTGCCTGCGGAAATGTGAAACTGGGAGCAAATATTGACAGGGAAATAAGAGGAATACAAAAAATAAACTCCTATCTAATCGTTGAGAATTCAACTCGAGCAAATTGGCAACACAACAGAGGTTACATTTTCAACAGAGGGACAGAATCAATGTAAAGCAGATATTTGAAGAAGTCTCAAGCTTGCAATAAAAAATTCAACAATCGAAACCAATTTACAGTTCAATGACTGGAAAAAAAATAACACCTACATGTAATTTACCGAATCACAGATTTGTCTTTTTTTTTTCATTGAACGAATTCGTCTAACTCAGTAATCTGTTTAATGACTTCTCGAAGTGTGGTTTCAGTGCCCCAGCGAGGAACTTCAGATGATAGTATTGTGGTACTATTGAATACTTTGAATTATTGAATTAATGATAAGTTTGAATCGTTTTGAAAACATTAAATGATTGTTTTGCTCTGCATCTCGTGACTTTTCTTTGTGGCTCGTGATTTTGAACTATAGCAGTGTGTAACGCCTGAACTATACTCGCAGCATGAAGGTAATCAAACAGCTTACCAAATGGATATTAACATAGTTGGATTAGTTGCGTAGTGAAGTACGAGATTCCTTGAATAATCCCCCCCCCCCACACACACACACACAGAATTGAAAATTTTGGTCATATTCGTGTTACATTTGTTACAGCCATATAAACGTGGTTATATTGAACATCGCATTCGGTATAGCAGCTTTCATATTAACGCCGATTACTGCCTGAAAAAAAATGGAACAGTTCTGGTTCAGGAATAATTATGTCACTGAAGATTGGAGTCCCTGTTGTATTATCGAAATTGGCCTGTACCAACGAAACTGGCTGCATTTTCATGTTGAGATGTATCCACACTGTGAAGGAAGGTGTGACAATGTGGCAAACTGTATTTTCTCTCTGATTACAGGATCACCGGGTCGACTTACTAGGGCATGTCGTTTCTCTATATATTATTACCAGGCTGTGATGCACTGGAAACAGTGTTTTATTCCTATTTCAATAATTTGCGGCAGTGTGACATCAACGCAGTATAATCCTGATAATTCCACTTTAAAAGTATACAAATGTTGAAGCCTTTCTCCTTGCAGCTTCTATAGAGTCTGTGCAAAAATAAGGGTGTCCACAATGCTAAAAAAGAATTTCCAATGGCAAAAGTTTGGGGTTTTGTTTGTTTGATTGTTTGTTTGTTTGTTTTTGCCATTGTGCAGTGTGACGAGGTGGTCCCTGCCTGCTTCTGTAATATAGAAGACAGCGGAACATAATATGGTCCCTGCCTGCTTCTGTAATATAGAAGACAGTGGAACACATAGAGTTGTGTTATTTCCAAGAGTATAACATTTCTTGGGCACCACTCTCACGGCTGAGTATATCATGTTCTTCCAACTGAAATTCTGACTGAATTGATATGCTATTCGATACCCATCCCGCCCCCCCCCCCCCCCACAAAAAAAAAAGAAACAGAAAACAATCCAGAACACTCTTCATCCCTACATAGCAATAACTAGATGTGATGCAGAATGCCAGTAAAACTTAGATTAAATCTTGACAACCTTTCGACATAATGAATAAGTAATCAATAAAAAAAACATTTCGCTTATAAGCGTACGTCAACCTCATGTTGGAGCTGATTTTGATGAATGAGGTAAAATCATGCCAACAGAATAGTGAAAGTTTAAGCAATATCAAACTATCGATAAATAGAAAATTACGGACTTCCCAGAAATCACATGTCTACACGAAACAAGGATATCATTCGCAGTCATACATTGTATATGCAAATTATAGAGATAATGATGAGATAATGATGGCATGACCTCACAAGACTGCCATTCTTCTACATAATTATGTACATGATCTTCACATTTCCATTTTTGATGTGAACTAACGAAGACTTTGAGATGATATCACCAGTGATCACTCGTATCAAATAGTTGCAGAGTGTCAATGATCTAGCAGTGCGGACTTCGCAGATGGAAGGGGTCGAAGTTATCGATTTGCTAACAAACAAATGATTTTATAATATCTGTATGTTCAGTCTACTAGTATTGGGTAAGTTGTTATTACATGATCACCATGTGTAATTTACATATCATACGTAATTACGTATGATGTCTCCTAAAGCATGCTGACATTTGAAATTTTCTAACTTTTCAATTTTTCGTCTGATTTTTACGAAACCATACTGTTCCCACCCTTTCAGCACTTTACTTTCTTACTATAGAGTTAACTTTAATATGGAATGGAATTTCTCTTTAATGGGGTGGTATGGAAGGTCACTGACATCTACGAGGTTTGCCCTTGATGCAAACTGTCGGTGCGCACTTGAATCCGAAACGGGGAAGGAATCGAGCCCGATGCATTCCATCTTGGATTGGATAACGACTCCCAATTTGCACAAGGAACAGACTTCGTTTCGTACTCATTAAATGATTAGTGCAGTCGATCCAAGGGGTGCACACAGGGTCTATACGTCATGTAATACCGCATCATGGTTAAGTATCGCATGACGTTCATTAAAGGGTTTTTATATAACCAACTGTTTCATACAGGTAGAGAAACAGACTTAATTCTTTCAGAAGAAACTTACATTGAAAAATATATACATGTTGCTTGAAGTAACTTGAAGAACATGGTGAAGTAAATGAAAGTGAAAGGTTTACTGTAGCACCATGTTTAGGTAGTCCTTGTCTCTTACATGTAAATGTGCACATGATACTAACAGGTTCTTATATTTGATCATACATAATTAATACAATGCAGTATCACAGCAACTACAGGACGTACTAGTACATGACATATACACATCCATAATCATACATACTAGTACATGACATAAATTTTTGAATTTTGTTCGCTGATATACGCGTTAAGACTTCAACTACAAAGAAAAACACGTAATTACGCTCACGCCTCTCCCGATCAACAGACACGAGACAGAAAATGGACCCTGTCAAATCCTGGAATACAAACATTGGCTGATGTTCACAATAATTCAATGTATATCGTTCCACGAGCGTGGGCGTTCGTTTTCTTTCGTCATCGACACGTGGTGCGATGCGCCAGTCCTAATTCCGTATGGTAATCAACATTAATTAGAGTATCAACTCGTATTTGCTAGAAGCAGTTGTGATATCTGTACATACAAAGTAATATGTATATGTATATAATACATTCACTCACATCGATATACAAATAAGATATACACGTAAATGTGTGTATGCAAATACAAATGTATATAATTATGTACAATGTATGTATAAATGTGTGTAAAATATCTGTGTGTGTGCGTGTGTGTGTGTGTGGTTAAGTGTGTAATTTCTGCGAAATTCTTTATGTCTCTATTTATTTAATTTGAATTGATTATATTGTGGAGCCGATTAAATATAGGGCCGCAAAACATCTCAGCGGAGTGAATAAAAACACATCACACGTAAAATTAGATGAATGTGATTGATTACTAGTATTATGACTTGGTGACATTACAATTCCTGCATTATCCACCATGACACAAAATTCAGGGAAGAGAAAAGGGTCCCATCAGATGTCTTCATCTATTGTTCCTGACATAGCATCTACATCAATTCGTATTTAGCACTGCACAGATGGACGTAAAAAAAGTTATCGTTAGCTTTACTCAAAATCAACTATAACGACATAATGATTATATAAAATGGGAAATAGATCCATTTCGCCGGGTGATATTTTTGTATCGATACGATATACCGATAGTAACAGTTTGGGTGTATGCTACCTGCACGCTGAATGCGTGTATGCCTATACGCAAGGACACTTTTCTAATGACAAATTAATCATGAGCGTACCACTATTTGGATTTAGTCAGTGAAAATTTGATATAGCCTTTTTTTTCTGCTTATGTAAAATTATTGTAAATCATTCCAGTAATAAGACATGCCTACTTCTCTCTCTCTCTCCCTCTGTATCTTTCCCTATATACATATGATATATATATATATATATATATATATATATATATATATCATGTGTGTGTGTGAGAGTGAGTGAGTTATAGATTCTCATTTTTGTTTACTGATAACGTCATGTGAATGAAATACAGTACTTACTTCATCTGTTTGACTATCGTACTCTTTCCAGATTCCCCTGCACCTGTATAGTGGGGGAAAAAAGAAAGAAAAATATACATAATGTGCGTGCATATGTTTGTCACTTACACAGTATAATAAGTATATCATTGTTTAACACTGTCACAAATATCTTTGTCACATCATATCAGAAAAATGCCCCTATAAAGAATCAATCGCTACATCATAAACGATCATCGAATTTCACTTTGAAACAAACATTTGTGAATGTAATACATTTGCTGAACATCTGATTTGTATACTACGAGTAGTGTGCAGAAAACTGATAACATATAACATCTGATTTGAATGCTACGAGTAGTGTGCACAAATAACATATAACTTATACATCTTCAGCTTATGCAACGTGAACAGAAAAACAAACTCTGTGCATTTGAATTAACTAATAGCGTGCGGCACACTGGTGACAAAATTCCACATTCTACGGGGATGTCAGTATAGACTAACGGATATGACGGCATACGATTGGCAAGAGCCGCTTCGTTTCGTAGTTTCTTAATAAACTGCTTTAATAACTGCAACAATTAACAAAACACAAAACACTACTACCCGTTACATGACGCAGTTATTCTGAATATTGCTCTTAGAATAAACTTTTTTCATGTAAATCCTCTTGCGTTCAGGCAAACAAATATTTTCATGCAGTTCTAGTACAGTTTTTTTAATCATACCCGACCAGCAATATTGTCACATTTTGCAATTCACTTTGCTGTCGCTGTTATGTCTTGATGCTATGTCGTCTTGTTGATTTTGAGCTCTTTAGCCTTCGTTGTATAATGACATATTTAGCAGTATGAAAATATGACAGCCTTGGAAAAGAGAAATGTTCTTTGATTTTGAAAGCATGAATTTTTACAAGCTGATTCAATTTTGTTGCTATCGTGATTACTATTTTATACATATGGGCTATAAGCATAATTATATATAGTCATCTTTATTGAAAACATTCTGTTGTATACATTATTAGAACACGAATTTTCATCATGAGTAAGGTAGATTTTCATGAGTAAGGAAGATTTTCGTGAAGATGGATGAAGTGGTAAATCAAAATTCCTCATATCACCCTAAACTCTCAATAACGAAAATGTCTAGTTTGGATGTGACGAGAGAACATTGATCTAAGTATACATTCATGATCGCTGTATTATAACTTCGGTGGCTTCCGAGACCTACATTCGGTATTTGGAGAAACCTTATAACTATACATAGAGTCATTTGGATACTGTTGTCCCTCAAAATAACACCATACACGACAGTATTTGAGTGATCTGGAAGGCATATCAACAAGATCGTTTCGTTTCCTGAAAATATGTTGAAAATTTAATATTTTTTTTTTTCAAGTGAGATGGAGGGGCAAAATGGATGGCGGGGACTGAAGGTTGGATTCACAATTAGTACTGACTTCTTATTGATGTTTCATCTACCCATCCATAATTATGCTGAAGCCACGTCAACATCGCCCACTGAGGCGAAATTAATAAGACTTTCTGTGCAGTAAAAGAATAACACTGGCAGCAGGAACTGCAGTAAATCAGAAAACCAACTCTAAAGGAAGTGTTGTTGGCATATTTCGTGACCAAGAACTTGGCCAATTTAAATCTAGGTGGTTTGAAAATAAGCTTTCCATGGCACGGCCAGGATACGGAACAGGATCTCGTACAAGTTTCAATGTATGTCTCCTAATCATCTTTTATTTGCGTTATTTTATTTGTATTCTTTGTAGCTATCATCCTGCATCAGGGCTGGCCTATTTAGTTGTATCTTTTTCCACAGGCGCAGTTTTAATGGATTTATATACCATGAAAATACATGGAATATAATATTATGTTCATTAATTACACAAATCAGTTCTGTCAGTTAAATATACAACTAACGAGTGAATCAAACCAGAAGAATGTATATCATGAAGACAGAATATCAAATCAAGTAAAATTCTAAAGCCTTGCAACATCTTTTTTTTTTTTTTTTTGATTAAGTATGAAGGGACGTGCAATTGTGAACATTACCAGGGAGTGCATTGCACAAGATAGAAACGTATCGTAAATGATTTTCTGTTATACTCCATCCTTGGATGGAGTGTTTGGAGGGAACAGTTTATTGAATATTGATTTCTATATGGTGATGCGACGCTATATTTTGTTTACCAGTGTTAAAAATAGGTTGGTACCAAATGATGGTGAATTTTACAAGGAAGAGAACACAATATTGGTATTTAACACGCTCTTCCACTGATTACCATTTAGTGTGGGCAACAAGTTGCACATCATCACAATGTTATAACATTGATATATTATGTGTATATACATATTGTAAATTGTACATATAACGTACAGATATATAGACATATTTTCATACTATTAATTCTACGTCACTGAACTAGGTATGTTAAAGAGTAATTTTTAGATAAATACCTTCAAATTGAGTGAGCCGTCTCATCGTACATGGAATTAAGAACATTACATATATATATATATATATATATATATATATACTTTTCCACGTATTGGCAGTAATAGTAATAGAAATAGTAAAAGTCACGATAGAAGAATGCATTAAATGCTAATTGGTTTATATTGAAAATCTAAATTTTCGGAGGCCTCCTCCTTCGTCAGGGATGAAAGTGTCTATCTTATATATATATATATATATATATATATATTCATAATACAATATTCATATACACATATACGCACTCATAAATGTATTATATACGTCTGTGTGCTTGTGTCTGTATGTATGTATGTATGTATGTAGAAGGATCTTGACATTCAGAGGAATTCATTTATCTTTGGAAAAGAAGAAGAGTATTGCGGAAATGTTTGCTGAAGCAAAAATCCATGCATGGGGCGATAGCTAAAAGGGAAATATATCCAGTTACGGTATATAGTTAATAATCAGTATCATTAAGCAGCCGTTTTATTGTACTAACGCATGTACTAATAGCCTTCGATTGCCGTTTCCAAAATGTCATTTTTTTTCTATATCAATTATCTTCTAATTGGCCCATATGGACAATGTTACCACAGTGAAAGGTTGCTTTTATCATTCCCTCATTCCGTTTTCAGGATCGCCCAATTAGATAATTTGCTCGATACCGACTATTCACCGCCAGAATCATGATGGCGTGACGAAGGTCGAGAGTGATATAGTACCCGAGATAGTGATTAGTGTTGCATTATGCGTGAAGGGTTAGGAGAGCGGACCTGGATTTGCAGGTTATAGTATATAAAACAAAACACACGAGTTGCCTACCACGGCCGAATGGATGCTAGAGTAACGTTAGCTATGCATGACCGAGTGTAACGTTTCGATGCATGAACGGGTGGTTGAAGATGCTTTCTCGCTAACGAGTAATTAAATTCCATGGAGCAACATTGCAGAAAGGGATATTGCTACTAAAAAGGAGGAACGAAACAGATGTTAATGGGGGATGCGGTAACTCAGTGGAAGAACGGCTACTTCGTGTCATCAGCCACTCGTAATGGATAATGGTGGAAGATATGCACCAGGTAACGAGTGCCCATTATTTATGGTGACTGACTATAGGAGCTGCTGTGTAAAGTGATACATATCCAACACACACACCGAGGATTATCTGCGATCATGATGCCCACGAGGATATGCAAGGAGTGGTGACAATGATGGAAAATTATTTGACAGTCTTGGTGCTTACCTAGCAGAAGGAGCTTGACATCCCTGGCAGCTTGAAGTCCATCTTCTTTTAAGTTTTTGTCGATCTGTTTACTTCTTTCCTGCGCCTGTCGATCCTCAGCGCTCATGGCACAACCCATGTTTACCCGTTATCCCAAGGCACGGCTGCCAAGACAAAGTAAAACACAACTCGTCTTTAAAAGATACACCTGTTTTACCACACACAAAAAAAAATATATGAAAAAAAAAATCCAAAATGAGTGTTATTGTACATGCACGGGAGTTAGCTTTTTTTTTTCGTACTCGGGCGTGCCGAGTTGGAATGACGTGTATGTATATTGGGTGCGTGCGTTATCCCCAATCCTGTGTGCTGGTTTTTACACACACAAACCTACACACATACACACGCTGTTGAATAGAGCAGGGCTTGGTTGTGCTGCTCTCTCTCCCCTGGTGACGTATACACACTCTCAATTAGGTCGGACGTAGTATAGTAGTGGCTGCCAACACACGGCTGCTTACAACAATGGCGGCTGCGTGGAGCGCAAAATGTCTAAGTGGGACATTCACTTCTCACACGGCAGCATGTACCGCTCTCCCCTATCGCCCGTAGATGTAGAACTCTCGCCGTATGAAGCTGTCCAGATGGAAAGCTTTTACACCCATTCTGCGTAGATCCATAGAATCCAAACGTAGTCCAGAGATGCGGGACGCGTTAAGATGCTCTGTAAACGAATCAAACTGGTGGTTTGCATAGACGCGGGTTGGAGAAAATAAAATAATCAATGGCAAAGCAGTGCGTGGCACTCCCACCCAGCGAGCCCAGTGCGCAACGGATGGCGGTCATGTGGCATACGGCACTACCAACACGTTCTCTGCCGTCATAGACATTGTCGTCTGGTCAATGCCGAAAGACACTGGTCACAGTATGAAGGCATGGTTTACTCGTCGACAAAAATAGTCGTAATGTAGCGAAAGTTTGTGCAAATAAATCCATTGATTATCCAACACGATTGCTGTGAATAGATCCTAAGATCGTAACTCCACCACCTGTATCGCTGAAGAGGGAGTTGAGGGGTTTGATACTCGTTTGCCTTCACACAGGCTGGTAATCACGGAATATATCTGTGATAAGCCTAGCCAATTAATCAGCCTGCATCAGGTGGCTCGCATTCTCCCCTCTACGTATCCAAGCCACGAATCGGCAGCTTTGTTTCACATCCACTCCCGCGGAAACTCGATTGTAGTCTGGATTCTTCCACAAACGGTGTAAAGAGCCCCGAGGACCGAAGCGCGTGATGAGATGGCGGGAAAACAAGTCGAGCCTGCTTCGTCGCGTGGACACGGCTGCTCGACCGCTTTTGGCTCCGAGCTCGAATCTGTTTCACGCGCCGCGCTTCGAGCTAAGCCTAGCTCCGGCCACGCCAAAGCCCTCTCTACTCCCGTGCCCGTTCAGCGGTAAAGAATCTCATTACGATGCGTTTCATCTCATTCCCTCCAATTTATCTTCCATGCGAGATAATCTTATGCAAATGGAGCAACCCGGGTTGAAACTGGCTATTCGCGCCGTGAGTGGAAGGTGGACGTGCCGTACGCCAATCACTACAAAATAGCACACTGCACACACACACACGAGTATATCGCACGGCGTTGGGAATAGTAGATCATGCACAACACAAACAGGAGCGCAAGCCGGTGGAGAAAGATGCGTCGCTTCACTCTATGTACCGTAGCTTTTAGTGTAGGAATTAATATTAACATAAGATTTTAATACGGGTCTTCTCAAATTAGATTTCCTTCATCCCTCGTTTCGCGTGTACATCGCATTGAACCGAGAACATAAGTGCAACCACGTGGGGGCGCTATTCATCTCATATTTGGTTAAAGATTAGTGTTTTCGGGTACGTTTTCCTTCATGGGTATCATTCCACACGTCTATATTATATAAATATACTTTGCCTTGGTAGTTTCTGGTTTGAACTGCGGTGCCTGCAAAATAGTACTTTCTTGGAGGCACTGAGCCATTTAGATTTGACCAGAAACTCGAAACTAGGCAGGATGTATTTGTTTTCTATTTGGGATCAAAAATTTAAACAAAAGAAGGGGAAAGTATAAAACGAGAAGTCGTGAGGTGGATCCGATGTTGTGGATGGATCCTCAAGTGACCGTACGAAGCTGCAGGGTGTGATGTCATTATTGCTTTGTTACATTTACAGAGTGGCCTTACGAAGCAGCGCGCGTTGTCAGGAATGCTTTGTGATGTCACAATTACTTCGTTATATTTCACAAAGTGGTCGTAAGAAGCAACGCACAATGCTACAAATGCTTTGTGATGTCACAATTACTTTGTTACATTTCACAAAGTGGCCGTACGAAGCTAGCAGCGCGCGATGTCAGAATTGCTTTGTGATGTCACAATTATTTGTGACATCAATTCACAAATAGTGCACTATTTGGAAAATGTCGTCATAAACGTCAAACAGGCCAACAATCTGAAATAGTTTAAAATATATCACGTGAAGGCTCTTTCAACCGATCCCTAGATTAGTTTTTATCCAAAATATAATACAAATATCATTCGCGTAGTCGGTGGTAGTGCAATGCTATGATATTTTGCGAAAAAAAAAGCATTTATCATCTTTATATTTATTGCAACAGCTTGTCCAATAGTAGTGTTGTTGTTGTTGTTTTAAAGAACGAAAGAAGAGAGAGAGAAAAATGGGGCCCTATACAAATAATTTGCCCCAGACAGCACTTAACATAAAACAAACCTTATAAATCTTAGAGAGATATAAACAAGAATATTAGATATATACCATAATATATACCATAATATATACCATATGAGAGGCTTTAAGTCCAAGTCGCATTCACTATATAGAAATCGATCGGGCGTGAAGGACGGTAGAGCAAAACAGAAGAAAATACAATTTAAGGGTTTTGCTATCTCCGCTAATAGTCGAAAGGAATTCAAAGTGCATCTTTACAACACAACAAAGGCCATAAAGATCTCCAGTATCAACTTTAACTGTTTAAAGGTTCATTAACGCTTCAAGTTGCTCGCTGATAATGATAAAAAGATAATGCAAAGATTTCCCACGAGCCATCTTCTCGACGAAAGATCAACTCCCCCTCCCCCTGGCGTCGAATCAATTAGGACCTATCATAATTATGATTATTACAACAACGGATTTATACAATCAGTGCAGCGAGAGGCTATCAACGATGCCAAACAAGAGTGGTACTTTGTGAATTTCAGGATAAGAGCTTTTTAACTAGGCTTGTTTCAAGTGTTCCCTTTGTCCACTGAAATCGATACCAATTTCAGTTTATTAAATTGCATTAGCTTTGGTCGAATATCCTACTGCACAAGGATGAATCATGAACGCGAGGTCATTAAATGGTGCAAAATATGGTTTTAAATGACACATTGCATCGAATATCCTCGAGTCACGTTTCACCTCAACGTATATCTCAGCTGTACAGGCACTGTGTATCGTAGCCATGCAAAGTTTTCTGTATCTTGGCGGTTTTCCAACATTGTGTTCGATGGTGGCACTCCAAATGAGAACAAGCACGTCCTCGTGTCGTAATCATCAACCACACAGCATCTTATCACTTCGTGTTAAAAAGTAACTTCTATTACAAAATTTCTCTGTATTCCAAAAGGGCATCAGTGATTTTTATTTCTGTCTTATAAAGATTTACTTCAATTAAGAGCCTATTTGGAAAGACATTCATCGATTCTAGACAAGCTCAACAAAAACTATTTGAATTGTACAAATGAATAAAAATCAGGAAAAATTAATTTCGTCTAGCCCAACGTATAGGAATGACATAGGATTATGAATTGACACAGCTTCGGTTTAATGTGTGACCGTGTAGATGTGTAGGGAAATAAAAAGGCAAGTAATACATACGCTTCCTAGAATTATCTCACTATTCAAAGAGTGTGTAATCTATGTACGTTCATTATTGTTGAAATCAGTCATATTGATACAGAAGAGAACAGAAAGTAATAAAGCACAAAACACCCAAACTAAGCATGGCGGGGAGTGGGAAATGCACTTGATAGTTAAATAGTAACATTATATCATAATTTGTGCAACAATATAACATGTAATGCTGACTGCATCGTTTTTTAAATTCATGATATATATATATATACATTAGCACAGACACCAGAAACCAGAAAGTCAGACACCAAATTCTTTTCTTTTTATCGTCCCAGGAAATACAAATACCATGAGGTTATTTTGACAGGAAATCAGAGGAACGTGATTATTTGCGCGCTCTCTTTTTTTAATCACGCCTTTGGATGGATGTCAGTAACATTTTGAAGGGAAATCATATTCTGCCATTGTTTCGCCAGAGTTGCTCTCGCTATTGTTGTTGTTATTATTGCTTTCCCTTTAAAAGGGGTCGTCTTTTTATCACTTCTTTTGCTATCAGTTGAGGACAGTCTCAACGAAATTTCACGCACGTGCCAACAGCACCTCTGAGACTTGAGACCCGGAAGGAACGGCCTTCAACCGCGCCGGATGCTGAGGAAAATTGCGGATCCGCGAACCACCTTGATCCAGGTTTCACATTTCTTTCTTTTTTTTTTTTCTTTTTTTTTTAATATTGCGCTGTTTCTTCACGCACTCACGTTAAATACCTCAAAGAATCGCTGTCATTGTCTCGAGGCTTCATGCATCACCATCCACACTGGCATGAACCGTGACAGAAATGCAGAAATATCGCTAGTGAAACTGCACACGACCGATCTAAATAAAAATCATTGCAATTATGATTGTAATAGCTCATCTCAATTTCTGAACGTTCCTCGCGAATCGTCTAAAAGAATAAAAAAACAACCTCAACAACAACACACAAACTCTCTCTTTCTCTCTTGTGCGGGTCACGGTGTGCGTTGGCATCACTTCGTTTATGGACATCATTGCAAGCGACCCATTCTCTTGCGGGATATAAGATATAGCTGAACTTCCGCGAACATGACACTCTTTCCACCTTTCTACACCGAACAATAGTTTCCTGTGTCAATGCACACTAAGGTTCAGAGTGTCCTATTACTGTTTATGTATATGTTTTATATATACAAACGATTTCCTACTCCAGTAATGCCATTGGTGGCAAAAACAGATTTAAAGTATCAAAGATGTGGAAGAGAACAAGGTTATCGATGCATCGACATTATTGAACGGTGCGTCTGTATATTGCTTTTGGCAGAATATTGGTCCCGCATGCTCATGGTTTAAATCATGAGTACTTAAAACTGTTATGACATCACCCAAGCGCGTTTCATAATATATATATATATATATATATATATATATATATATATATATATATATATAGTGCGAGAGATAGTTCCCTTCCCAAACGTGCGATGTGCCTCATTTTGGGTAGCATAAAACTGAAAGAAATTAGACTGAGGCGGACTGAATAAAAGGGAGACTCGTGATCAAGATCGAGAGCACCGTCCACCTCAGTCTAATTTCTTTGAGTATATATATATATATATATATATATATATATATATATATATATAATGAGCATGTGTACATTATTTTCATCAAATAATGTTCTTCAAGAGCACACAATTTAACGATATACTATTTAGTGAAATAAAATAAAAAGTGAAATGCATAAATTTCGTGAAAGATGAATTCGCTGACATATACATGGTGACGAGAAAATATTCATTAGTCTTATCTCAAAGCCACCATCATACCGCTTCATACACGATCTCGTCCCCTCCCCTCCCCCATGTCGATGTGTTGGCTCAGTGAGTAGAGCGGTTGCCCTCCCAATCGGGAGGTCGTGGGTAAACCCCGGCCGCGTCATACCAAAAGACGTTAAAAGATGGGAGTTGCTGCTACCTTGTTTGCCGTTCAACTGTTAAAAAGGTCAGAGCAACGTCGATCTGGCGCTGCTCAGTATATATATATATATATATATATATATATATATATATATATATATATGGGAACATTATATCATGAAGTAGTCCACGTGTTGCCAAATGATATGAATGGCAGGATAACAGAAAAATATTTCCGGAAACCCATCATGCTGCGTACACCATAAAAATGAACTGATAGTGTACAGCACGATAAATTTCGTGTTTATGTTCTCCTGACGAATATTTGATTATTATATATATATATATATATGTATATATATATATATATATATATATATATATATATATATATATATATATTCTGTCTCCTGGTGAACTTACTGCATAAAGGCACGTAAAGTTGTCAAAAGAATGAGATGAGAGTATGCAAATGCATATGAAGTTGATTCCTATGGTTACTCATAAATCACAGTGGGATAAGTTCATCGAGAAATCTAGCATTATTCATTGTCTTTGAGTCTACCTATATTCAAAACAGGAAGATACAAGTAAATATACGAACGGACTTACATACTAGCACGCATATATATATATATATATATATATATATATATACATATATATACAGATGTGCAATCGATGTACCAGTACACGCATTTTTTTTTTTCTTGTTATATACAGTTTTCAAACACAAGAACATTCAGTACATCTTTCTCCTAACATTTTTAAATTTCTTGGGAAATCTTCGTACCTTTGTCAGCAATGACCTGGCTAATGTTACATCGGCAAGAGTATAATCCAGTTATTCCAGTGGACTCAGAACTTCCCAGGGTAAACGAGGTGCTTAGGAAACATATATCGCAAATAAATTATCAGGATGAGATCATGCAGATTTATAGTTCCACACAATATTACCACGGAGTCACTACGTGACACGGTTGAGTACAGCAGCAAGTCCCATTCAAAGAGCCAAATAGCCTACCTTCAGTACCAACAGTCGAATGCACACCAATTGGCCGTTGATAATCACCACAAACAGATGTTATTTTCTCCCCTGTGTTACGTTTGGTCCTGTGCCGATACTTTCAAAGATCTTTACAAACGGTAGACGCCTTACTAGCTAATTGGTGGACACCCACGCAACGCCAGCAGTACTTCAAAATGAAGCAACCGGGTTTGGTTAACACAAACACAAGCGCACACGTACTTCGTGCGATGTTACATTAGGAAATAGCCCAGCCTTAGCCAAGTACAACAGAAACTTTGCACTATCATCGCAAAGTGGCATGCGAAACCAAAAGCCTCTGGTGTATTCCATCGACTTGGCGCATAAACGAGTTCAATAAAATTCATAATCGATGAACGTCACGTGGTCGCGATGATAAGTGAGATAATATTTTGTTGTTGTTGTTGAGTGTATAGAGTCTTATAGAGTAGAAACATACTGTGATGATATGGGCAGTTACGATATTGTTCCTGTTGTTGTTGCTGCTGTTGTTATTACTGCTAATAATGATGAAACTAATATTAAATGACATGAATGTGGGCAAGAATAACAATATTAATAACAGTTGATAGAAGATCATATAATTATGATAAACTATAATTAACAGAAATTTCGATATAGGCCCAATCATATACATACATTATAATTGATGTACATGTGATTATATTCAACGCATTACAATGTTCTCTCAATATTTTTTTTTTTTTCAATAATGGCTTGCTACATGAGATCTGTTAAGCTAGGCCCATTACGTCAGTTTCAATGTACAGCAATATTCACATGAATACGACAGCAACAAATTAATTCGATACAGCCGATTAGACTTTGGACAGCTGTTGCCATGGTAATGGCGAATGTGTAATAAAATGGAAATCAATATTTGCGATAACTTGTGTTGTGGAACCCTCGTCTCTCACCAGACCTCAAACTACCAACAAAGTGAAACAAATTGATAGAGTTTTCGCCTTGACAGACGGAAGCATTTATTACGTAGATCAACATAATAGAACTGTCGTGACAAAATTTAAAAAAATCACCAAACGTCGTTGTTTTTTTGAAAAAAGTATTTTTGTATAAATATTATACGCAATCGCGAGTTTATGATGTACCAATAATGGTGAAGTGACAACTAAAGTGGTTACAACAATAAAGATGACAAGATGATGGTATAATGACAATAATAATGATAACGACAATAAAATGAACAATCGTATAGTAAGACACATTGGTTCGACAGATCAATGTTTTGATGGTTTGATGTACTATATATTCTTCAGCACTTGGGTATAAGATTCGAATTCAGGATGTTTGCCTGAAAGTGGTGATATCCACACACACACACACACACACACACACACACACACACACACACACACACACACACACACACACACACACACACACACACACACACACACACAAACACACACATATATATATCATCAAATACAACAAATACAAGAATACAAGACTGATACAAAGTTCATGCTGTATTCACCAACAGTTTATATCGGCACACAAATTTTCAAGCGATTTGCTCTTTCTCAAGTGTTTGATTTCACACTTGAGAAAGAGCGAATCGCTCGAAAATTTGTGTGCCGAAAAAAAAAAAAAAAACTATTGGTGAATACAACATGAGCTTTGTTTCAGTTTTGTTTTTGTTGATAAAAATAATCAAGCCAACACGTGGACAACTTACTCAATATATGTACCTGTAATGACAGGAGCTTGATGGAAGTGTAGGTGACGTTAAGTAGGAAGTTAAAGTGAATTATATCCATGATAATATGATAGTATAACGTGACTCTCTGCTCCACGAAAATCATATTAGTGCGTCTGTATTGCAGATTCTTATACATTATGGAGAGAGACAAAAGCACGGCGATCGACGATAACAAAATGATGCCGGCTGAAATTTACAGATGAAGTAATCTGGTTGTAGGTGAATTACGTATCAAAACCATCATTTCATATCAATGAACAGAAATAATCGCAAAATCCCATTACCGCTGTCTCTGTCTGCGCTGCCCTTCCCTAATAGCCACCCCTCCCTCCTTATACTTTACCCGCCATTTCAGCAGGCTTATGAATAAGCATTCTTCTCTCTACTCCCGATCTGCCAGGAAATTAGTCAATAGTTGTTTTCATTTTTTCTCTTATCACAGTCACGATGATTACCACGTGTCATTTCTCCCATCGACTGGTGACACATGATCTTAATCAAATATGCACAGAGTCACGAGCACCCTCGAATATAGAATGCAAATACGGTACAAGCGAATATTATTGCGCAAAAATAGACTGCAATGTTGCACGGTTGTGCTCCTACGTAGCAGGGAGGAGGGAAAATTCCCACCTCCCCGTTTGGGGTTGGGTTCGCCGCGACAATTCGCATTCATATCTATTTTGAAGAAAAAAATACAAGTTTATCATTCCAACACCTGTTTGCTCAAACATTCAATAAGAGCTTATCGCTTTACCTTTACTCAGTGGTTGGAAAACAGAAGCTGTTTTGATGTAGTAAACAGACACCAGGCTCGTACCAAAGTCTTGATAAACCCAACAAGATGAAGAAGACATGCATATCAGACAGACTATGACGGATTATCAAACTCCCAGGCCAATTCGATTCAATAACTTACGATGGCTTTGAAAGAGAACCTATAGTGCGTGTCGGATGCGAGAAAAAAAAATCCATAACTTTGCTTTTAAAGATGAAAATATGCAACTGACAATACGAAACCGAAAATTGACCCTAAACACAACGCCAGTTTCCTCGCAACAGCCAGACTATATCAGACTTTGCTGACGATATATATACACCGACAAAATGTCAAGTGAATAACTGACATGCATACATTACTTTTTTTCCGGGTGATTATTATGTTTTACTTTACTTGTGTAGCTTGAGTGGAATTATCTCGTGACAAATTAGTATTTTGTTGTTTCTTTCACAACATTTGTGTATGCATTATATTTCAGGGGCATTTTGAGGTTGCATCGGCGTCATGCTGTTCAGTTGTGCAAAGTCAAATTGCAGTATAATTAGAGAAGGTCTCCCTGACCAAAATTCAAGATTCTCGCTGCATGTAGAGACGACTTCGAGCAAATACGGTTCGTTGAACAATCAAAGTGTATACTCATTAAGATTTGTAAACCGCGCGGCTTCCAGATAGCTATTCTTGTGCTATGGTTACAGTTGTATTTACTGTCCCCTCATCAGAAATTTTATCTCCCAAAGGTTATATGGTGGGATTTGGACGGCTATAAAAGCAACAGATTGCCTGCATGGGTCATACTACACTGCTCTTTCCTCGTGTATTCGATGTAAGACGTTCTCCATTCGATACACCATCTTTATGAACTATCATATACTGTGGTCACTGCTCATGCCCTCTTGTTTGAAGTATCAAACAACGTTAACCGCGAACATCACAAAACGTGTATGTGAAGCTCACGAACAAAATCATAACCTACATAGAATTAGGACTGCCCCCTATAATATATTGTTTGCTTCTGGCGATTGAATGAAGAAATCAATTCAGCTCCTTACTCACAGCCACTGGATGCGTCATGTAGGAAATATTAAAAACCTTTCATATCTCATTAGCAATGGGTCAATAAGTTGTTCGGCCTCTGGTTCCTATGTTTCTAAAAACTTCGACGTGTTGATTTTTCGTAATTGGACATTACCGGTTGCTTGTTAAAAGAAGCCTTCTATCTTGTAGAGCAGAACGTTAATGTATGCCATTCACAGAATTATTATAATTAATCCCCCTTGCCTTCCATTCTATAATTATCACAAATCTTATTTTCACCCTGCAAAGTTAACAGATACTCAAGTAGGGATTTTTTTTTCCCCTGATGTAAATGAATCAGTCCTTTTAGGAGGCTTACAAGCAAGTACCGTTTTCATTGATATCGCCAGACTAATGTGAACTGAACTGATTAAAAGAGAATCAGAAAGCGATGACGAGGAACGTATTGAAGGGACATCATGTTGCTAGGGTAACGGAGGCATGGCGGTCGGTAATCCTGAATTTATTCGCCACACGATGTTTACGCTTGCATAATAGTCTTCCCATTTGTATTAGTAACTGCCCAACAATTGTAACATTTAAGCGATTATTGTTAAACAATTAGACTGAATAAGACTCAATGGTGTCTATTTTATGAACAATTCAAAGATTTTGTCATGTATGATGTTTGTATAATTAATGATTATTTTGATTTGTATATCGATTTTTAATTTGAATGAGAAGATAATATTGAATATCATTATTGTTATTACAAGACGATATTACCCCCTTTCCTCCCACTTTTTTTTTCTATATATATTTTTTTTTCTTCTTCTTTTTCTTCTTCTTCTTCTGGTCCCCATGGAAGACCAGTGACTCTATAACAGTGTCGCTGAATATGGGTTTTCCAGCCGTTTTTCCACTATCTCATCTATCACTTTGTCTTTGTTATTATTGTTTCGGTTCGCTGTTTGTAAACTCATACTCGTACCGTTTAATGATATTAATTTTCTCTTGTTTGTATAGTTTGTATAACATTGCATTTCTGTAAACTCTGTATATTTGTAAAGATATTTCATTTGTATGCTTTTTATGACGGGAAATAAAACCAAACCAAACCAAACGCTTGGCGCCCCCTACGTTTTATCATCACAAAAATCCATGACAACAGATGTGTCGATGTAGTTTTCATGCCCGCCAACAATTGAAATAGCCAAGTCCTGTATGTACAATCCAAACGGCAAAAAATAAAAAATAAAATAAAATAAAAAAAAAATAATAAATAAATAAAAAAAAAATGAACAAATTAACAAACGTGAGAAATCATACAAAATACAAAATGGACCGTGGAGATTTGGA
Source organism: Diadema setosum (assembly GCF_964275005.1). Lineage (NCBI taxonomy): Eukaryota > Metazoa > Echinodermata > Echinoidea > Diadematoida > Diadematidae > Diadema > Diadema setosum. Next base: position 7,148,036 of record NC_092693.1, on the reverse strand, counting down.
CTTTTTGATCCACCAAGGACGATGAACCGCACTGCTTGAATTGAAACTTATAAAGCCTTTGAAAATCCCCGAATAATTTTGCCACGAACACATAGGATTATCCAGGTACAGATCGACAAACGCTGACACATTGACAAACAAAACAAAAACAAAGTCTTTCTCCATTTCCCCGTATGCTCCTGTAATTCACCAACATGCCATGGGACGGTCGCATAGTTACAGCTAGCGGAAATGTATTCCTGCTTACTTCGAAGGCAAACAATCACACATAAACTTAGCCCAAGACATGTCATTCATTTTTATCAAACACCACACATACATCATGCACACACCCTGGATCTTTATTGATTTCATTCTCAAATCATACATAAATAAACAATCCGTTCTGGATTCAAAGTAAAACATTCAACTACAGTTAAAGACAAAATCAATTATCATTTTGCAGTTTCTACTTCCATTTTTCTCACTTTAACATCAACAATGTAATAAATAAATTAAAATCCCACCAACTAACTTTAACATCAACAATGATGATACATTAAGTCAAACCAACTGAACAATACTATAAAAAAAAAATACTTTGCTAATATGTATTATATTCAACTTGAATATTTGCATATTCCATTTGAATATTTTGACTTCCAAAATGACATTCCTCTTGAATAATATAGTATAATAATACTAATGATAATAATGATAATAATAGTAATAATAATAATAATGATAATAATAATAATAATAATAATAATAGTAATAATGATAATAATAATACTATAATAATAATAATGATAATAATAATAATAATAATAATAATAGTAATAATGATAATAATAATAATATAATAATAATAATAATAATAATAATGATAATAATAATGATAATAATAATGATAATAATAATAATGATAATAATAATGATAATAATAATAATGATAATAATAATAATAATAATAATAATAATAATGATAATAATAATAATAATAATGATAATAATAATAATAATAATGATAATAATAATAATAATAATAATAATAATAATGTCTTATTTATCCAGGGTAGCCTCTTCAGCGTTGCCACTGCTCTACCAGATGGCCCTGCCATTATTATTACCCTAGCGTTGCCAGGTACCCATTTATACACCTGGGCCGAGAGGGACATTGTGGGTAAAGTCATCTTGTCCAAGGACGTAAGCGCTGAGCGGGACTCGAACTCAGGTCCTCCGATCGGGGGTCGGGAGTCTTATCCACTATGCCACAAACATATAACTCATATTTCACCATTAAATGTGCAAAAAACTACATAATATAACTCAAGAGTGAAATTTTTATAAATGCCCTATCATCCCCCCCCCCCAAAAAAAAAAAACAACCAAATTATTATCTATCACATCCTGACTAATTATTCAAATCCTAATTCCACCCCCACACACAAAACAAGCAAACCTGCACAAACACACACACACACACACACACAAATATACGCGCACTCAACCTGATACCGCTTTCAACCCTGATGAAACATGACTAGTTACCAATCTACTGTATATGATTAAAAAAAAACAACATAGATACACATCATAAATGCATGTACTAACAAAAATACAATTGTAATAGTGCAACGTAATAACTACATATATCAAAAGAAAAATGTTCAAAAATTACCTTTTCCTATTTCATCAAATGTAATCCTACCTCATTTCTCTTATAAACACACATACCCACACATACATACACACATTTGCACAGACATGGAAAATCATTTAAGTTAAGTTACGGGAATCTAAGACTGCTAGGAAAAACTTGGTACAATGTAGTATTATTCCTTAAAATCAAAACTGCATCACTTTGTTTGGTGCATAATAATATTATGTCGACACAGGCAACCAATACCCATACTAGGCCAAAAATTTGATAAACTTCGTGTGAAGATATGCTCACGGCCACTTTGCATGTTTTACTGAATTGGTGGCAACACCTAGCTCTGAATACCTTGATCATATAGATAAAGCAGGACCAAACTATACAACTCTGACAATCTCATGGACTATTCCATTCCGACTGCAAAGTTGCAATTACAAATCCACACCAGAGCAGCAACGAGCAGCAAACATTATTTACGAAGCACACACACACATCACGAAAAGAGGGAGAATCACACAATCTTTCACACTTCATTCCCATCAACTCGTTCTAACAGTGTAGTCAGCAAATGGTCTCATTCACGCCCATGGCACCACACGGAGGTAAAATATCAGTCTTAACATGCAGACTCACCAAAATACTGTCAAGTCGAGTGTGGTATCAACAAGTTTCAGAATTTTATTGTTACAAAATGGTTAAGCATCTTTCATACATTTTCTCTGCTCGATACACCCCATAGCAACATATGTACACTAGTGTGAGTTTAAAATCGAATAAAATCGATGGCAACAAAGAGTAATATTACATTGCATAATGTATTTCACCTACCGGTAAGTAAAACAGAAAAATGAAGAAGAAACATCCTAGAATAGTACAAAAACAAATTTATACTGTAGGATAAGTGCCGAGTGTAAGATTAGGTATGCTTTTTCTTTTGCTTTTTTTTTTTTTTTTGCAAAGGAAATAAGACTCATCTCATGTGTGAAATTACATGTATACAAACAACAAGGATGATGACATAAAACATGCCTTGGTAGCTAAGGCAACAAGTTGCAAAACCAAATTAAAGGGAAAAATCCTCTACAAAAGCATGAACAATTCCTTAATGTCTCTTCTACCGTGCCGTGCTTACTTTTTCATTAAAAAAAAGAAGAAAAAGTACAATGTATTTCACTTTATAGAGAAACAGAAATAACAGTGTAAATTTACAAAAGCCATACAGAAATAACACAAGATTGAAACCAAAACACCCTCCATGTATGTTTGCATAAAAAGATTATCAACCAGCCATTGATCGAGAGGTCATAATATGTCAATGGAAGTGGACTGCACACTTGGTCACAGTGCTGTTTTCTGCATGCAAATAAATTCATGTCCAATGAAAAATGCACCGACAACAATGATAAAGTGTAATTGTCAGCAACTTTTCCAGCTTTGTTTGTTTGTTTATTGGACTTCTCTTAGATAAACATCAACTCTAGTATTCTTGAATAGTATTCTAGTATTCAATTCTTAGTAAAACTTCACAATTTCATTTCTTTGATTTACAGTCGATATTGATAAAATTTTAATCGTTGCACTCCTTAACTGGTCTAGAATTTCCCTTTAAGAATCATCCCTACTTCTCATATGTTTGTACTGCTGACCATCCTGAACTTTTTCAAAATGTGCTCTTTGCAAAGCTGTGGTTGCCCTGGTAACAGTTAAAATACGCAGAGGTGATTGGCTGCTACGTGGCTGTCGTCAGAATTTGCTGCAACCATTGTGCATTGCTCGCACTCTAAGTGCCAGTTTTAAGGGAAGAGCACCAGTAATTTTACTCTCTTCAGTCCAAGCAATTACTGTAAAACATGATATTTTAGCGGCATGAAATTTTCGCAGATTTGGAGCCAACAGTCTTTTTCACGGCACAAAATTTTTGCGAAGTGCCTCTGGTATTCAATGCATATTGTGTAGACAAGAGCCTTCACGTGCATTTTAATTTCGCGAATCTTGGCTCTCGCGAAATTCGCATGCACGTGAACATTCCTTGTTTTACAGTAATAACTGTGAATACAAATACAAATCAATCTTTCGATATCCTTACAAACACTATTTGAAAATAAAGTTTTAAAATAGAAAAGCATTCCTATGCAACTGCATAGCATACTACAAAAAATATACCAAGGCTTCCAGAACTACAGAAATCTTAATGAATTCTTTGGTAAAAGTGAGCAATATTTCTACTACTGTTTATCGACAAAGACAAACAAGATTTAAGCAAACCTTTCAGTTTAAGAGAAGAGATAAAGAAAGGCAAAGAAACAGTGAAGCCAACCTCCACACCACCAATCTAATACTGCTCAATTTTTCATCTGTAGCCATATTATTACTATATATGTCTCTACTGTCAGATAAACCGCCTCTTCCTATTACAATGTGCACGTAAACATATGCCCGAGGTAGGAGTACATGCTAGGCAAACAACCTCTGCCTGCCCTAGAAACCTTAGGGAAGAGTATATAGCTAATAGGTTGCACGAGTATGTTTGCCATCGGCAGTACATGTATTATACTGATGCAGTCATGATCTATGCATAGCTATATCATTTCTGATCTTGTATCACAAAATCAACAGTCATTACATAAAATTAAGACAAAAAATAATTTTATGTGATGACTTTATTTTGAGATACAAGGTCAGATTGTGACAGAGGGAAGCCTCAGTTTTAATAATCCATGTATCAATTAATGAAATTACAGTCTCAAAACAAGATGATAAGTAAGAACAGAGTGACTAGCACCAAAGAGTATATGATGAGAGCAAAAATGAGACAAACATTAGCACTTGACACACACCAGCATCAATAAGGTGTGTGACACTAAGCTTCAACTCACTTCGTTGCAATATGATGTGGGTGTGTGTACTGGTATAATATAACGGGGGGAACAAAGCAAGAATCTTTAGGTGTGCAAATTCAAGTCTGCTAACTACTGTTCAAAGAAAAAAAATAATCAAATCAATTGCCAAAAAGTAGCATTCACAAAAGAGGTATGACATAAGGTGGTGATGGCATGTGTACACAAAACAATAAAATCAAGGTTTCCACATGTAAAAATACATTTACACAGTGCTGACTTTTGAGCCACTAACTTAGCACTTGTTACGAAACATTAAAGTTGTAACAGCCCAAAAATATGCAAACTTACTTATCAATATATCATGTTTGTCTTTTCTCAACATGATTGCTAGGAAATATTTTGACACATTATGTAACGTAAGAGAACCCCACAAAATAAACGCAAATAATCCTCTACCCTTTGTGGTTGACTTTGAATATAGGAAATTTAATGCTTTGTAACTACAGTCAAGCAGTTACAATTTTTTAAAATCAGCCCAACCAATTACGAATGTGTGAAGTTTAAAAGAAATCATGTGAATGGTTGTTAACTTACACTTGAACTTTGTGAATACAAGTACAGAATGTGCAAACTCAGCTAAGCATATTTTGTCTTTGTGTGTGTGTGTGTGTGTGTGTGTGTGTGTATTATCATCACACATGATGAATGGGTGCCCCCCCCCATCTTTGAAAGGCAACTTTTCAAACTCCAGAAATACCACACCAAATTCCGAAATAAAGCTTGACATGAATAAATGAACACATTTGAAATCTTTAAGAACCCAGTTAAGGTGGATACAGCACTGGACATATTTTCATTATTTTTTTTTTCACTGATGCATGTATTTGCTGACTACAGTATAATGGAAGGAATGGCATACAGAGCAAAAATGGGGTTAAAAAAAAGCACATACACGCCTTAGCTGTAAAGTGAATAACTTGAATAATGCCTACTGAATACACGACTGCAGTGCCTCCATTCCTAGCGACAAGACACTCCACTGTCAGAGAAATTGAATGTATTCATACCTACTGGCATTTTGCATTTAAGCTGAAATGAAAGGAACTAAATACATATTTCAAATGTACTAAACCGTTATTTCAAGGTGTCTTACATCTGTATACAAGTACTGAAAATGTATAATGATAAAAGGAGAGTGCATAAAACTTGGCATTCAGCAAATCAAAAGACGAAGAAACACAAACACAATACTACTTATAATCACCATTACTACTGCATACCATCTTGCCTCTATTTCAAAGGCTTATACATGTATGTACTTTCTAATGGTGGATACAGACAACAAACCTGCATGACAAGGAATGCAAATGACAAAACTGCAGGAATTTTGATGAGAAATTTTGGTTAGCAGTGTTGGTTTGCTTTGTTTAGTAAGGTGTGCTTCTGGGCTTGACTTTACATGGACTTAGCCACAAGGCACAGGCACTATTTCATATCTGATGAACTTTCAAGTTACATTTTCATGGTTGAAACAATGGTACTGGTGTTGTTTTAAAAGAAAGTTAAAAATAATGCTAAATTATTATCTTAAGTACTGGTCAGTTCTATCTCAGCAACTGCCTCAAGTGTGATTAGTGTCTTTTAGAAGATGCATTTAGAATATTACAGAAAGGATCATACAGAATTTAAGGAATACAATCAAAACAGTACAAGGTAATACAGTCTCACATATCCTGGGTAGTGTCATTAGCATTTACACTTCTTTTCATTACCATTATCCCAACACTGCCAGACACTTGTCAATACATCTGGGTCGAACAGGAACCATGGGTAGAGAACCACACCCAGAGATGCAGGCCTACCAACAGTCACAAATCCAATCAGAGAGGTTAAAGTGCAAAGCAATCATAGAATTGTCTGTTTACCCTGCATCTCCCAAGGGCAAGAGGCTTCTACAATCTCTATGTAAGGACATGAAGAGATATCAAAGCTTTCGGGGAGCCTCACGCAACATCGGAAAGATTTTGCGGCTGAGGCAAGATGTTCACACCAACGTGGGACTTGAACTCAGGACCTACTGCTTTAAAATCCCAAGCCTTATCCACTGCATCACAGTGCTCCCATCTGACAAGTATTGAGGAATAGAATAATGACCTGCTGGTAGATATTTTGACAGTCCATAAGCATACAGTCAAGCATGTACAAAGCAATATCATAGATCTTTATCATAGACTAATAATTGCTTCTAGATATCTACTAGCTTTTTTTTTCAAATATAGCTCTACGGAAGACAAAACTTATTCTCTAGTTCGGAGGCATTTACATTCCACAAAGATCATGAAAATACAACACATTTTGTAAGCATGACAAAGCTCATTTGAACATGAAAAGCATAATACTTCTATGCCACACTGGAAGCCCATATACTAATCATAGCACGACCATACATACACACATCTACTTGCAGCTAATGCATTTTTCTCAGCATATCTGATTTTTACAGATAATTCACATTTGACTATGGGACCACCAATTTGTATATAAAATATAGTTTTCTGTCTTTGATAAGAAAGTGACACAGCCTCTGCAATGTAAAATACACCATATTTTACTGACCTATTGGTAAAAAATCATACGTCTAGATTATTCGAAGCATGTTCTGTAAATTTTAAAGAAATTATGATACCAAACACATGCAAGTCCTGGCACGTCCTGGCTGTAGGGGAAATCTACAGTTAAAGGTCCAGTTTACCTTTGGGAGCAGCGATTTCAAAAATGTTCAAGATATCACATTTGATGCATATGTGTAGGTCTGTTGTATCATAAAACATCCTACCATATGAAATATTTGCAATAAAACCTAAAATATAAGGAGATATCAGGGTTTTTCTCAATAAACCGAAACTGTATACGGTTTAGTCTAGAAACATATTTTATTATGACTATTGTTCACATTTTGTGTATTTCACAACACTTAACATCGATTATACGGATTCAAATTTTGACAGTGGTTGTTTCTATCCCTAACTCACATTTTAGAACTATTTTAAAGCACTAATGCTAGGTTTTTGTTTCATCTGCAAATCGTAAATTATGCCTTTAAGATACCAACAGGAAGCAGCTACCCACTCCATGCCTAGGTCATCGGGGTTTTGCACTGCTGTTAGATGAGACCAATTTTAGTATTGGAAATAAAAACAAAACAAGCAAACAAAAACCCTAAAGGGCTTTTTACACTTGTAAATTTTTGCTTAGTCCCGTACCAACGGTGGGGCTAAGGGGGGGGGGGGGGGGGAAGGTCTTAGCCCCACCGTTGGTACGGGACTATCCTTAGCCCACTTTCTGTTTACACTTGTTTTTGCCAAAGTGGGCTAGCCCCACCGATAATCCCGTACTATCTGGCCCTGTAAAATAGCAGGGTTAGCACCGCAATTGCGGTGCCAAGCAAGTGAGTGTAAACAGAACGAAAAAATAATCTGGGGCTAAGCGACGGAGACAAAGTCCGACCCCCACTGACCAATCAGAAACGAGGTAATCAAGTGCTGCCGGTGCGTGCGTGTACGTGTACAGTGCACAGCGTAATCATGAATATTCATGTGTTTGGAAAGTCCGGGGCTAAGAAATATGAGTGTAAAAAGGTCAGTTTTCTCCTTAGCCCCGGACAAGAGATAGTACGGGACTAATTGGCCAGTGTAAAAAGCTGAAAAAATTGGTACGGGACTAACGATAGTCCTGGGTCAGAGAAAGTCCGGGGTTAAGAAACACAAGTGTAAAAAGGGCTCTAGAAACCCCTAAACAAACTTCAAATGAAAGGAAATATCACATGATGACAATTCAAAACCACTTCAGTCTAGGTGCTGGTAATGCAGGTAACTGCCCTCTGTAGATTTGTTTTGTTTTGTGTGTTTGTTTTTTTTTGTTTTTTTTTTTTAGATGTATGTTGACAATTACGGCACTATGACACTATGGCATGACGGCCTCTACTTTCAACAAACTATGGAGTTCTGTACATGCATGAGGGAAGTGTGAATTTGTCATTACCTTTGAAACCTAGCATGCTTTCTAATCTCTCACTTTTTTTTTTCACTCATATGAATGCTGATAAAATAAAACCCAAAATATATCATTCTAAAATTTGTCATTCCTATACATTTTCATGTGCAAGAATGCCCCCCCCCCCAAAAAAAAACAACAACAGCGAAAACAAAAACAAAAACAAAAAAATCCTGTCAATTCATATTTGTTCCATCAACTATACCTGAGCTTATCGATCACCTTGCAACTGTGGGCATGGCACACTACAATTCAGTTTTCAATACTTAATATATCTCCATATATACCATGCTAATTAGCACAAATATCGCATATCAATACTAGCATTTTGAAAAGTAGAAAATTGACTCAAATCAGCTTTTTAAAATGAAAGCAGATAAAAAGGAAGATGGTAAAAATGAATTTACCAAAAAAAAAAAAGAAGAAAAAATCTGACAAGCATCAGGAACAATTATTCCATGAATGTGTGTGAGTCAGTCTTTCAATTTCTTAAGTACCATATGAAAGTCTAAACATGCAGCCACCACTTGCATATGACTGCACGTTTTGTAAACACACCAATCCTATACTTCATTGATGAATAGCAACTAATTTAACTCCTTTAGTATTTTAAACTATTTCCTCAATTTGCTTTGTGGTAGACTTTGTGATCTCAACCCTTCATATTAAACCGTAGCATTTTTCAAGACAAGGAAAGTGCACTTTCATGCAAATCCACAAACAAAGATATTTGAATTTATCATTATAATTGTTTACATATCTTTTCTTTTTTTTTTCTTTTTTTTTTGTGGAGGGGTGGTCGTAATTGAAATTTGCCAAATTTCAAGCATAGATAGGATGATAATTACTATGCAGGTGTAATGTCATACTTCTGTGACAATACACTGTAGGAGCTTTAATCATATACCTGCCCTAGTTAGCCTGCCCATCTCAGTCCACCTACTCAACTTCTACTGGTCATATTTTTTCCTTATAGATATAATATATAAATCACATATTTTGTGTTTGCTCATATTTTCAGAGAGCATTCGTTTACTGCTGTCATGACAAAAGAGAATCATAAACATAGCATAATGTCTCATCTGAGGCTTGAGTTTAAATAAATTTCTATGTACAGAGTAGAGGAAGAGAGACAGGGGGGAAAATACAAAATTCTGTCTCTATTCTATGGATTCTCCACACCACTGCATTGTCCAATACTGGTGGGCTAAAAACTGAGCCACCATCCATATGTACATATCTGAATGATATGACAATACTTTCAAGAACCAAACAGTAGTCTGGAACTAGGGTAAGAGTCACCCTTCTGATATTTTCAGTGTCACAAGAGACTCATCCTCGACTAGGATGGAAGGATGTCGACTTCTTTGCTTTGTCACAAATCGGTCACCATGTATCCACCAAGAGAATTATCCTCTATGGTCTCAGGTTGCCTTGTGTGGTTGCCGTGGTGACTGCTTCCATTCATGGATCGTCCTGACGATAAACTGGACCTGCTGCCGTAGCGGTAAGAAGGATGGTCAGCAGTCGGGGAGGACCGTTTGGCCTTGAGAGGATCATGCGGGGAGTAGGGAGGGGGATCCGAGGGTGGCGGGGAGGACCGGTAGGTGGGCTGCCCACCACCAAAGGGCGGGGCTGGGGTGTACTGAGGCGGTTCCGGAGGTAGCGATGCTGATTTCACAGAGGGGTCGTACGTGGCCCGGCCGGAGAATGAAGCTTCTCTGCCGTGGTGTGGGGAGCCAGACTGCGGCGAGATGGGTGGGCTGGCAACAGGATAGGTGGTGCTGGGGGATATCTGAGGTGAGTAGGTGGCGGCGTCTTCTTCAGACAGGGGGCCAGATCCTGTGAAGGGGAGGCTAGAGTTGGATGCCACTCTTGAGCTGGGGGCAATTCTGGCTATGTGACAGTTGTAGCAGAGGAGCTTATCACCGAGAGGGTAGCAACGGCGGCTGTCATCGTCAGACAGCTGCAAATTACAGTCCTGTTAAAAGAGAAAAGAGCATGGCACATGTATATCATCACGGCGCCGTCCTCTTAGTTTTGTACCACATACATGCATCTGGGACATGATATCAAATAATGCTGTTTTGTTATGTTAAGACCCTTGCCTGCAAAACAGTTTTTTTCTTTCCTCTGAACGTCTGCATGGCAAAAATCAAATATTCTCTATCACTGATGCAGTGGACAAGATAAGGTAGAAGCAATAAGCACCAAATATATGAGTATCATTAAAATGTACAAACAGAAGACAGTCATACAGAGAATTCATACACTTAATAAGTTCTGTAAAACATCATTCCTTATTTCTTGATTTTTCTCTTCACAAAAAAAAAAACCCAACAATCATAGCCATGCTATACATAACATATTACAATGGAGTGTGTTTTTACAGCACAAATTGATAATCCAAAGTCTTCCTTATCCCAGCATTCCCCTTCAACAAGACCTTCCTTCCAGGAAGCTGATCAAGAAACGAGACTAGCTCTCTAAAGGTACGGGGGCCTTGAACAGTGAAGAAGGCTAGGGAGGGAGGGAGGCTTCTAACTCTGGCACTACACAGAGCAGCACCCCTACAAGGTACTTACTATACAACGGTAGCATTCAACGTGGAAGTCTTTGTCCATTGAAACCACTCTCACGGTTTCCATTGTGCCCTGTGGGTGAGAGAAAGATTGAGAGAATAGATAGAGAGAGACAGAGAGAGAGAGGGGGGAGACATTGAATGAGTGCCAATGTACAATATGGACCACTTTTATCAGTAGGGAAAGAATCATACAAAAGGAAGGGGGGCTAGACGGTACAGAGGTTGAGGTGCTGAATAGGGGTGGGAGGGGTGAAGGGCTGTACTGGAAGAGGTGCTGTTTTGGTGTTGGTCTGACAGATGGGGGTGACTGGAGTGGGTTTGTAGAGATGTGCTAAGAGTGCCTTTTCTGTGGCATTGAATGTGCCTTTAAATAAATGTGTGCATATAGGTGTCTGTCTGTCTGTCTGTGATGCTGTCGGTGCACACACGGACAAATATGCACTGCTAAAATGAGACTGAAGAACACTGACTGCGTGAGAAGAAGAAGAAAATAAAAACGTATTGTATGGCTGGAGAACATGAGAAGGCTATGAGCGTAATGGCATGAAAGTTGTGCAGAGAAATGAGGAAATCACAGCCGTAAAATTTAGGATCTGGATGGCATTGGCTGAAAAAGGACTGTGGAGGTACAGCAACATGTGACACCCATCACAAAAATTAAACAAAAATGGTAGTGGAGGTGTAGGGCGAAAAATATATTCAAGGCCTACACAGGTCAGTCTGTAAAGCATCAATTAAGTTTTTTATTGTACATAACAAATGCACATCTGAAATATAATGATGTCCAAAAAGAGCCAACCAAGGAGTGCCAAAATATCAAATCTAGAAACGAGAGTAAAAATACTGTTGGTTAGTTGAAACTGAAATACCTTTTGCCAAATGATCAAGAATATATTCACAATAACCCCAAACGCTGATCATCTCTTTATTACGTTCTCTGCAAGAGCCCACTGCACAGACATATGAATTTTTAGTAGAGTTGGCACATTTTTTCTTGTGGGTGAACTGGTATTGCATAGAGGGAAAGTGATTAATGCCAATCGGGAGAAATCTGAGACACCGACAGAAATTGACTACAGAGCACTTAATTGCCACCTGCTGCTGTTTTTGACATTCAAACCACTCCACTACACTCTATTTCCCCCTCTTCCCTTCAGTTAGCACTAAAAAAAAGACAACAATAACATGTGATACAGGGCTCTTAAACTTCAGCGGAAGGAGACCCATGGAAAGCGGTACGAGAACCCGATCACGTACACATGCGGGAGTCTCATATTTCCATTTAATTATGGCTGGTATTGGTAAGTACCAATTGTCATCCTTGGAAAAACAACAAAATGAAGTCACTCAAAATATAACAGGGGAATGTTCACTCTACCCTCAGTACAAGTAGCCATACACATACATACACACACACACACACACACACACACACACACACACACACACACAAACTTCTTGTAAAAATGCTACCATTCAGAAAAAGAGAGCACATACAAAACATTTCATGACATCAGGAATGTGGCTTACATGACACCAGTATGGTACGTGTAGAGGCAGCTTCTAACATTGTTCATAGTTGAGGCATGTGGTCTGGGCGAAATGCACGATCTAGTCTGCCAACACTTTACAAACTCAACACTTCTAAATATGAAGATGAATATCTTTACGACAGATCTATGCCCAACACCAGCAATGTTTAAGAACTTGCTTTCTACTTTTTTTTTTAAAATTTGGTTATTTGATTTCTTTCAAAGCTGTAGAAGAAAAAAAAAGCGCAAAATAGAATCTTGAAGAAAGAAGATGTAGTATGAATCTGCTGAAGAGTTTGAGTCATAGCACCATGATGAGAGAAGTTCTTACCGGTGTTATTGGCTCATTACAGGCAGCACACTTTGGAGCGTAAGTCCTGGAGCAGCAGATACAGACAGGAAAAGAAGAACAACAAAGAAGGCAATTTGCTTGAAAATGCTATTTGAAAATACAGTAAGAAGAAAGAGAAAAAAATGTATATTTCAAATGCAGCAAACTAAAACTAGTATTCATGCAGGAAGCAAAAAACGAACAAATTGCTTGTTGACATCATACAAACATACTTCCAAACATTGAAAAGCAATACTGGGAATCACATGGAAAAAAAAAATTATAAGATTTTGCAGCTTTGATTTCACAATGTTAGGAAAACATCATATTAAATGTCAAAATGCTCCCAAAACATTAAATTTTTCAACAAAAGCATGATAATAATATCCTATACAATTAACACAAAGCATGATTTCTGTGTATTTGTGTTTTATGTACATTATCTTCAGCAAATTTTGGCATTCTTTTCTCCTTTTTTAAAATCAAAACTGTCACCTTAAGCCATGGGATTCTCATGGGAAGTTACACAGGAATTTGTACAGCATCAACAAAATGAAACAAAATCTGGTCAATTTCACTCTTAATACTTAAAGTGTAGCCCATATTATCAATGACTTTGGACAATAAGCTGTAGGTATTAAGATTTCAACATCTGCTATCATGATAAAGTTGTACACTAACACATGTGCAACATAATGCCTGCTGTACCTGTTTGAGAAAGAAATGTGTCCATATACCTTTTCAATCATAAATGGTTTTCCATCAATATACCACTCTCTTAGAGCTATATACATGTACCATTGCATATCACTGTGTATGAAAACTTGCAAATGCTGTGAATAACATTGTGGACAGGACAGGCAATGGGAAGGTTGACTGCCGTGTTGCCAGAAATGCAGTTATGAGGTGCCTGTGAGTCAAAACTAATCGAGAATGCCACCGCACCAACAATGCAGAGAAAAGCCTTCAAACTTGTTGATGATTGTGCAATGGATAAAGAAGGTACCAGAAAATGCATTGTTCTGAGAAAAGAATCAGGGTATAAACCACTACCAGGGCTGAGTGAGCAAACTATGAAATGTTGATGACAAGACTGCAAGAATGCTACTTTTGGCAAATGTATCTCTTCTGCAGATCACTTTCAAAATGAACAAGAAAGTAAGCACAATTTACAGCTGTACATGTATCTAAGCCCAGACCAAAGAAAAATTACAAAGAAAGCACATGAACACACTCTTGCACACCTACAAGCACGCATTCACATAGATACGGTACACTGAAATCTTCATTATCAAACCTCATGTGGGCTGAATTCACTTCAATCAATTTATTCGGTCTGAAAATCTCACATATTGTTGTTGGTGAGACTTCCTATTCTCGAAAGAGATACCGGTAATTGAAATCTATCTACACTGCCATGCGATATGAAAGAAGAGACACCTTTCTTTCACCAGCCTAGGCGGTCTGGGTATGTCTTACCGCAACCTGAGGCTGGTTTCTTTTCACAACCCTAGGTAGTCTGGATTTCTTATAACACAAAGAGGAGGTACACCTCTGCATAGCTTTTCAATGCAATATTGACAAGACAATGACTTCTGAAAAAGCTATACAGTGTATGTTACATTGGAAGAGAGAAACTAGCATATAAATAGCTATAATCTTGGCACATGACTTGCAGAATGGCATTTAGATATTCTTGAAAGTACCCATCTGTAAAGAAGAAATCACTATTTTTAAGTGCACAAACCAAACCATACATTGCTGGACATGTTGACAAAGGTTTCAGCAAATGATTAACTGTAGAAAATGCATTTGAAGCAAAGCAGGGTACAATTAATGGGGCTTAAATCATACATGTACATTATGAAGAACATGGAAGTATATGGGGATAAAAACAAAAATTTGGCCCATTTACAGGCTCATGCAGTTTGCAAGTAATCACACAGCTACACAAACTGCACAAATAACATTTCAGCACGACATTAATACACACTTGGGTGTCATTACAGTAAAAAAGAAAAAAAAGGGGGTGGAGTTTTCAGTTTTGACTCCTTCCTGTTCACTTCAGTCACTCCCATTCCCACCTCCCCCAAAAAAACCCTTCAAATCCAAGATAATCAGAGAAAAACAAACAGAAACAAAAACAAAAACAGACTATAAAGCTTGGCAATCCAGATATTCTCTTTTCATTATATATTTTTGGCAAGGCTTTATATCTAGACTAAGCTGTACACTTCCCACTCTGCATCCAATCTAAGTTTGTGGATTCACAAACAATTCATCAATCATAGAAGAAGAAAAAAAGGTGAACAGCTGTGCTTAATAACATCTGTGATCAGCCCAGTATAAACAAATGAAGAACTTCAATATAATTTAGGTTGAATCACACTGCGTAGAAATATATTCTGTACCTTGAATTTGACAAATGATTGCTTTCTTCAAAATAATCTTCTTATTTGATGCCTTAGTTTATGCAATCAACCTATTTACCTTTTTTAATGAATGTGTGTCATTTTAAAGTTGGCACTTCGGGCAACTGCTAGCATCAATTACAGAGTTAAAATTCAATGTATTGTCTTCACTGAAGTTTCACAGCATTAAACTCATCAGCGTATCTTGTAGTTACTGAGCATCAGATGTAGTATATCACTATTTTGTTATATTAAACCCAGTTCAACAACTTTCCTTGCTTCCAAGTTCCATACCAAAAGGAACTAGAAATGTCACTATGGTGACTGGTACATGTCTCCACCATAATGCATGGTTCTCCTAATATCTCTGTAGTACAATGTCTTGGCAATGTGTGATGACAGTTTCACATAATTGACAAAATATTAAAATGACAAGTTTGTCACAAATGTGTCGAATGACTTTCCTTGAACTAGGTTTGATTGGCTGAATAGCTACTGTAAAACAAGGAATGTTCGTGTGCATTTAAATTTCACGAGTGCCAAGAATCGCGAAATTAAAATGCACGCGAAAGTTCTTGTCTACACTATGCATTGACTGCCAGTGGCAGTTCATGAAAATTTCATGCCGCAAAAAAGGCCGTCGGCTCCAATTCGCGAGAAATTCCTGCCACAAATATATCATGTTTTACAGTATATTGTCTAACAGTGCAGGTACTTGGGGATTTGAAGAATTTTTACTGGACTTTTGACCCTTTTATAAGTTTATGCATTGAGTAATTTTCAAGGTGCCAGTATGGACAAAAAGTATAATTTCAGTATAAAATGATAACATTTTAGCATTTTAACCCAGTCTTTGACCCCCCTGACCTTTGACCCTATGATCCTAAACTCTAATATTGAATGGGACTCCATGGGTACTTGCCAATCTTATGCATATTACTTGCCCAGGAAAATAGTGCACTGGCCATATAACCCAAGACTTGCTTGATGAGCCACAACACTAAGGTGTCCACTTAAAAAAAGAGTATTTAATGATATCATGAAAAGAATATTAAAGTTGCTGAAAGGCAACAGACGTCTTGATGCTGTAAGGTCATATATATCTTAAACAGCAATTACTGTTATGTTCACACTTCAGTATTGTTCGTAGCTTCTTTAACAATGCATACATGGTACATGTACTTTATATCATGTCTAGACTGGATTTCCCCCTTTGCCCACAGTCACCTGGCCAACAGCAAAAACCTGATGCACTGTGTACCCATACCATAATATCCATATACAACAGCCACCATGGACTCACACAAGCATAAAAACATTCTGATGAATAGTACAGGAATTTGTATAAATCTACTATGTTAAAAAGAAACCAACAATAATGTAAACCACTTTGGAATGCTGAATTTTTGGATGAGCAGGTTTCTCTCAGGAAGTGCCACAAAACCACAAACAAATAACAAATCCAACACCCAACATCATGCAGTCTATAGGTGTCAACAAGAAAAAAAAAAGGAAAAACAAAAACAAAAAACAAGAGGATTGGTGTACAACCCACAATGGCATTCATTAACAGATATAACAAAAGTAGCACAACTGACTACAAATTTAAACAATGCCTCTGGCACCCTTCGGGTGGAGGTATAAAAAACTGGCGATACTTTGGCCTCCTAAAAGGCAATTCTTCGCCATGTTCATGTTCAGTTTGATAAATGGGGTAATACCTCATGAAGAACATTGGAGGTTTCATCAACATTTAGATCTAATTATCAGAAAATTATAAGATTTGTAAAGCTTTCACATATTTTCCTACATAAACATGAGAAAAAAGACAGAAGTTTAGAAACTTGGCTGACTTGTATGTAAGAATTTTATAACTTTTCTTCTCTGACATGAAATCAGTAATGATAAGTTGTATAATTCCCCATCAAATCCTAGATCTTTTTCTATAGAAACTCTTCTACTTTTATGAGGAAAAGAACCATAGCTGCTTTATCTTGACAGTTAAAATAATTGGCACTGAACATGCTATTATGATAAGCAATACAACTGCATCAAAATGACTCTATATCATCATCCTTATTTTTCTAATTTGTTTCACCTCATTTTATCAGAATATCTCCTAAGGTACATGAACTTTTCTGTAGATACATTCATAGCAATTTCAGAACACTGTTGATGAGAGAAGAGATTTTCACGCAATACTGATGAATCTGCAAATAAAAACAAAGCTTCACAATTCAGCGACAAGACACACATTTCCAGCAGATGAATTATGTGCGGCGAGAAAAAGCGTGAGGAAGGAAATCATGCAAATGGAACAGGATGGAATGTGTGTGAGGTTCCTCTGCTCATCAAACAACATTCACTCATCTCGAATAAAGTAGATCAAGAAAGTTAGGCATTCAATAGCCAGTGATCTGGAAAAGAGGCGCATTTGTGGGAGTAAATACAAACGAATGCGGAAGACCTTCCATATGGAAACAGCAAGACCCCAACAGGGTGTACGGGTGGCATGCACACATTTACCTTTGCATTCTTCAAACATGACGAGCACAAAGAGGAAAACAAAAAAATTGTATTTACGTTTTCCCTGACTCGAGGTAATTCAACCATTTCAGTACACCGTTTTGCGCAGATGTTTACTCAAAGTTTACCAAGCATGAAATCCGTAACAAAAGTCTAATTATTGATGCTATAATTTTCCTCCTTTTCGCCGATTCTCCTTCTTTTAAAGTAGGTGAATTTCATACACATACATGCATACATATACATCATATACTTCTACAAGGACTATATGTTCACTGAGTTCTTCATGATAATCTACTTCCACTCCCCTTCTCAATATCTATTGCACCTGTCTGATATAAAAGTCAAACCTGATATTACACCTACAAGAGTTTATGCACAAATGGCAACACATTTTATTCCCTCTGCACCAATTTGAATAAAAATGGGCTCGCTTGTAATTCAAATATCAGTGAATGTCATACATAGACAGATATGAATACACATGTCACTACAAGAATTACTACTATATGTTCGCTGAGTGTAACACAGAGCTGCCAACTTTTCGCCTTTCAGTACTATGATGGCTGAAAATCAGTAATTTGCACCTTTTTTGAGTGAAAATCAGTAATCCTTAACAGTGTTACAGAATTCATCACAGACAATGATTTCTAAAATCAGTAATTTGCTTGTAACCTTCAGTATTCTTGTCCAATTTCAGTAGAAATTACTGAAAATCAGTACTAGTTGGCAGCTCTGGTAACATGATTATTTACTTCCACTCCCTTTGTCAATCCATACATTGCACCTGTCTGACAAAAGTCAAACCTGATGTTACGCCTACATTGTACAAGAGCTTGTGCACGAATGGCAACAGAATTTGATTCCCTCTGCACAAATTTCAATTAAAATTTAAATGGGCCTGCCTATAATTCACATATCTACTCTCGACATTCACTCTCAAGACCCCCTTTTTTATTTTCCCCAGATGGTGATATGTGCAGATACAGCATAAGTCCATCACACACTGCATTCTGCTTTTCACAGATTTTGGGGAAAAACATGACCCAAATTGTACAACAAATGATCGCAAATTCATGCACATGTTTTACACAAATAACATGCTACTATTCTACTTTGTCTCAAGAAACATTCATAGTGATGAACACCCTTTATATGCCAGGTCTATGACCTGTAAAACTGGCACAAAATCACACAAACATACAATGGCACTAACTGGCACTAACTGGCACTAAATACTTCACACAACCACACCTTTGATTGATATGTTACCAAACAGCTTTGTCATCTCCACAAGAAATGTTTCTGGCAATCCATTAATTACATAAAATCCATTTTTGAGTCATCAGTCTCTAAAACTGTCAGAACTTTCATCAGATCCACTGAGCTGACTAAAATGAATAGCCTTTAAAAATTGCTCATGGTACACGCCACTTTGCCTGTGGCAAGGAAGGGGTTAACACACATTCTGCACCCTTACTTGTGGTAATCCTTGACACAGTAGATCTTCTGATCCACATCGATGGTAAAGGGCACTCCATCCAGACACTGGTTACACACCACGCATCGGAAGCAGCCCGGGTGGTAGGACTTTCCCATTGCTTGTAGGATCTAGAAAGATACAAGTATTATTATAAGGTGTAGATACAGACTAATCAAATCATGTTGATCCCTAGTATAATGCAGACTACAACTTACCAAATTTTTATTCATGGTTTATCAAAACAAGATCCATGGTTTAGACTACAGCACCTCATAATTTGGTCCAAAATTTAGATACAGATTAAAGCATCGACATTGATCAAAGATTTAGATACAGACTACAGAATATCATAATTTGATCCATGATGCACATAGATAAACAGCACATTTTATGGTGTACAGCCACATACAGACTACAGTCACTTCACAATTTGATTCATGGTTTAAATACAAACCTCAGTACAGTACCTCATCATTTGATTCATGGTTTAGATACAGACTACACCATCTCATAATTTGATCCATGGATCAGATATAGACTACAGCACCTCATAATTTGATCCATGGTTTTGATACAGACTACAGCACCTCATAACCACTGGACAGCACATCACGGTGTTAAACACTGTGCATTTGGAGGAGAATTTTAATCACTTTCAGGTTATATTTTTGGGTTGCTATCCTGTAAGGGGAAAAAAAATGTTCTTCGTTGATACATCCTCAGTATTAGTGAAAAGCTGGTTAAACCTGCTCACCGTGTCCATAATGAGGTGACCACAAACGGCACACTTTTCAGCTGTCTGCTGGAAGCCAGAGTACTGAAATGAAGGAAGGGGCAAATAAAAAAACACACCCATATTAATTCACACTTACTTTCAAGAAGAACCCTATTGGTGAATTACATTTAAGAAGTCATGATTTCGTTAAGGACATACAACAGATATCTTTCTTCATCAGTTAACAAAACAATTATCACATCAAATCACAAAACATTATAACTACACAGGCCTATATAGTTACGTTATTTTATGCACTTTTGTTTTCCAATTCATGCTAGTTTCTCCACGAAGTGGTGTAGGCAAAGTCAAATGCAGAATAACGTTTTCTGGCCTGAATAAGGGTTTATATATCTCAGGACTGTTGTAGATATTTCTTTTTGAGGTTTTGTGCTATGAATTCACACCTCTTTTAGAATATGCTCATCTTGATATTCTGCCAAGATACTGGTGGCACAGATCTGAAGAGTGGGGAAGGCAAAGTCAAAATGCAGAATAACGTTCTGGCCTGAATAAGGGTTCAAAAATCTTAGGACTGTTGTAGATATTTCTTTTTGAGGTTTTGTGCTATGAATTCACACCTCTTTTAGAATATGCTCATCTTGATATTCTGTCAAGACACGGGTGGTATTTCACAGATCTGAAGAGTGCTAGTATCAGAATACATTGCAAGTTCTACACACTTCTGAAAAGTTTGCTGTTTGCTAGAATAAAGAAACCAGCTTCCTGTTTACACCAAATCAAAAACGCATTCCCTAAATACAAACTCAGAATTCAAGTAAGGAAGATTGGTACCATCTGGAAAAAAAAAAACCCAAACAAACAAACAAACCTTTGGTCGACAAAGGTTGCAGAAATATGTTTGGCTGGCCAAAGATGCAAGAACTTGGATTTACAATAATTCAATAGATCCTGTATGCTATTGGTTGCTGGATTGCAGGAAATTAATTCTTGAAGAATTTTCTGGATTTGCAGGTACAAAGTGCAAAATATCTTATTTTCCCCTCCTACGACAACAAGGAATAAGTCAAAGGTCATATTGGGCCAATTTCACAAGAGCAATACATTTTTGTATGCCTCACATATAATCTTTGAACCTGGTAATAAATCACAACTCCTCAAATTCAGTCTGACAACAACCAGACGTAAAGGGAAGTATTTGCCGACTGCTTGGGTCACAGTCTCACATACACTGTATACAGTCACACAAACCCACCCACCCACACACACATGTAAATTGTATCCAAAGGCACTTGGCAAGAACACATAAAATTGCTTTCAATCTGATGAATTCACTTCTCAATAGTGAACCCAAATTTCAAATGTTATAAATGGGAAAAATAGAAGGAAAGAGAGATCTACTGTAAGTTTAGATAGAAAGATAGATTTAAAGAGAGAAAGGGGAGGGGGAATAGAAAGACATGAAGGTACTGTTCCTGCATACACTATTGTATTTTTGAGTACTGTAACATTTCATTTAGAATAAGAATATCAAAAATATCAACCCATTGAGGATGGGCTGATTTTGCTACAACACGAATTTCACATTATAGATACTTGTCCGAATATACCAGGAACCCGGGACTCATCTTCAATGGGTTAAGATATTACGGTACTACATAATGTAACACCCAAAGACACAATGAAACCTCCTTTCTGTTACACTGCAGCTCCCTATCACAATGAAACACACAATATAAAGTCGGAGGGAGGGTAGAGGAGAAGGGTACAAGCTTGAGAAAATCCCCAAAAGTCAAGCAAACACAGGTGCATTCATGTTTTTTTTTTCTTTTCTTTTCATAAAGTACACTTGTATGGTGTGCATTGTGAGTATACTTTTGTAGGCTGTTCCACCATTTCATCTTGTGCTCAAAATCATTTGACGAGAATTATTCAAAATATCAATGTCAGTAACTCTAATACCACCATCTTCTGCATTTAAAAAAAATAAACAAAAAATCTGACATACATGTAGGCCCTACCAGTACCATGTGCGTGATATACACAAAACAATTTTATTAAGCTCTGAGTTTATCTGAAATTGTAAATTACAACATTTATATGCCTATGTGTCTAAAAAATGATACACATTATCTGGTGGATCTACATATATGGTTAAATACAGTAATAGCAAATACAATTGTATATCCAAATTGGTAGGCCTAGTAATAATTATGAATCAATATCTACGATTTACATTGATATCAATTTATACATTTACTGTAAAGAGGATCCTGTCTGATGGATCTTCATCCAGCATCATTTACAATTATTAAATTGTCATGGTAAAGACTAAAATGCTCAAACTTACTGTTTTTTAACAATTTACTGTCTTGACTTTACAATTATGGTATATACCACATTAAAACAAATGTAAAATCCTCTGTCAATGGGCCTAAGTAGACTGTAAATAGCCAAAGGTTCAAGTACATGTACCCTGGTATGTGAACTGTATGTATAGTATGCCTTCAAGGAAGAAAGCAAACACACAGCCCTACATGGTGTATCATATGAGCAGTTACAAAAATACAGTACAGTGGTACTTGTAAGTGCAAAAAATTTGATACAACCAGTGTATTTTTACAACAGAGAGGCATAAATACACATAAAAATTGCACAAAATTATACATTGTACAATATGTACTCACAAACACACATATTGCCTGAGGGCATGTTTCCTATGTATATATAGGCCTACAACTACAATGTATTCCAACACGCACAGGTGTGCATGTGCTTAACATCATCTTGTGCTGTGATTACCAAACCCCTGCCATATACAGGCAATATTTTTCTCATCTAGTAAATACGTAATCACAGTTTACTCCAGGCAGCATGCCCACTGAGTCACCAGTTGTAAACGACTAACAATCTGTAGCAGATGTTCATTCCTAGATCCTTGCCTAAAAAAAAAAAAAAAATGTAAAAAAATAAAAAATAAAAAATAAAAAAATATAAGTTTCTGTTTCTCCTGTCTCCTGCTGAATTAAACATTTCAACATCAATGTAACATCAATGTTGGGTCTTGAAGAACATCATGGTACATGCCTCTGCCTAAATTAGGCATACCAAAAAGGTGCTTCGTAATAGGCAAGAGAACCCCATAGTTCACCATCCCAGGGTGCTACAAGCCTGTAGTATAAGATGCACTTGCTCACTGACCCAGGGCCACTAGAACTTACTGTTGGGCAAATTAAACTGAATGGTGTTGTCCCCTCACCATAATTCCTATTTGGGCAAGGAAAATTTAATTTTGCAAATCAAACATCTCTCTTGGTTTTTAATTTATACAGTATATATACACGTATATTGTATGTGTGTAAACATAATTGTACATATTAACCCGTTGAGGACGGTTTTATTTTGCTACAACACGCATTTCCCATAGATGCTTGCCCGAGCACAATACCTGGGACTCGTTCTCAACGGGTTAAATACCAATTTCTTTCTGCACATTGTGAACCATCATGGACCAAGGTCAGGTAATTTCCAAGTCTTGTATTCTATTAAAAGATTATACTTGTACAATGTGCACAAAGTTGTAAAACATCCCTCACTCAGAACTACCTACTATCTTGTTTGCTCTCCAAAGAGTAAGCATCTTGCTAAGTTTGCTCTCTACGATAAAAACTCGCACAGTCGACCTCTCACTGTAATCAGCCCTGAAAACGCAACATTCCAATGTATCTTTATTTTCTGTGCTACTGCTGGGAAAAAAATGAGGAAGAGGGCTTGCCTAAGACTCTTTTTCCTTTCCTTTTTGTAGCCTGTTGGTGACAATAACTAGTCTTTTATGCTTCCCTGTACCTTGGGGAAGTACAGAGTAAACACATATAATCACTGGTCAAACAGGGCCGTATATTGGGCGATGAGTGCAAAGAAATTAAACAATGGGTTCTTAAGAACCGGTATATACTACACCCTGAAAACACAGGTCTAGTCTTTAATGGTACACACAAATCACAGACCTTATGATATATCTGTAGTAAGGTATTGGAATTTTTTTCTGTGTCTGAACATTCTGGCAATGGTTCTTGATTTTTGTTCTCCATTACTGTGACTAGTGTTATAAGATCATTACTTAGATTAGAACGGGAGATTCAGATACATTGTAATTATGAAGTTAATTCAAGCACACTCATTCCAGAGAGGTAGCAAGTAACACCCCCCCCCCCCCCAAAAAAAAAAAAAAAGAAAGAAAGAAAGAAAGATAAAATACAGTTGCTAAAAAACACAAGCCTTTCATGCAATGGTAACAGCTACATCTTTGAAACTCAGTAAAAATATCCTTTCACATGCTGGACCACATAGACTTTAGAATAAACAACCTGCAACTGCCATCTTTTGAAATCAGACAAATCTAAGACCACTTTTTCAAATTTACAAACATGATCACATTTAAATGAATTTTTTTGAGCTTATTCATTTTTTTTTTTTCTACAGTATCTACTTGTGTAATCATGCCGCACTGTTGTTGAGTACCTATGTGAGGTGGCTTTAAAACTAAAATAAATCACTGATATTACCGTTGTTATCATCATCATTATAATTACTATAATTATACTATATACTTTTTATTATCATACTTTTAATTACACTACATAATTTATCTATCTATCTACTCATTTAGGCCTATTCATTTCAATATAATACTGACAAGATAGCAAGATCTACATGAGAATGCTGTGTCATGTCAAGGCTATCATTGTAAATAGCAGATGCCTTGAAGGTACATGAAGACATTTGTCATGCACCTTTATGCATGCATACTCTTACTTTACATCAAACAGAGGCCTATGTCTACACTAATTCCCTTGTCAGTAAACGCACCAAATAATAATACAAATTACATGTGGTACATTGTACGTGTGGATGTGTTTTGAGGGAGTAAAATTTGTAGTCCAATTTGTGACAGTTCTGGCAGTGTTGTCTAAAGTCATCACGCTATTCAGAAAGTACAAATTTCCTTTACATGCTTGTATTAACCATCATTCCTATGAACTGTCTACACTGTATATGCCATGCAAGTCAGTATTTTTGCCATAAACAGGCTACTGTATAGCTTTCTCAAATCCCTTTAGTCCATTGTAACTCTACAAATACATGCTCATCCATCATTACTGTATACCTAATGGTACTACAGATTTGTACAGTGCATCTGAGATTACACTTCAAATGGGAGTGTGCATAAAATCCTTCATACTATCTCGGCATATTATTGTTCTCAGATGAGGCATGACTTTAATATATCCCCCAGAAAGCTTTATGAGTCCTGTCACACCTACTCACACACTTAACGATCCAAGCAATCCTCAATTTTCAAAACTTTTGTTTCCCATGTGTGCATGCCATATTGGGACTGTGCGGCAAATAATGATGGATTTTGCATATTCTTAAAAAGACACCATCTCCTCTTTTCTTCCTTTAAAAAATAAAATAGTTGTTATCAACCAATTGAAGACTAGTCCCAAGTATACTCAGGCAGATGTCTATGGGAAATGTGTGTTATAGCAAAACCAGCTCATCCTCAATGGGTTAAAGAAAGGGAGAGAGAGAGAGAGTCAGTTCAGCCCTCAACATGATCTGTACTCACCAGCTAAATGCTATACACATGTATGTACCACTCTGTTCTTAATAGAGAAGCACTCCACTCTTGTAATTAATCCCCTTCTCTGCCACCAGCCCCCCGCCCCCCCCCCAAAAAAAAAAGGGTAATAAAATGAATATGAGAAACGAACAAAGAAAGACATGCAGAGGAGGGTTCTTCTCTTTCACATTTCTTCATTCTGGCATTTTATCAAAAACATCATTCTATAAGATGCTTTTGAAAGCTATAAGATGTATTTGTAATATAATGTATGTATAAATAATTTTATCCCTCAGAAAGACGTTAAAGTTTTCTGATAAAGATGACTTATGCTCATTCCACTGATTAGATGTGATCTGATCCTGATCATAATCTGACACAGGACAATGTCTATGAACATATTTATGTTGGCCTCTGTCTGTTGTTTATGCTACTGTGCTCCAGTATACACATAGTGAATGGTCACGAGTGCGACGGTACATATTTTGAAAAAAATTTGCACGAACTGAAAGACAGCGGCACTCCATTCAAGGTGACACCAAGTTGAAATGCGCACCTCACCTTTCAGTGAGTGCGAAGTCTGTTTCCTTGCACGAGTAAAGACCATACACAATTCATTTTATACAGCGGATGTGGTCCACACTGATACTCAAATTTAGTCCAGAAACAGCTATAATTTTTTCAAGAAAGGCGAATAGAAGGCACAGCACATGTGCAGATCATACAAGGTGATGATTTCATCACCTCATGAATATATCGGTACATGCATCATGTAAATCTCACAATGACCTGCACACAAGTCTACATTTCCTATTTGCGATAAGAAAACCCCTAAAAACTTGGATCAGTTACACTATAGATCAAATTATTGTGACATTGTAATGACATCATTACCCTGAAGGGAGATTGTTGTGTGTATGTGCATGTGTGTGTGTGTGTCATATTTGGACCAAAAACATGATTTTACAAAACTTTGTTTGCAAGCCGATCAGTGTTGTAAAGGTATGCAGCTGTGATTAATATGTTTCATAGACCACATAACGGTAAGTCTAAATTAAATAACTTCATGATTTCGCATCTGACATGTGACCAGATGAAACTACTACCATTAACTTTTTTCATTTTACATTATTAGTTAAATCAACATGGACTGGAATTGTACTTCAAAGTACATCTATGGACACTTACCAAATAGTCTTCTTCGCAGTAAACTTTCCCATGAACGTTGTAAAATGCCTTCCCGCGTAATGTCCGACCTGAGGAGATAAAGCATGTTCAATGCCATCACAAGTACATATTGCATATATCTTGATTGAACAACATATTGAAAATACACACATCATCAACATGATAACGTAGAACATATATATTGCAAAAACGAAGAAAATATATATGAATGCTTGCATTGTTGTTGTTGTAGTTTTGTGTCGGGTGGCATTTCCCATAGAATATTTATGCCAAACACTACTTTCCTTTTCTTCTTTTTTCTTAACGTATTTTCATTCAGTCAGATCTAGTCTTTGTCTATGCACTCTTAGAATTAAATATTGTTTCTTCATCTGTGAATACAGTGGCAACATTAAGATTGTTAATGTGCATGCCACAGAGCAATAATTTTTTCTGCGCAGCTGTCGTATCCACAAAACAGTAATACGAGAAGTGTTATCTGCCCATGAGAACAAGTAATTAGTCACGATTCAGAGCGGTTTACACCTGACCAAAAATGCACAGCTGAGACCTCCACTATTAATCTCTCCAAAGCTAAAAAAAAACAAAAAACAAAAACAAAAACAGCAAACTTACTTAAGAATTCCACTGTCTATTTAAAGACTCTTTCAGAGTAGCTCTTCTCTCTGTCTATTCCGGTGTATGTTGTATACTGATAGGCACAACAAATGCAAGTTACAATCAAAGCTATAGACTGAAAGTACTATGTATCGGTATGTGGCCTTCAGAGGAAACTATGCATGTAGGTACATTCCAACAAACAAGAGGAAATGCACATGGTCCCTCCATTTCAGAGTGCACATTTCTAATTTGATACTTTGGGGTGGAGTAGGCCTATTTATTATTCACTTGTTTGTATCAATATTATAAATTTACCCACGTCTTAAGGCCAGGTAAAAGTGGACTTCTGGGTGCATTATTACAGCCTGAGTAATATGAGCTGGAACCAAACATTTCTTGTAAAAATGATACTTCTGGGCCCTGTTTTATGAGGAGTTAAAATTGATTTCTATCATACATGTAAGTCTCTGGCTGCCTGTGTGTTAAGGAAATTTAAAATCGATTACATCTTTTGATAAAACAGGGCCCTGCCGCCCTAGGATGTGCATAATCAAATGCACTCTTGTATGGAAATATAATGAAAGTCACATATTTAATTGATGGGTCTTGAAGTTTGTGACTCAGCTACTACATGAACTGTCAATAGCAGCAGCAAAGAGACCGATCGTCATCCATGAGTGTCTAAATATGATCAGAAATGCAACTAGACACAAAAAATTTCTCTCTTGTCTGAAAACCTTCCGATGTCTCGTCTCTGTCCCCGGGGTCTTCAGTGGAGCTAAAATAGTAATCTAGGATCGACATTCAAGAACTTGAGCATTTAATGTCAGGGAGGATGTCTAACAGGCATGGGGATGCCCATTCCAGATGTATAGCAATTAGTCCATTTGTTCCCCAGCAATATGAATTCCGCTGCCACGGGACTGACAGTCCTGAGCCGAAAATGAGCTATCCCCTCTGCGTGGCTGGCAGGGCGGAATGCAAGCAATGTGCAGTCCATCATCCCACCAGGGAATGAAAAATTTACATGGTATCTTTCCACCAGAATGGTCTCAACCAAACTGGTAAGCTGGTCATGGAGATGGTTTTTCCATAGTGCAATGAGTATGACATTGAAGTGATTTCGATGAATTCTCGTTACTTACACAGCTTGAAGGAAGTATGCTTGGTCGCACTAAAGCTCAATAAAAGTTTGCCAAATTTTTGACAAAGAACTGTTTTTAATTCCAATATCATATCATTATCAATGTCAGTGTTATCTTCTATAGCATGTTCTTGAGTCACAGTTTGCTCAAGAACAAGATGACTACAAGTTTTTATGAAAAGTACACACTTAGAATTGGTACTGACATATATGGGTAATATCATTCTCCTGCTTTCTGAAAGAGGTAAGTGCCCTTTCATTGCATGCTAGAAGAGTGAAAATATGTTGAATTTTATTCTCGTGTTATGCCACAATAAAAGGAAACTTTGCATGTTGATGAAAAGCATACTTAATAGTCCCCCCCCCCCTCCACACACACACAAAAACCCACCCTAACACACAGTGCTTGAAAAGAAATGAAGCTAACATTGATGACTGACCCCCCCCCCCCCATATGGAAGCACAGACAAACTTGAAAGACAGCAAAAAACAAAGGAACGACGCTTATAAGTACACTTGTACAAACAAGAAAAAAAAAAACTTTAAAAAAGTGCAGGGAATTTGTCAAACCTTGGTGTTTTTAAAAGCAAGTACATGTATCAGGAGAATTGAGAGTGGAAATGCCTTAAGTGAATAATGCACAATCATACATATATGCATTTTGTGATACAGATGAGAATGGACAGGAGTTTAGATTATTGTACTTACCACAGGAGCAGCACGTAAAGCAGGTAGTATGGTACAGATTCCCCATGGCTTGACAAGCCTGCCCTGCACCTGTCACTTTCTCTCCACATTTCACACAATAACCTGTAGTCATGGACAAAGAAATCAATTACAACCAATTAACAGAATATCATTCAAAGTACCATTATTCAAGGCATTTGTTGTTGTTTTACTGCGATGAATGCATTTTGCAGAGGATCTGTTTTCATGTGCTCCTCATAGTACACTAGTGTAGTGTGTGCCAAGAAAAAGATTTCTTAGACCCCGTTTACAGTGCGAGGCTCGGCCGTGGCCGAGCCGCGGCTGAGCCCAGCCCCGCTTCAGTGTAAACGCGCAAAAGGCCAAATGCGACGCATTTGGCCTCGCTCTGGAGGTGGTCTCGGCCGCGGCTCGGCCGCGGCCGAGCCCGGCCTCTTCTTGGTGTAAACGCAAACTGGGCCAAATGCGCGGCCAATTTTAGTCTGGCTTCCAGACCCTCTGCCCGTACTATTTCGCTATTCACGATATTAACCCCCTCAACGTGGAAAACTAGTATAGTTTAGG
Organism: Diadema setosum; assembly: GCF_964275005.1. Lineage (NCBI taxonomy): Eukaryota > Metazoa > Echinodermata > Echinoidea > Diadematoida > Diadematidae > Diadema > Diadema setosum. The sequence continues at coordinate 7,118,074 of NC_092693.1, read as the reverse complement.
GTGGTTTTGTCCTGCAAAGGATTTTTCCTTCGGCAAAGGCCTTTGCCCGAACGGCGACTTCGTCGCCACGGAATCCAGTTGGCAAAGGGTCTGAAAACCAGGCTATACCAAATTGCGTTTGTTTAAGAGCAGAGCGCCACTACGACAAAATATTGAAAGGTTTGAATTAAAAGCGCGGCCGAGCCCAGCAGTGTAAACGGACAAAATTGCGAGGCTCGGCCGCGCAATTGAGGCCGGGCTGTAAACGGGGTCATAAACTCTCTAAGCTTGAAAAGAATAGCTGTAGTTGGTGAAGATTTGTGCATTAAAAATGATGTGGTTTAAAGTGTTATTATTTATGTAGCATATATCTTTACTTTGTCAAATTCCATATTCTTATTAATTGAAATGCGATGCATTTGATCCTCATGCTGACCCCAAGCAAATATGTAATGGTAGCATTTTTCATCAAATTGGTCATAAAATACCAAAGTTATGGAACTAAAAAGGCTTGCATGCCTTGGTAACAGTGATATTGGTTGTAACTGTGAGCAAAAATTAGATGAGGCTTGTCATTGCCAGATAAAATACCTATCGACCTATTTTGTTTTAAAACACTGTAACTTTTGTTGGTCATAATTGGGGGCTTCTAAAATAAGAAAAAAAGATGACCCATTGGGTTATGCAATGAGCCAGGGTCATTGCTATGTCAGGGCATACATCAACTGTTGGCAGGCATACTAAAGCCTACCCCAAACAGCACCTAAACCTAACGGTCCGAATTCACGAAGGTGGTACAAACAAAACCATGGTTTAAACCATGGACAAAAACCATGGAGCGCCAAGTGTCGCACAGAATATTTCGTTACGAAATTGGTCATTTCGTCGATAAAATGACAGGTTTCGTTAACGAAATTATCATTCCGTGGACGAAATGTTCATTTAGTTACAAAATAATAATTTCATCGACGAAATGACTGATTTCGTGACGAAATATTCCATGCGACACTTGGCGCTCCATGGTTTTTGTCCATGGTTTAAACCATGGTTTCATTTGTACCACCTTCGTGAATTCGGGCCAACATGTCTATATTATTCAAGTAAATTCTGGTCAATTATTACAGCTACTGCACCTCTCTGCAAATAAAATTGATCATTACTCTATTATCATAACACAATAAACTTTTACTACAAAACACACTTGTATTCTCCATATGATGCAATATTTGGTACCCTGGGGTACCAAATGAAAATTCGCCATTTTGTTGAATTAATAATTTTTTTTTTCAGCGCTGTACCCTGGCTTACCAAAAAATGTGTCAAAATATTTTTTAGTATTATTGTGCACAAAAATGTTTTCTTATTTGTGATTATGCAACAATTAATGCATGCAAGTGTACTTCGAAAAACACCTATGGTGCTAGTTCATTGCTACGACTTTGCCGTATCCGAATTCGGAATCGGCGTATCTGAATTCGGATACGCATTATAAAATAATGGGCATGAGATGGCGCTGTACAACGCGGTACCCCGGGTTACAACGGTACCCCGGTGTACGGCGTGCCGAATCATATATGACTTTTGTCATTATTATTCACAAAGGAAATTCAGTAAACACTAATGTGCAGGTAAATGGGAGATTTACATCAATTGATATGACATTATGACAGAATGCACATAAGTTGCATATATGGATGAAATTGAAAATACTACTACCCTTGTTCCACAGAGAAAGAACCCCCCCCCAAATAAAAAGTAAATAAATAAATATGAAATAGTAACAATATACAGCAAAATAAAAAGCAACATATAAGAACCCCCATGTTCTTACTGCACTCAAAACACACACATTATAAGGACATAATCAGGGTGCTACATAAGCACTTGCCCGACTGCCCGGGGCAAGTGAAAATCAAATTCGGGCAAGTGTTTTTGAACAATGACAACAAATGCTTGCCCGAATTGGGCAAGCAAAAAGTTTTGAAGCCACCTCTTTTTCACTAATATTCCCCCAGCAAACCCACAAAGTCAACCATACCATTCCAGTCCCAAAGACAATGGCTGTTTAGTGATTCAGCACACTTTATATTTCATTTCAGCAACTTTCCAAGACTTATTTGAAGAAGCCCCAATGCAATGCAACAGCAACACTTGATCGGACCAAATTTGTTACTCCATTGTGAGTGTGCAAATCACTGTGGGCAATTTATTCAAGTGATTATGCTTTATTAAGCCCTTGACTAACACATGATTTTCTATATTATTTCCTTACATTTCAGACTTTCTTTTTTGGGCAAGTAAAATGAATGTTTGGGCAAGTGTTTTGCAGCAAATTTGAAAATCTGCTTGCCCGACCGGGCAAGTGGCAAAATAAAGTTATGTAGCACCCTGATGATATATAGACATATGTAATATGACTGAATATGTGTATCATGATACAATAAAATATCAACCACACTTTATTTCCAGAAAGGTTTCAGCACCTTGCTGTGGTTTTGGTGGTTTCTAGTGTGTTTTTGTATACAGAACCACACAGAGAGCCTCAAAAGGGAAAATCAGGAAGCTTGCCGTTCACTACTGCGACAATTCTGACCTACCGAGTATGGGGCCATTTCAATGATTATTGTTTCCCAAATCTCAACACAGTTTCTGTGTATATCCAAGGTGATCCTACCGTAATCTGTACAGTTCGCTAGGAGAACAACCCCCTCCGCCCTGAGAAAAGCTCCACTAAGGTGATACAAAACAAAATTGATTAACTGCTTGACTGCCCACTAACAGATTCTTGTACAATAGTTATGAGGGGAATGAATGGCCTGATTGTTTGGCCCTGGAGTTGGCTAAAAAAAAGGGTCTATTTCAATACATTGCCAGAGCCAGCCAACTCACAGAGAGTGTGAGTGCAGGGAGTAGTGTGTTTATAGTGTTGCAAATGAGTACAGCATACACCCACCCCATTGAGGATACATCACGGTGTGTATTGCTGTTCCCACACAGCTACCCCCTGCTTGTCCATGGCAATTACACAACTGCAAAGTGAGAATGTACTCTTTTAGCATATTTCAAGCATACACTTGTACCCCAGCAAATTCATGGACATATTTTAACTCTATTTTACTGTGCCATCTCCTTTTCATGTACATGGCTTCTACAGCTTATGAAATAAAGAGACAGAGAATTATAATGATCTACTTTGATCAGTTTAAATCTCGCTCTATTTAATATGCTACAGAAGAGATATTTGAGGGTATAGCACTAAAATAACAATCAAATAAAAAAAAATTAGTTGTAAACACGAGAAATTTCTTTGGCTTATATCTACAGTAGGCCCACTTCATCATATTTAATGCATGCAACACTTTTATCTTTTCATTAGCCCACAATGTGCTATTTTTATATAGACCTAAAGTTTTTTATTTTCCATTTGAAGGTACAATACTACCTAACTTTTGATCAAAGTGTGATGAGTCCTATCTTACATTGTACCTCCATAGAAAACTCATTTTGTGTCCACAAAACTATTGACTGCTGTATTGCACAGAATCCAGACATCCTAACAATAAACTACCATGCAACTTGATGACTTTGGTCATTTTTCTGCTTGATCTTGCAATGCCTGAAAATATGGGTAATGTTTGTGGGCAAAAAAATGATAGTCATACATGTTTAATATAGAGAATCTTAATCTGCATTCTTATTACACAGTTAACACTGCTATCAAACTAGTTCCTATACCACACTTTCATCCATACAATATCTGTTATTCCTTGAGAAAAATTTAAACAAAAACCTTAAATATATCTATTGATATGCAATTTTATGGACTGCTGGATCTCAACATTTTGCGGTATTATCTGCTCACTAAAAGGCAAACATCCAAACACTGAATATTTGCTTATTTCTTGGTAATTGTTGCTTCTCTTGTTGTTTGCCATTGCTTATTGATCTCTCTAGATTTATCCTCCTTTCAGTTGCAATTTTACACCAAGCAAGATTTGATATCTCCAAATGTCACAATGTTCTGCAGTCACGATCATGCTTGATTATAACAAGATATGAATATAAAATATGACGTTAATGCATTTGTAAATATTCTCAGTAATTTTTAGCATGTCTCAGGCACTATTATTTTTTGGCTCTTCATGTTCATCTGTAAATTAGTAAACTAAGATCTACATGAAGTATTATCTTTCATTTCTGGTCTACTTTCATGTACACTTTTTCTCTTCCACTTACTGGTATACAGTCAATCTTGTTTTTATAGTCGACCTTGTATAAGTCGAATAATCACCTAAGTTGAAGGTCTTTTCAAGTCCTCTTCTCTGTATATTTTACTGATTTTAATCCCCCATGAGTCAAATTTTCTCTAAGTTGAAGCTACAGTATTTCTTAAGTAAAAATATATTTGACTTTGGCAAGGTTGATTGTATTTGAGTCTTATTTGATCTATATAATTAAGGAAGTGTTTCGGAGCACGAGATGGTAGGAGATGAGCACAGGAGATGCTTTGTGTACAAACTATAAAAACAAAGCTCACCTTCAACGGATCTTTCACACTATTCACGTATAAACATCCATAGCCTACACATAAGGAGAGCGATTTTCCTTTTATAATGACTTGATTGGAAATTAGTCTACTGGTTGTTGTTGTTGTTGTTGCTTGAAGGCACATCATTCTAGGTTGGATATTATTATATTTACACCTTTATCTCTGTCAATAAATTCACAATCAAGCAGTTATATCTTTAGGGGAAAATGCAAATAAAGGCATAATTTACCATTTGCAGGTGAAACAAATACCCAGTTTTGGTGTTTCAAAACAGTTCTTAAATGCATGAGTTAAGGATAGAAACAACCAATGTAAAAATCTGTATCATATCAATAAATACACAAAATGTGAACAATAGTTATAATAAGAATGTTCCCAGACCAATGTCTACAGTTCTGTTTTATAAATTGAAATATATAGTCCTAGTGATATATCCATATAATTGAGGCTTTATTGCAAAAATTTCATATGGTAGGATGTTTTGTGATCAAACTGACCTCCACATATGCATCAAATTTGTTATCTCGAACATGTTTAACATCACTGCTCCCAATGTTAAACAGGACCTTTAAGCAGTTTATACACATTCTGGCACAGAGAGCAGTCTGCTTGCACATGGTAGTAGTGTGCCATCCTTTATACGTTCGCATACTGACAGCAGTGTACTAGGTGGTAGTGTGGTGGTAGTGTTGCATAGGTTGGCAACGTGGCATCCTTTTGAATGTTCTACTTGACATCTTCATTTATTTCTGTAACTGCTCAAATGTTACAAATGTGTCTAAATGTCACAACAGCTATGGCACAATATATCATTCAAGCAGTTACAGAAATAAATGTTGAAGATGTCAAAAAAATAAAGGGAAATTAACATTAATCTAAATCCTTATCTTTCTCTGCAATTTGCCTGATGTGGTATAAAATATCTGTAACAACAATCTCACTTAATATCAACAAAAACATCAAAAGAGACAATGACACATGACATGGCTGCTGCAGTACTGTACGAGCTGAAATTTTCGCGGTGGTTTTATTTTCGCGAATTTCGCGAATCGCCTTTGAACCGCGAAAATAACAACGCGCAAATAGTTACGTTCAGTTAGACCGTCGCAACCGCGAAATTAACAACACACGCAAATGTCCTCAAAGTAGCAATTCGCGAAAATATCTGTACGCGAAAATTTCAGTTCGTACAGTATTGTTTCCATACCAAATTCTTCTCCTTCTGGATGCTCCTCCAGTTCTTTTTCTAGCTGCTGTGTCAATTCTTCCAGTTTCTTCTCCGCTTCTGATGGTCCCTTGGCTTTGGGTGGAACCACTTCGTAGCGCAGGAGGGGGTTTCGTAATCGTTCACTGCTGGGATTCAACAGAGCACTGTGTCCGGAGCTCGTCTTTGGCCTGACACTGGCCTGTGGCTGTGACTGTTTGTTGTAGCCAGAACTCACGACAACAGAGTTTTGTGTGGGAGTTGCAGGAGTAGCGAGGGAAGGCGTCCTGGCGGCAACGCCCGCATCATACCCTCCTCCCTCTGGTCGTGGCATACTGTAACTGCTGGACTTGACACTCTGCTGCTGAGGACGCGTACTTTGTGACATGTCACCCTGCTCCGTGGCATATGACTGGGCAGCCCATAGATCCTGGTAGTCTGTAGCAACACGAGATGGTGGAAAATTCTGCTCGCTCGAGCTCGAGTTTGAGCGGATTTTGGGGGCAGGGAGATAATTCTCAATGTGGTGATGTGCAGAGTATATGTCAGGTGACCCAGTTTGGTCTCTACTTACAGAAGCAGACTGGTAATGTTGGTGTCGAGAAGACCTTTGTGACAATTTCCGCTCTGACCCGTGACCCCCCTGGTTTCTGCTTCCATGTGAAGAAGCAGTGTCTCCAGAACTGTTACTTGATATAGACGATCGCTTAGAACCGGCGGGTGAACCTCTTGGTCCAGAAGAAGACAAGCTGGAAGAGCGATACTGGTTATAACCAGGCGGGTATGGAACTTCTCGATGGCTCGCCAAAGACGGATCTCTCCTCTTGTCGTCGACAATATCGCCTCCCAAACTTAGCTCATGATTAGACAGGGACGTTCCCGTTGTGTGCGTCGCCTGCAGTCCCCCGACGCCGCTGTAGCCACCGCTGCTGGCACTAGCACTGATATGGTCTCGCGCTTCTTGCACGGGCCTATGCGATGGAGAAACCAAATCATCGGTGATCCATGTAGATCGCGCTTCTAGTCTCGTCTGTGAGGAATTTCTCGAAATCAGCGACCTGTCATGCAAGTCTTTGCCACTAAACTTTGACTCCAAGGGTGAAGGGTCATACACAGATGTCGATGTTTTCCCTTCGTTCGCTCCAAAATTACGACTTTTCGGCTGATGGTCGGTGACTAATGTCGGAGGTATTTCGGTGCTAGTGACAGAAAGTCTTTCGTTCGCTTGCGGATTGGCCGCCGCATTTGACCTCACAATCCCATATTTGGATTCTTGGCTGTATGGCGGGTAACTAGACTTGACATTGGAAGGCGATTGCCCTGCATCAAAACTGTTCCTACATTCAACTTTGGAACCAGGTGGTGGGCTATCCCAGTTATGGCGATCAAACTGTCCGAGGGACGAATGTCCGTTGTGATTGCGGTCATTCATTTCATTGGCGAAACCCTTCGCTCCCGCTGTGGGTTTGCCTAATGCTACATTGCTCATCCTCCGTCTTTCCTCCTCAAGATCCAAAAATCCAGCATTGCCATCCATGATTTCATAATCTCCAGCCCCAAGACCAATATTCTCAGCTCCGACTGGCTGTCCAATCCTTCCTCGATATTGATGGTTTCCATAAAATCCATCACTTGCTAACATCACATTAGTAGATGAGGGAAGATGCCCATCTCGGAGCTCTACTCTGTTGTTTGCTGCATATTTTTCAGATGGATATCCGTGTAATTTTTCCTTATGAGCTGGATTGACAGTTCCCATTTGACCGTTTGAATTGTGGAGTGTAAGGTTTCGCATCAGATGGGTTGTTTCGTCGCGAAAATGCTTGTCATTCCCGTCGTAATTTAACCACGATTCCATGATCCTAAAACTTTGTTTCTCTCCCCAGCATTCCCACTGCGGGATATACCACCTATCTCCCACGCTTTTTCCGCAGCATCAGGCACTGAACGCTACTGCAATAGTTGACTGATACCACCACGCCGTCGTGCGACCAGTGTGTGTGAAAATCGCTAGTTTCCTCCTCCGAAATACACCTGTTCGCATGGCATGTCAGTCGCTTCGCCCGTCTTCCTCCACTAATGGCGCGTGGGCGGATGAATACGGATAAACAACAACACGGACTCAGTGATATGGAATTTCAACCAAGCTGAGGGAGGACATTGTACTGAATAGCTTAACATAATTTATTCAAGTTTGGAAACAGTCTTATTGTAACCAAGAGCGTCACAGTCGAAAATGGAAAAAAAAATCTTTCCCCCATTTCGGTGCTATGTTTTCTCCCGATTCCAGTGCGTATTGATACCAATCGCCTGTTTGGTTCAGTGCACTTTGGTCAGGGTGCTTGCGGGAAAAACCTCAATCAATGACTGGACAGTGAGGAAAACAGTAAACAAAGCGCGATACATGAAAACCCTTTATCGGCGAGTTGTTTACCGCTGAAGTTTACATGGACGGCAATGCACTAATGTAAAGTTACTGCGAAGAGGAAAGAGGGAGGGGTCCTTGATTCACACAGGTACCAAAATTGAGGAGGTAAAAGACATGAAGATAATTTGATTGTCATGTGGAATACGTACACTATTCTTGTAGGTATCAGTTGTCTCCAGCGAATACATCTTGTCGCATGCGAAGTCACAGTTCAAACTTTCCAAACTCATCATGCTCATTGCTCTATCATCTGAGAGGCGTGGGACTAAGCCTCATACAAACAAAAATGTATGCCGTTTTGGTCAACGGATCGATACTTCGTCGGTCGCTGGGTTCACAGTGTGTCACCGACCCAAACAGCCTCACTAATGACCGTACTTAGGTCCTAAGTTGCTACTTGTACAACAACAAAAACAAATCTATTATCTACTTCAACCTTGCCATTCGCTTAATCTGGTGTTGTTCTACGCAATGTTGTAAATACAGAATACAAGTGTTCGACAATTAAAACAATATTGGAAAAAGCAGAAATTGCGTCTACAAAAATAATACACGCATTATACCAAGTAAGATATAGCTTAACAACACTTCATGTCATGTGTTTTTTTCTTCAACTGATTGTCCTACTATAAAGTGTTAATTTCTAGTGAACAAAAACAATAGCATTGTATCGCTTGATGAGGATAATCCATGTATGGTCTGGATAGATAGATAGACAGATATATAGATATAGATAGATAGATAGATAGAGAGAGAGAGAGATAGATAGATACAGATAGATAGATAGATAGATAGATAGATAGATAGATAGATAGATAGATATAGATAGATAGATAGATAGATAGATATAGATAGATATGAGTCTATTTTGTAGCTGGATATTGACGGATAAGAGGTTCATATAGAGAGTTATAGTTAGAAAAATGACCATTTATAGATAGATAGATAATTATGTTGGTAGGCAAGCAAGCTGGTATAAGATTAAAGAAGAAATTTACTCCAAAATTCTATCAATTTCATAACAGATATAAATTCACTGCAGAACAGCGAAAAAAATGAGCAAAATCGGATAAGAAATAAGGAAGTTATGACATTTTGAAATTTCAAAATTGTACGGAAAACGCTTATTGACCAGTCGATATACATCCAGTTGATAATGTCATGCTTTTGCAATTTCTTATTCATTATTTTCATATAAAGAAATTACAAAGATCTCATAGTTCAGCTATATAGATATAGAACTTGCCTGAAAACCACACACAATAAAAAAGAACAAATGGTAACTGATAAATTTTGGTATGGAGTTTTGCTATTACTTGTATTAGCTATCTAAAACAATTTTTCGAATTTCATATACATAACATACATGAAAAATTGTGAGGGCATGACATCATTAACTCGCTCATTTGAATATTCATAAGGACTAGTAAAATTAGAAATTTCAAAATGTCATATCGTCCTTATTTCTTATTCGTTGTTTTCTTTTTTAGGGGGGTCATTTTTTGGATAATTATGTGGGTTTTCCCTCTTTCTTTTAATCTTAATTCATTTTGGGGTGGGTTTTCTCTTTCAGAAATTATAGTGGTTTGAAAACACTCAAAGACACAAACAAACACACACACATACACACACGTATACACAGAACCAGATAAACATAAAAACTCGTCTTGTCTGTCCTCGTGTGGCATGAAATTACACGCATTTGTAACTGCCGTGATAATCTATTTAGTCCGAGCCCGGGGTGAAGTGTCTGTTCTTTCCACTTCCCGTCTCAATAACTCACCTTTATTGTGCGTCAGAGCCAATTGTGCCCCTGTCGCTTTTCTGGAATACTTGTGTCGCTGACATCAAAGGCATCCACGCACTATTCCAAGTTTAGGTTGGCGTTGACAAAAAGTGGAAAGTATAAAAAAAAAATGAAAATATAAAATGCCCCCAACCCTCCCTCCATAAAAAAAAGCGATATGCTAAATATCACATGTTCTATATTACCGAACAGTGATCTTGGGCAAAGTCATACAAGCTATAATTGGAATAGGTGTTATAGGAATGGTATATTTATGGTTGAGATGGGGATTCAGATTTAAATTTTTGCGAGATAGTCAGAAACCACTTATATATTAAGGCAACATCTATGAGATATTAAAAGTTTATTTGATGAAAATCGGTTTTGAAATGGCCGAGATCTCCAAAAAGAAAGTAAAACTAAGTGGTCCTGATGTAAGGGTGGTTTCTATATATCTCTCAAAAAGTTAAAACCTGAATCCCCATCTCAACCAAAACTATACCATCCCTTTAATATATGGGAACAAAAGGGTCATATTGCACGGTAACTTACATGGTAACTTTACAAAACGGTAATTCAGGAGTAAATGGTTTAAGTACCACACAATAGCAACACTATTCCATGTCAATCAAAGCCCAAACATCTCTGTAATAACGGCTATCGTCGATTGCAGAGTTACCATTAATTGTAAAGTTACAAAAGTTAATCATGTTTATGCAGCGGGGACAAGATTTGTTAACAAGCTTTTATAGTCATCTGGAAATTAGCGATTTACTATAAATCACACCTCACTTTGATGTAATATTTTGACCGATATTGCTCAATGCACCGTGAAAGGATGTGATTTTTTTGCCATTCTAAAACTTTGCTTGTTCTCTGAAAACGTTCACCCATTCGTCTCTTTTAATATGTTACTATTACTGACGGTTATAGTAAATGCCATATGACTATATAAAGCGGTTTACCCCCTCTCAGGCTATAACTGCGCGGAAAGTGGTAACGCTTCCACGTCCAATATTGGAATATAAATGACATATTTCAATCGTTATAAAGTTAGCGCAACATTATTGTGTATACATATCCACTGACTGGGAATTGTGTTTGATACTTGGTTTGTATGTGTGTTGCTTCTTGTGTGTGTTTGTGTGTTTTATATTCTTTGTTTTGTTTTGTTTTCCTTTTACACGAAACGTTCATTCTCTGTTATATCTAATTGCGAGACTTCTTAACCGAATTATATAAAGCGTTTTAGTGGTGACACTTTGACAAAAGTATAATTATAATCAAAGGTTTGACGGGTAGCACTAGAAAAAAAAAAAAACTGAAAAAGAAAGAAAACCCCAAAAATATTTCCTCAAACTGGACGGGAATAACAAGTGTGAGACATACGCGTTTTCCAGGCTATAGCTGTGGGGAGAAAAACAAACAAACAAACAAACAAACAAACCAGATGTATGATGGAATATATAGATTATGACCAGCAATTATAAACATGAGAAATAAGAGAATTTAACTCGTTTCCCCACATGATAAACATGTTTTACACCACGTCACGCGAGCAACGTGCAACTCAGTTGATATATGAAAGAGAAGCACAAATTTAGCCACAGGTACACCAAAAAAAAAAAAAAAAATGACATTCAGTACACATTTAGTAAATCAATAAAGTCTAACATTATAGGTACAACTCATTACCTGAATGTCTAAAGGGCACCAAGTCTTCATTCGATCATTTTTAGGTCGGTTATCAAATGAAATTTCAATGTCAATTTCAAGATTTACTCATTCTCATCTTGCTCGTTATTTCATGTTCTATTTGATGTAAGCATTGCCGGAGACTTATACCATTCGCTACTATTCTCTTTGGAGTGTTTCTCTCCTCCCCCCCCCCCCCCTTCTCTCTCTCTCTGACAAGTAGGCCTTAAATCTGCAGATAGGCACCCTGGGTGTTTCTGTTTATTCCCACAACCCGTTCTCCGCCACTCGTAAATGATCTATAGGGTCATCCAGTCACACCAACATACCACCGCACAATTCAACAAAACCAGCAAATTTACTAATGCATTTGTAGTGGTGTGAATTTGCAAAATATCTGGTTGCTTTACAAGCTACACTGTATTTGCCAACCAGGTACGTTTAGATACGGGTCAGATCTTTTTACATGGTTGCATCGATGTGTACATGTACATCGAGTGAATGCAGCAATATTATAGTAGGACGCATGCATCACCGGAGAAAGTTTGACGAAACTGGACGGTCCGTTCAAAAGTTAGGCATTCTTAACCCTTCAGCAACTGAGGATTCTTCACATAATATTGCATATGGTACAGCAATATTGCTCTCATTTCGACAACTTTCTAAGTGATGTAAAATAGCTCACTGCCGTGTTTATTCTTGTCTATCGCAGTGTATAAGTGATGTTAATTTGAAAGCCCATTACGATTTTACCAAGAGAATGGTGTGTTACGGAAACTTATTCTGATATACACTGATTTTGCTGACATTCGACCTCTTTCAAATTACATAATTATACATTCTTTATGAAAACAAAAAAGAAATGGTAAAGCATAAACTATAGAAAGAACGGACGGACGTAATAAGACGGGCGGTTTCGGGCGTTTCAGTTACTAATAATGGGTAAAAGTTTAAGAAAATTCCTCAGTTTCATTTTCTTTAGAAATTATGCATTCTCTTGACTTGTCGCTGACATTATGTTCTGGGTACGACTTATTAGTGCCCTAATGTCTAAAAGATGTAAGTCAAGTGCTCTTTCATTGTGTCAGAAAAGTTAAAACATGTTAAATTTTCTCTATATTATACCTTCATATCGTTTTCCACATGAGGTCAAAGAGTGTTGTAGTGTTCTCATCCAGTGACAGTTGCATAAAATCTTTAATAAAGATTCATAACTTTCGGACGGATTGTCCAATTTTTCTTAAAGAAGAAATCCACTCCAAAATATTATCAATTTCATAAGAAAGAGTAAAAATTTCCTGCATAACAGTGCAAAAATGATCAAAATTGAACAAGAAATAAGGAAGTTGTGACATTTTCAAATTTCATTTTTTTTTTCCCTTCGGAAAACACTTTTTGATCATGCAGTCGTTATGAATATTCAAATCAGCAAGTTGTTGATGTCATGCTCTAACAATTTCTTACTCATTTCGTATACAGAAATGACAAGTCTTTCATTTCAGCTGTATGAATAAAAAAAAAATGGCTTTATAAACCACCCGAAATAAAAGTAAAAAAAAAAAGAACAAATGTTAGCTCCCATATATTTTTGGTATGGGAATATGCTTTTACCTGTAATTTCATACAATTGTACAACATAATAAATGAAAAATTGTGAGGGAATGACATCATCAACTCGTTCATTTGAATGTTCATAAGAACTGGTCAAGAAATGTTTTCCAAAAAAATATGTGAAATTTTTAAATGTCATTTGTCCTCATTTCTTATCCAATCTTTGTCATTTTGGAACGTTCTATGAGGAAATTTATCTCTTTCTTGTAGAGCCTTTCTATTTTTGGGGTGGATTTCATCTTCAAACTTTCACTGATATATTCTACTAATGTTGCTGCATTCACGGAATCCACAAAAATTATGTATCTTTTGGCTGGGTAGACGCAAATTATTAAATAAGATGGTGATTGCTCCACCTTTTCCTTAACATAGCTTCTCCACACATAGATAAACTGAAGTGTGAAGAAAGAAAGAAACACCTATGTACCCAATGGCCCAAATTCACAAAGATGGTACAATTGAAACTATGGTTTAAACCATGGACAATTTGTATGGAGTGCCAAGTGTTGCATGGCCTATTTCGTTACAAAATCAGCCATTTCATCGAGGAAATTATCATTTTGTAACAAAATGACAACATTTCGTCGATGAAATGATCACTTCGTTAACGAAACGAACATTTCATCGACAAAATGATCGACGAAATGACTGATTTCGTAACGAAATAGGCCATATGACGCTTGGCGCTCCATACAAATTGTCCACGGTTTCAACCATGGTTTCAATTGTACCACCTTCGTGAATTCGGGCTAATAAGTTTACATTGGTCTGTCTGTCCTTCCATCATTCTCGTCCTCTACCTGACATAAAATACTGTAATGTAGTAGTTCTGTAATGTAACATTCATCTACACAACCAACACACCACAATAACCACATGAAAATCCAGTGCATCATTTGTTATTCCAAGCATTATAATTATGCTCGCTGAGTTATTCCACCTGCAGCATGATCTGCGAGTACATATACAAGGTAAAAATCAAGATACAGTACATTCTTTGAACTTTAATACACACCAAACTTCTTTGTTTGGTTGTTTACAAGTATGGCATAAAAGACATTTTGGGTTAATGTCACCTTGTTTTCCATGTGTGAATAGACTTTGGTTTCATGTTAAAACAAACAAATGAATTTAAAAAAGAAGAAGAAAAGTGCTATGGAATGTAAGGAATATGAACACTAGACTATCCTAAAATTCATCCTAATATATTCAGGCAATTAATATTATATATACCATTTTTACCATTTGTCAACAAGACTTATGTATCATTCTGAGTCTTAAAAACGTCTGCATTGCTGTTTAATGAACCACTATATTCTCTTCTAAAAAAATATGTATATACATGTATACAAAATATTTAAAATAAAATGAATAAAACTTGACAATCACCAGCTGCTAGTGAGTTCATACACCATGGCCCTTTACCAGAAAGTTAGATAATTCTTAAGAAAGAAGTTAAGTTAACAGCAAGTGCCATGTTGCATAATCTCATAACACAATCTCATAGAGACTGTAGAATAGTGGTTAAGACTCAAAGCATCCTCATATACAATTGATCACACTGTTTTTACTGGAAATCACTGTATAGAACATTGGCCAACCTCTTCTGATTTCAAAATGCATTTGCATGTTAAACAATCAAATACACATATACACACATGTGTATGGCTGTATACAAATTATTGATACAGTGTATTTAATTACAGTACTGCATAATTTACTAAATGGATATTGCTCTGGTCTCGAGATCACTAAAAATCTGAACAGTTTCTCATATCTTCCCAGAACAATTTCAGTTCCCTTTGAAGATCGAGTACTTGATCTTGTATTGTGTTTATTTTAACTTGAGCCACTAACAACATTTTGTCCAAAGTGTGCAGTCATTCCCAACCATACCATCCTTCTATCTCCCCTTCCCACTTCCTCCAAAGACAATGCACATGTCGGTCATTATTCCTTTCTCTCTTTTATGCTGTGTGTGAGATTTTTTATGTCCTTTGAGCACTCGGACTGAGTGGTAAAGGGCATTTTAAATACGCCAATTATTATTTTTATTATTATTATTAAATCATACTAATACAATAAGTGCACTGACATTCAGTGTAATGCATGAATAAGAGAGTGATGGTGCACTGCCAGTGATGTCTGACTGGTCTGTTGACAGCCTCCAACCCTACTTGAAGAGCATCATGAGTAAGTAAGCTAAAAAAGGCCAAAAACACTCTTGGCTTTCACTCTACAGCGGCAAGACAGTAGCAAAGTATTGGCCATACTCAATCAATGCTCAAGCATTGATATGCAAGCATACTGTTAAAAGCCATGGCATAGTTCCTAAAGTGATCGAGTCAGCCCTCTTCTGAATACACTGGGGGAAAAGAGAAAGAACAAAAGAGGAAGAACAAATTGAAAGTAAACTGAAATAAAGTGCCTTGCGAGAACTACCCCTTCTGCCAGACGACTGTTGGACCTTGGACCTTGAGAGTGAAAGTTCTCAGTTATATCCACTGAGACATAGCAGCTTCCTTATATTCTAAAACAAAAGATCAAAGACCAAGCTATACAACTCTCCATCAATGATATCTCCTGTGATTATAATAGCTGGCCTCCATGACTGCATCACTTTAAAGTGCAAAGGTGCAAACTGCCTGTTTTTCTTACATCGGACCCGTCAACTGACATTGTCTTGTTATGAAGTGATACAAAATATGGGAAGTGAACCACTTCCTAAATGTTGTCAATACAGTCAACCTCATCCGAGTTGAATCCAAGAATGCAAAAATCTTTCGACTTACTGAAAAAATGGGCATTTTTGCGCGATTAATTTTTCCCGCTTGACCACGTGAGATGAATTTCACATGTTTTTGATTCTGTGGAATCAGGACATTAACTACTGGAACATATGGCATGCAAAACTATTTGCACGCTTTTATCCACATTGTGAAAATTTCCACTTTTACAATACACAAATTTGACTTTCACAATTGAATGAATGCATGTTGATATTCTTTTTGGGTAAAATTTTCCTCCCCAATTTCTAGAGTTGTGGGAGGTCGACCTAGGTGAGGTTTACTGTATTACCAATTTTGTCTACTCAGTATTCATCATCATGATACACCTCAGCAACATGTTTGCACCTACAAAATATCTGAATTCAGACACTAGATATAATAGAGAACATCATGTCATCACTCACTGTACCCTTCAAAACAATATACACAAATATAAAGCAGTATGCAGAACTTCTGCAAAATGACGCTGATCAATGCATTCCCAATGCATTTGAGTGCATGAAAATACCTCTCGCCGTCACAAGCCTGCACAGTCGATAGACAATATGTAGATGAGCTTACATATACAACATAAGTCATGTCTTATTAGAGTCATAACAGTATATGCTCTTTGTGATAGAATATTTTTTTCAATGAAAACGAACAAACATAGTACAGAAAAAAAAAGAAACATCACTGAATTTTATAAATGTATTCTTGTGAGGTCTGTTCTGTTCAAGGACTCTTGAACCAATATGGCAGCATGGATGAAAAAACATCTGACCCGTCATGGCAGACACAAACAACAAAAAAACTTTTCTCTTTTCCATGTCCTCCACGTGATAAAGTCCATTCCATTCCAATTGTTATACTATTCCATGATTAAAGTGACACAACACCTTTGGGTCATGGAACTCATTTTGACAGACTTTAGACTTTGCCTTAAGTGTGTTTCTTAATGACCTAAGATAATGAAAAGACATAGATACCAATAACGTACAGAAATTGTTGTGAAATCATTCAGCAAGCAAAAACAGCCATAAAAACTGGCAGAAAACCATGCATGTTACGGAGATGGCTATTTGTGACTTACACCACGAAGCAGTCAAGTTAATAATATCATGGACCTACTACACAATATGAACTATGAATGGAGGTCTTTGCTTGATCCCATCATCACCACCACCACCTGATTATGTGCATCTTAAGGAGTACATTCAGGTGCTTGGATAATGGCGATTGTGCAATCGTGCATTGTCACTAACAAAAGAACCATTTCCCTCATTGCAGTCTTGTTTCACTGATGTGCCTTTTTCAGACAGAAATTGTCTTTGAATAAATACAGACGATGAGGAGCAGCAAAACCTTAGAACATGACAAATTTTGTGTCAAAAGATGGATAATTGCTGATTCGCACATTTTCACACACACATAAGACCTTGCCTAATGGCAAGATATACCTGTTCTCTACCATTACCGTCCCTTTTTGCTCTGGAATAAGCTGGAGAAAAGTGAAATATTGAGATCACAGATGACAATCATTCTTCCAAAATGTTAGCTTTCTTTTAAAAACTGCCTGCTTCTCCCAAGTGAAATTGTTTGAGGCATGATTTCCTAACATACACCACAACTGCACATTCACTTTACTTGATTTTTGTGAGTTATTTTCTTCTGCGCATATAGTCTTGTTCTTCTCCCTGCTTGCTGGTGGTGACGATGATGGGATCGAAGCAGTGAAGCATGTTAAAATGTCTTTGTGGCCCTTTCCAGATGTATAGGTGCATGAATTAATTAACGATACGATGAATGTCCATGTGTGTAGTAGGTCCATGATAACATACAGTCCTTTGAGCATTATTGTTAAAACGTCAGCCATGCATCTATTCTACAGATACAATGTAAAAGATTAAAATGGTACAGACGCTATAGTTTAACAGCATCACATGAATAAATATAAACTACATGTATCACATCTATCTGCTACAGACACCAAATGGTTTAAAAATTGAGAACCAGAAGTAACATCATTTCCTCTTTCACAAATCTGACTTAATTCATCAGAAACATATTTTTTCTTTTCTTTTAATTTTGTTTTGTTTGTTTGTGTGCTTGTCACTTTTTTGGCTAAAGACGACAATTTGTGATTGAGAAATTTTTGCATATACTTTCTGGTACATCGTATGAGACTATCCCAAAGTGGTGATGTAAAGTGAGATCATGTATTAGCACTATACTAAGTACTGTCTATTTTGGGGAGTAGCTATACATAACTATTAAAGGCAGCTGAACATTTTTTTGTTCAAGACCAGCTATGATGTTTGGAAAGCTAGAGCTGCTACCTATACAGGGAAACACGGTTATAACAAGGTTGCCAGGACCACTGGTTTTATCCAGTTGGAACTTTTACCTTGTCATTAACATAATAAAAAAGAGACCAGCAAAAATGAACAGTAATGCAAAATCAAGACCACTGAATTTCCCTTGTTCAATGCAGAGCCTCATTCTAAGTGAAGTTGTTAAACAGGGTTTGATGTTTAATTTGATTGGAATGGTTTAGAGGCAATTGTTTAGTTGAATGGCATTTTCCTGTTTGATAAATACACTGCTTCAAACATACATTCAGGGTGTGTCCACCAAGCATGATTCTTTTTGTACATAAATTACAAGTAGTTGAAGGCAAGCATAAAGTTTCATATTTGAATTTAAAGCACTGTCCAATGTAATAGTGCCATCCCTGCTTATATCAAAATCAATAGTTGCTCTATATAAGATATTTGTCTGCATAACATGAATGGTACATGACTCAAGCTCTAATCCATCTGTTCACCTCGGCAGTTCCAAAAATTACAATTACAAAATTCCAGACAAATGATCTATTTGTGCATTTGAAATGGACAATCTTGTGTGCACTGGCATGACACATAGATACTGAGGTACACTACTATGAGGTAAGCGGTTACATATTCTAGGTTCTTCTGAAGTAGCAAGATTGCAATACGACATTCTGACACTAAGGCATGACCTTCTCTCCCCCTTTCTCACTCGCAACATAGTTTTCAGGATCGCATCTTTAGAAGGCCTTTGAAATGTACAACTAAGGATTATTCTTTGTCATAACAAAAGCCTGCTTATTGTTTTCCTTTCTCGCTGTCATAAACATGATAAGGCGATTCTAACACCACTATATGCAGGTGCAATAGATGTTGCTGATACATGCCACCATGCATTTGCAGTGGAAGAAAAGAAACCAGAATAACCATCACTACAACAAAAGCAGAACAGAACTCAATTCAAGTACAATGGCAACAGAAGTAGCACCATACTGATTGAAACTTTGACAAGAAAAAAAAAAAAGAAAAGAAAAGAAAAGAGTGAATGAACAGGATGACACAAACTACAATAGAAGGAACAAAAAACACAGGGATAAAACAGCATGGCTAGAATTTGTCCACAAGGTTCGTCTTTGACTTCTTTCTAGGAGGTTGATCTTCTTCGTTGTTTTTCTCTCCATCTTGCTTGAAGGGTGTCATTGCTGGATCCAACATATTTCCAGGCTGGAATATGGGAGAGAGATAGAGAAAAGTGCAATTTTTAATCAGAAAATGTTATGAGATTCAACACAATTTGCTTCTCAAGCCGTTACCTTGTAAAGTTAGATGCACAATATTACCCACTGTTATATGCACAAGTGGTATGAAGCTCATTCTAGGGAATTTGAGGGAAAGTAGACCCCAGTGCAAAAAAAAAAAAAAAGTTGATTGGGCAAAATCAGTAAAATACATGAGCCCCTGGGTGCATGATGCTCATTTGTGTTTCAAGACAACTTCAGCCTTGATGCAGACTTGGCACAACCTTCCTGTAATACCACTTGATGATATGTAATAAATTGAATTCCAAGTATTCCTTCAGGGGCTCCACATATATCTAGAAGTATTCTTCTCCTAAATGGTGTATCAAACAGCCACCACTGCTGCTGTCGCAAACTACTTACATTCTTCATCTTCCAGATTGTCCAAATGCATTATGACTTGGGGTGGTGAAACTTCTTGATCTGGTGAAGATCTGCTATTTGATTTTACTAAATTTTGGGTTTCATTTATGTTTCATAGACAAATCATGTAAGTTTGATACACAATGAGAACAATGGGGACAGAAAATGTAATTTTGTCGGTATAACAGATTTGTTATGCAATGCCTGACACACACGCATACACCCACACATACACACCGGTATATGCGTGTGTGTGTGTGTGTGGGGGGGGGGGGGGGTGGGGTGTATATATGCATATGTGATATATGAATATAAAGTGGAACCTTATTGTACAGAGGCCGGGTATAGCAAAACCCTCATTTAACATTGTAATTGCCATAGGTTTTACCAGGTAGTTACTCATTATAACAAGGTTCCCCTGTATACATTATTTGTATATCAGTGTAATGTAAGAAGTTAATCTGAATGCAGTTGAGGAGCGGTACCTTTGGCTTTCCAAAGCCTTGGTCTTCACACCACTTGTAAAAGCACCTCTCGGCTTTTTGTAGGCTCTCTGCATCACGGTGCTTGCAGTAGAGACGGATGTAACGGTCTACAAAGTTCTCTGGCAACATCTGAGACACCTGCAACAAACATGGAAACAAATGTAAGACAAGATGTAGGACAGACAAGCTAGGTTGGACACACGACCAGATGGACAACCAGAAAAAAAACAAGAGACCCGCGGGTCTAGCGCTCACCTGAGTATCGCAAGTTCACCTTTCACGCAGTCACTAATCTAAATTATTCACAGCTCTACTAAAATTTGACCAGGCATTCTCAATAGAAGATGAAAATGTACAATAAGGGCCCAAATTTTTTAAGATTCCTTAATTTGGGGGGATTGGGGGCCTCCTGGGGCCCTCTGGGTGGGGCATGGTGCATATTTTGATAAATTGAGATCCTGACCCCCTAGGGATGCTACCTGCCAAGTTTGACGAAAATCCATCATAAGGTTTTCAGGAAGAAGATGAAAATGTACAATTCAGGCCCCCATTCCCAACCCCCCCCCCCCCCTCCCCTGGGTCCCAAGGGGGGCACCCCTGATTCTGCCATGAACAAACTTGAAACTACAGTCATCAATGTACTAACTCATAGTATCAACTTAGCTCTATCACTTCTGGTTCTAGAGAAGAAGATTTTTACAGATTCCTTAATTTTTTTTTTTTTGGGGGGGGGGGTTGGGCCCCCCTGGGGCCCCTGGGTGGGGCATGGTGCCCATTTTAAGAAATTGAGATCCTAACCCCCTAGGGATGCTACCTGCCAAGTTTGGTGAAAATTGGTCGTGGGGTTCTCAAGAAGAAGATGAAAATGTATAATTTAGGCCCCATTAGGACCCCTCCCCACCCCCCTCCCCTGGGTCCCAAGGGGGGCACCCCTGATTCTGCCGTGAATAAACTTGAAACTGCAGTCATCAATGTAATAACTCATAGTAATAACTTAGCTCTATCACTTCTGGTTCTAGAGAAGAAGATTTTTACAGATTCCTTAATTTTGGGGGGTTTTGGCCCCCCTGGGGGCCCCCTGGGTGGGGCATGGTGCCCATTTTAACAAATTGAGTTCCTAACACCCTAGGGATGCTACCTGCCAAGTTTGATGAAAATCGGTCTTGGGGTTTTCAAGAAGAAGATGAAAATGTAAAAAGTTTACGCACGACGGACGCCGGACGCTGGACGAAGGGCGATCGCAATAGCTCACTTGAGCCTTTGGCTCAGGTGAGCTAAAAAGGAAAAGAGGCCTGCAGGACCCTTCAGGCCAAGGTATAACAATGATGCAGTGTGGTACAAAAGTATTGTTTTTCTTATCTCATCTATTCCTCAATTTATTGTTACTCAGTTCTGTGTTCAACAGTCCAGTAGATTCTTAATTCTTTCTAGCAATGATATTTTTGTTATTGAAATACCTGTTAACCACTTGCTGGTAGTTTACATTAATCCTTTATAAGGCACACTGAAATCAAGCCTGCATTTTACTTTACATATTTTCTTTAAATGATTTTTATATCCTTTTTTTAAATTCTTGAATCTATACCCCCAACGTCAACCAATCAAAATCACAGATAAATCAAATGAGGCATATAATACAGTAAAAGTAGATATTTTTGCGCGAGTAATTTTTCATGCTCGGCTGGGTAAGATGAATTTCACGTTAATAATTCCGCGGAATCAAGACATCAACTACTGGAACATATGTCATGCAAAAATGTTCCCATGCTTTTATTTTCATGCTAGCTTCTGAATGCGCGAAATGTGCGAATATTTCCACTTTTACAGCAGTGTCTGGCTCAGGGGGACAAGCACTGTGGCAGTATGCATTCAAGATGTTAATTCCCTGCTTTGAGCACACACTGCCTGCTGTGCAATAATTTCAGGTTTCTCTCTTTGCTCTCTTGTTGTTGCAGTTGTTCCTGTTCTTTAAAAATCAATTCCACCTGGATTCCTATCCCACAATGCACACAAAAGTAGATTCGCGACGAGAGTTTCCCCTACCTGGCCTTTGCGGATCATGATTGCCTTGGAGGGATCCTCCTTGGAGTAGAACCGAACATAGTCCACTGGGTTCTGATTCCCCATGCCGTAGTCCAGTTTGACCACCTGTGAGAGGCCATTGGAGATTTTAATGATGAGGTCAAAAGACTCAATGGCTTATAAAAAGCGACATATCACAATATCATACTAATCTCAGTTACATGTGTCTGACTTATAATGATGAATGTCAGCTATTAAAAATGTGACTACTACACATACACAAACACACACACACACACACACACATATATGGGCACTAAGCTAATATCTTCACATGCATGCATGTACATATCGATACAGTAGTTTGTACTAGTAATATTTGGAATATGTTTCATTTTTCTGCAAACCATTTCTTCTAATAGCATCCTACACACAGACAGCATGACCAACAACTTGTAAAATCCCATTTCTGGGATTTCTAAACTGCTCCAAACATATTATACCTTTTTTTTTCTGCAAAATTACAGGAGGTATAAATTGTAAAAACAAACTGCCTATTAACATGAAGCAGTTGAAATTAATTTACTTTTGGATGCTACATGTAAACAAAACAAGTGTATGAACATCTGACTTCCAGGAGCGGCAGAAATCATGGTCTCGAATCCTCAGCTGCTCCCTACTCTGTTCTACCCACTACTCATGCCTCGTGCTCCGACACTCACATGAACAATCAAGTCATCGAGGTCCAACTGGGGTCCACCAAGCTCTTCATCAGACAGAGCAGTGCAGATCTGCTTGCAGATTTCAAATTCACTCTGACAAAGAGAGGTACAAGAAAGTGAATGTTTGTCATGAATTGTTTGCAAAGGGGCAAAAATAAGTAAATTGGGAGCACTAACAGATGCACAGACAAAATGCAACTAATCTTTGAAGTCGCTGCGGACAACAGGCTACTACAGATGGTGGCCACTTCACTAGCAGGCAAACTAATGAGGGGGGTAGCAAAAAAAAAAAAATTACAGAGAAAAAAAAAATCTTCAAAATGACGAATTCTCTGGGAAAGTGAAATATTCTTATGACATTGTAACAATATGATCACACCTACATTTGCAATTAGGGACTCCCTAGTCATTCTTTATTATAACAGTAAGGTTTACAAAATGTTATTAAAGTCTCTGACTTTAAATTCCACAGAAATGATATCGTCGCTGGGGTGACAAAACCTCGTATCTCAAAATTGTCAAATGTTCAGGAGAGCGAAAAAAACATGGCGGCCAAAGCACTATAGTGAATGGGAAAGCTTTCTCTTTGACATGTCATGGTGGCTTCATTTTTGGAGTAAGACAGTTAGGATTTGGCCAAGACATCACTTGACCCATTATTTGACCATTAAGCTAAAAAAATTTTTTGGGACATTTTTGAGATACGAGGTCTTGTCACCCCAGCGACGATATGTGACCATGATATGTGTCAAAGCATACGTCACTAACAACCCCCCCCCCTTAATCTATTGTGTCCATTGGGTGATTTAAACACTTTCTTATACCCTGTAACTCCTCAAGATGTGAGGGATCAGCAATGCCTCTTTGATCTTCACTGAAGATGACCACAACAGATTTGATAGTGATAGCCAATTCAGGATATAGGCATGCATTTACTTCATGATGGCCCCTTCACATTGTTTTTGCATGCGACTGTGTTTATATCTTTCTCCACTAGCTAAACATTACTGTAAAGAGACAGAATGTATACATACAGTAGAACATGAATGTGATATAGGTAATATCTCCATTACACCATGGGGTTTACCAAGAGTTCGTTGGAGCAGAAAAAGACTAGATGGAGATTTTTTTTCCTAAATATCTGTGGCTGCAAGATGTCAAGGGGTAAAATTCAAGTGCAGGAGGTCTACGACATAATGGCATGGAGTTGATTATGCGTTGGAAAGACAAGTTTTAACTCTAAAGACAAATCTGCAACCACGTAGGACGGAAGGGTTAGCAAGCTATCGTGTAGTAATGGCAAAGCAGTGTGATACTTGAAGCGGACATCATGACCAGTGTCATGAACTGGATGCAAATCACGTAGCACTTCAGCCGATTAAAACAAAACATTTCAACTTCTTCTTTGCACGGCACAATGTGTCTGGATAATACTGTTTAACCATTGGCAGTCACCTGGGGCGAACAATGAGGGGTTGGCATCATGCCCCCATTTTTGTTGTGAGGGTAGGTTAGCACCAGGTTACCAGCTTAGCACCCTGTTCTTTGCAATGAATGAAAGTGGGATCTTTCACATGCATGAGTTGTGACTCTCTCACACTCGTGACCTCTATTTAATGTCCTATCTGAGGGAAACAGTACTTTGCCCCTTACGAGATGGAATGGTATGATTACAGACAACATTGCTCAATCATTTGGATTGGGAGGTAGATGCATTTCCGACTGAGTTAAATCACCACCAGAAGGACTTAAACAATAAATGGTTTCATTAGTCTTCAGGCCATCAACTGCGGTACAGTTTGTTTAAGATTGACACACCTATGCCATGCTTGCCTTACCTCCAGTTTCGTGGTGCCAGGGGGCTGTGACTGGCCCACACACTTGTACAGCTGTCTGGTGAGGACCTTCTGGATGATGGCGCGTGATTCCTCCAGCTCGGGGGAGCGAGAAAATATGATGTGCTCGAGGACACTGTCCGTCACCTGGGTATACGCATGCATGTCGTCCAGGGACTCCGACATCGTCAGTAGCTTCCTGTTACATGGCAGAGTGCATGTAAATATAGTAATAGTGCAACCTTGAGCAGGTTGCTACCTGTTTATATCTACATTATACGGATGGTAATGATAATCATTATCACAAGTAAGAAAATGATAACAATTCTAGTACTAAACATTCCTTTGATTAAATCCATACAACTGTATTTTGAGACACTTTCGAAAAATGAAATGCCCCCTCCCCTCCCCATTGTAATCAACCACATATTCATTTGATTTGGCTTTGCAAACTAGTGTAAATCAAATGAATGTAAATATCATTATCTTGACAATCATTTCATTGTTAGTTGATAAGAAATTTGGGGTCAATTTGATGAATGGGTAATTTTGCTGTTACTGATATTGCTCAGAATCAAAGACCAGGTTAGCATGATGATATCAAACCTTTGCAAGTTTCAACATGTTGCACTAACAATTACACTATTCAAAGTGTGATTTTACAACATGCTCACACCAACTTCAGAATTTTGGTTTGAAAAGTTTTCTGTAGGCATATCTAAGTAATCTGACGAAAAATAGAATCTTTTGATAAAATGGCATGCAATCAGACATTCATTCTGTCACACAAGTAATGTTGAAGGTATCATAAATCAACAGAAGTCAATACATATTTGCGGTGTATAGGTCCTTTAAAGTCAACATAAACATGGAAGGGCATTCCACTCTGAACACATGCGAGGACATCCTGCCAGCAAACCTACAATGTAACTAATTCTTTGTGTCATGAATATTCAACATCTGTGCCACACTGCATATCCTGGGATGAAATCAAAATCAATAGGACCTTGAGAACGTACCCGTCTTTTCCTGGAAACAACCTCAGGTGTGAATCAGCCTTGACTAGGGCCTCTACTATCCTGAACACATACAAAAACACACACAAATGAAAAGAAGTAAATATGAAACCTCACACCATACACACTGGGGGAAATGATAGTGTAGGGAGTTTAGCATACTTACCACACAGATATCTGTCACTGCATGTTTTGACCTCCATCAGAATTTGTTCTGAAATAACCAGTTTTCTGTTAATGTTTTGCTCATTTACAAAGTTCAAAGAAACCAAACTCTTATTGCTCAATTCCATGAAAAAAAAAAAAAAAAAGACTGTTACCTCATCTTCTGTTCAAGCCCCAAGCTAGATGCTATTTCAAAATGAGTGGTGAATTGCCTTTAGTATACTGCGACAATGGCCCATGCTTTAAAAGATTACATCTGAAATAATCACATGTACATATCAATTTCAATAATTTGAACTTGATCTTTTCAATTCAATTGAAATGAAATTTCATTTCCATAACACATGTTGTCGATACAGATTCATTAAAAAGAAAAACCTAATTCACACATAATTTCATCAGATTTTACCTCACATTGAAATAATATATAGCCATGTAATGACATTTTCCTTATCTATTTTCCAAGTTTGATTAAATAACTTCCAAAATTGGGTATCCAAAGGCATGTGCTTGGAAGGCATTGACCTGTCAGCAAATTGGATTGCCATGATCACATGATAGTGGACCATAATTAATTATCAAGTTCTCCAAAGAACTCTCACTCGTGAGGAAAAATTTCTCCAAACAATGCATGATTCACTCATAACAAGGTCTGGCAAGTGACATATTTACTCACATGGTCTCTATGATTTTGTTCACTTTGTGCTGGTATGCTCTCCGGTGTAAGGTATTCCTTGTGTGGAACATGTCATACAGATTGCCCACTTCCTGCATGGAGTCAGAGAACAAAGAAAGCACATATCCATCAAAAACATACTGATGCGTTATGTAAAACCAGACATTTTTGCATGCATGAAACTGTTGCAAATTTTTGCGAGGGGCCAAGATTAGCAAAGCAAATTGCACCACGAAGTATTGTCTATACACAATGCATTGAATGCCAGTGGCAATCGTGACAGTTTCATGCCAATAAAAGGGTAGTTGGCTCCAATTCATGAAAGTTTCTGGTTTTACAGCACTAGGTTCATTCATTTTTTCATATATTTCACATTGAAAAAAAAATATACTTGAAGAGAGTGTAGTTTTATCTCTCACATTGATATATTACGTTTGATTTGATTCATATATCAATATAAATCCCTTGAGGTACTTAGAAACAAAGTGGATGATAATTTTCTGAGCTTTTATCTTCCTTCAAAATCACATGCCCCATGGGATGCCTATTTTTTTAAACAGCGATGCAGAATTCTGCAGCCTGAAAAGGTGTATTTTTAATGGAAAACCATATTTTCCCTTTCCTGCAACAGACATGTGTAGTAACAAAATTTGGGGGAAAGAGTATTATTTTTATTATTATTTTTTTTTTTTTTTGGTGGGGGGGGGGGGGGGGGGACAAAATACTGCAAAAAAAGTACCAGTTGTGGCATCTCTGTGCATCCCTCTCTCTAAGGTAGTGTGAAAGCAATAACTGTTAAAGGGAAGATAAACCCCAAGAGCAATGTGGATTGAGTGAAAGCAGCAACATTAGTAGAACACATCAGTGAAAGTTTGAGGAAAATCGGACAATCGATGCAAAAGTTATGAATTTTTAAAGTTTTGATGTTGGAACCGCTGGGTGAGGAGACTACTAGAGGTTATGACGTATGAGTGGACAACAATACCAAGAAAATATAAAGAAAATTCTGCAAAAATCCATTTTTCATGAAAATTACAAATTCCATCAACTTGATATTGACATATGTTAAGGGTAGCAATTATTCCCCCTGCTTTCTGAAAGCGATTGGTCCATTGCTCTTTCATGATTGTAGAAAAGTGAATATTTGTTGAATTTCCTTTATATTTTCTTTGTATTGCTGTCCACTCATACGTCATATCCTCTAGTAGTCTCCTCACCCAGCGGTTCCTACACCAAAACTTTAAAAATTCATAACTTTCACATCGATTGTCCGATTTTCCTCAAACTTTCACTGATGTGTTCTACTAATGTTGCTGCTTTCACTCAATCCACATTGCTCTTTGGGTTTACCTTCCCTTTAATTGTAGAAGGGGAGGTGCAGAAGTGGTTCAGACTTCTAAATCGCCAGCAAAAACCACAAGGGTGGCTAACATTCTTAATGAGACAACACAGAGTAATAGTTTTCTGACTTTACTTTAAATGGATTTTCAGGGTAAAAAAGACTGAAAATGACCTTGTCTCTGCTACATATCTGCATCTCTCCGTCCACTTCAAGGACCCTGGCAAAGGTCATGAACCGCCAGTGATCGAAGCTGTTGGCGATCCCCAGGTTGTGACAGTCACGGGCGAAGTAGTCCCACTTGTCCACGTCGATCCCGTTGCGCTTGTTCGCCACGATCTCGTAGAGGTAGCACTTCATCTTGCCCCGTCCCTTGTATGCCCAATTCTCTGCACCCTATCGAATGCAGGGAACAATGGAGTGAAGAATTACTTTGGTGAACACTATTAAGATCAGGGTATTTCTGAAGTTCTTCATGCTTCAATGTAACTAATATGACTAACAAAAGGCATTGCACAGAAACATGCAAGTTATGCTTAGTCTAGGGAAAGATGCATTTTAAATGTCTTTTTTTTTTTTTTCTTTTTGGCAAATGATTGCCAGATGAGGTCATGAGTAGAATCTTGGTGTGGAAGTTTTTTTTTTTTTTTTTTTTTTTTTTTTTTTTTTTTTTTTTTTTTTTTTTTTTTATCACATCCAAGTGATCTGAAGAAAACAAGGAAAAGTAGAAATTACGCGGTGCGTAATATATGTCCTCGCCGGAAGTAGCATTCAGTAGCAAAATGTACAATATAGGTAAAAAGATGAAGGTCAAAGGTCAAAGACGTCAAAGGTCAAAATTCTATGTAGAAGTTTTGAAGCCCTCACCTAGTGCCATCACATAAAGCAAACGGAATCAAAATCGGGTTAGAAATGGCGAAGGAGTAGCATTTTGTAGCCAATGTACAATATAGGTAAAAAAATCAAGGTCAAAGGTCAAAGAAGTCAAAGGTCAAAATTCTGTGTAGAAGTTTTGAAGCCCTCACCTAGTGCCATCACATAAAGCAAACGGAATCGAAATCGGGTTAGAAATGGCGAGGGAGTAGCATTTGGTAGGAAAATGTACAATACAGGTCAAAAATCAAGGTCAAAGGTCAAAGAAGTCAAAGGTCAAAATTCTGTGTAGAAGTTTTGAAGCCCTCACCTAGTGCCATCATATAAGGCAAACGGAATCAAAATCGGGTTAGAAATGGCGAAGGAGTAGCATTTTGAAGCAAAATGTACAATATAGGTCAAAGGTCAAGGTCAAAGGTCACAACTGAAATTCTGTATAGAAGTTTCAAAGCTCCCATGTAGTGCTATCATATAAAGCAAACAGAATCAAAATCGGGTTAGAAATGGCGAAGGAGTAGCATTTTGAACATTTTGATCACACACGGACGGACGGACACACGGACGGACGGACACACGGACACACACACGTACGGAGCCCGTTTCATAGTCCCCTGCTCGAACTCGTTCGGCGGGGACAAATATTAGATAAATCATTACGGAATGCATGCACATATATCCCTTTGCTACATATGAATATCGTTGAGGGTATTATCATCAACAAAAATCAACATGTACTGCACTGCACAGGTCCTTTAATACGAGAAATATTTTCCCTTGTGCCTGTAAACATGCAGGTTTGTAGCAACCAAATCACTAGGCAGTCAGACGTAATGACACGAGCAAGACATTTGGCCACAGTCACAAGCAAACGTGGCCAAGAAAACGTTTGTTTTTTAATCAATTCCACTGAAGTATTCTATTGAAATGCTACCTGCAAGGAATCACATTATCATGCTTGTGATTTGTCACATACAATCACAATACAGTTGCGTCTTAGTCAGGATGTCATGGAAGCCAGACCTTTGACCCGATTGTGCCCATAACAAGATCAGAAATTGATGAGCCAACTGTACTTCGCATGAACTTCAAAACATGAGCGTATATCAGAGCGTATATCAGATCTGAAATGTGTCTCATTTCAGCATTGAAAAAAAATGTGCTTCAGGATTTTTTTTTTTCCATCTTTATTCTTTTAAGTGTGATATCATGCAGTTAAAGGGACTGTACAGTACTGGTTGAGGTGGGGATCCATGTCTTGAACATTGCTAAGTGAGATAATGAGAAACCTCTTATGAAATATGAAAGAGCATGTAATTTTAAGAAGAATCCAATGTTTATTTGATGAAAATTGGTTTTGAAATGGCTGAGATATTTAAAAAAAAGTGATAGTAATAAAAGGTGACAGGCCACGCCTTTTATTAGGTTCTCTTTGTTTCACGTTGTTTTTGGATATCTCAGCCATTTCAAAACCGATTTTCATCAAATAAACTTTTGATACCCCTTAGAATTGCAAGCTCTTTTACTTCTTAGAGAGTGGTTTCTGAATATCTCACAAAACGTTTAAAACTAAATCCTCTCCTCAACCAGAACTGTACACACCCTTTAAAGGGATTTTCTGAGTCCCTACCACATACCAGCAACTTTACACACCCCTTTCACACACCTGTTTACCGCCTTCTTTTTGTGGTCCCTCTATCTGCTCTCTGATGAACACAAGGTCATCTTCATCCAGTTCATACTTCTTGAACGCGGCTTCAAGTTCATTCTCTTTGATGAGGTGGTCAAACATCCGAACTGACAAGTGTTCATGCTGTGGTTGGGTAATGGGGAGACAAATGGAACAGATTTTTTTTTTTTTTTCTTCTTTTTTTTTAGTAATGAAAGTATTTGAATGATTGGGAATAAGTCAATTTGGACCATAGGGTGAGTGAAATACATGACGACATGTATAGAGGTGCACGCAAAAAGCAAAATGAACCAAATTATTTCTAATTTCTTGATTACCATATATTATCTCAACATTATTCATGACTGTTTGTATATAGAGGGGGAAATAAGAAGAAATATACCATTGGCTCTCCTATCATAGTCTAATTCATTTATTTTACAATGTGCAAAGCTTTCTCATTTCACAGATTGTAAAATTTGTTCAAGGTTGTGAACTATTTGAGATACACCATGAATTGCAGATATTGAAACCTATCAGCTCAAATTCTTATGTCATTCATTAGGGTAAGAACATGAGTAAAAACAAACAAAACATGCAAACAGCCTAACACCATGTTACCCCACGAGACACCTTGTGGGAAAAATGAGCAAAGATGAAATGAGAATGAGGAGGAGGAGGAGGAGGAGGAAGAGGGAAGAACCTACTAATGCAGAACCGTAAGTAGTAAACTCTTAATGAGATAAAGTCTTCAGCACTTACTTTCTCATGGAGCCTTGTAAACCAGTGGTCACATTAGATACAGACTATTTCATTATGACAAAATCCCAAGAACCTGTGAAACTGTTCTTTCAGTTTACAGCATGTTATTTGAAGTGTGTCAGAAAAAACTAGATATATCGCTACGGCGACTGATATGCCTCCGCCATAATGCATGGTTCTCCTAATAGGTCTATAGTACAATGTCTTGACAATGTGTGATGACAGTTTCACACAATTGGCAAAATATTAAAATGACAGGTTTGCCACAAATGTGCTGAATGTTCACTTTCCTAGAACTAGGTTCAATTGGATGAATTATTCAAATGTCAGAGTGCAGGTATTTGGGGAACTGATGATTTTTACTTGACTTTTGACCCTTTTTTAAGTTTATGCATTGAGTAATTTTCAAGGTATTGAGAAAAAGTATTATTTCAGTATCAAATGGGAAAATAGCATTATCTAAACCTGGTCTTTGACCTTCGACTTCACAGTTCCACAGAGAATCACTGTTAGGTAGAACATGCATAAATATGTAAGTTTCATGATGATACCTTGAGTTACTTTCCGAGATATGGAGGAAAAAGTGCAATTTAGCACTTTCACTTGACCTTTGACCTTTTGGCAAGAAACTTCCCCAAAAATATATATTGGGTAATACATGCCATACATCAAGTTAAAAAAAAACACAAAAAACCTTCAGGCATATTGCATCTTAAGGAAAGTAGTGATATTTTGAGGAGTTGACCTTGACCTTTGACCCCTCTGACCTTTAACCCATGACCCCCAACTTCCCTAGATAATCACTGCCCATCGGTACAAGCATATATACTAAGTTCCATGAAGATACCTTGAACCATTTGCGAGATATGGAGAAAAACATGAAATTTCAATTTTTTTTTTTCACAAAATAACCTGTGACCTTTGACCTTTGACCCTGTGACCCTAAATTCCACACAAAGTATTATCCCCCAAGGATATACCCTCATACCAAGTTTGATGTAAAACCACCACACGGTTCTTGAGATATCGACAAAAACAAAACGGGATGGACGGACGTACGTACGGACGGACGGACGACCCGAAAACATAATGCCTCCGGCCACTTCGTTGCGGAGGCATAAAAATAATACACAAACCTTGGCAATGCAAGGAATACATTGCTTACAGAAACAGAAATCAATCGCTTTGGTTGTTTTACTGGGGTAGGTATGTTAAAAAAAAACATGAGCAAGTGTAAATTCTCCTTGAAACAAAGAAAAAAAAGACATATTTGCAGTTATACTAAGCAATGATTGCAATCATTCAATAACAATCTTCAACATACACTGCATAAGCTCTCAACTCCCCTCCGACAACATAACATAACATTTCAGTGCTCTCCACAAAGACAGCACACAAAATTTGGGTTTCTGTATAATCACCTCCGTCAAAGAAGGAAATAATGTTTTAATAAGCGTTTGGTTTGTTTGTTTGTTAGTCTGTGTGCAAAATAACTCAAAAAGTTGTGAACATATTTAAATGAAACTTCCAAAAAAAAAAATCTATAGTGACAAAAGGAACAGATGACTAAATTTTGGTAGTGATCCAAGAATTTTTATGGATTTTTGGAGGATTTTTTATCTTTTGGCATATAGGGTCAATAAACATGGCAGTTCAAGCTGAGTGTAATGCAGGTTTGCATACGCGCACCAAAGCACATTCTCTGCTTGGGAGAGGCGCTGCGTAGCTGGTAGCTGATGATGTAAATAAAAGGCTTCAATATTGAAAAATTGGGCAATTTTCAGTGTGCATAAAGTGGAAATGAGCTGCTGGCTTGGTGGAGGTCTGCGCTCTCTGAGTGCTTTTCTAGTTATTTTTTTGCAACAACTGGTGGGCTCCTCAGGGAAAAAACAAACAAATAAAAAAAAAATGAAACGAACTTTTAGATGTGGCTTACCTTCCATTTGATGTCTGGTCTGACTTTGGGGATAAAGAAGTTATCAAACATGTGGGAAAAAGGTCCATGACCTGCAAAATACAAAGAGAAAATTGTTTTAGTAACATTAACCATGAAGACAACTTGTTGACATCTAAGATCTTTAGAAAATAGGTACTTAATATTAATAATGCATCATTAATTTTTCATTGTAAAAGTTATATGTCCTGGAGAAGGAGTTACATTCATGTCATCTAAACCAAGCCAATTTTATATTTCAGTTACAAGCATTACAAACGGAACGGTCAAAACTGATAACATTAACAACAAAAATAATAATGATAAAACTAGTTTTAATAATGATTTTATATAACAAATTAGATTATAAAATTAATGTCAGTGTTTCCACTCCTTAGTCATACTGATTCAAATAGAACAGAACAGTTAAAGTTCATTAAAATCAGACAAACTATAGGAAAGTTACAGAATTTCAAAGTTTCATATGTTTTCATGAAGTGACATTGGATATAATAATTACATTGCACAACAATACATCACTAATGGATCACTACTGGAGTTTCAACATAAACAGCCCAAAAATGCAACTGGACCGAGAAATCTATTTTCTGTCAGAATGGTGATGGACGGTTACTTTCCTCTGAAATGTCAGCCCCTGAGCAGCTGCTCAGTTCCTAGAATTTTACTAAGCTTGTTCAACCTCTTGTTACAGCTACCCAGAATAAATTCAAACAGTCCTCCTCTTGACTCCCATATGGTGTCCTCTTCTTGACTCCCATATGGTGATACCAAAACCCTTCACAAATATACCCCTCACCATGGAAACTCGTACATTCAAACAACATGACAAAATTGTTACAGGATCCCCAGTAGTTAATACCATACAGCTAATTATTCCCCCCCCCCCCCCCCCCCCCGAATTGCACCGATGCACTTTAACTCACCCAAGTCATGGCACAAGCCGGCTATTTGCACGCACAACAGGTCTTTTGCAGTAATGCCCAGCTCTGGCTGTTTTCGCTTCAGAGTACGGACCAGCTCGCCGGCTAGGAAAGCAACCCTGCATATCATGATTGATAGCGAGACATGGAATAAGATTTACAGAAGTGAAAAATACCATATTACACAGGTCACATAACTGAGAGAAAATTTGAGGAGAGGGAGGAAAACAAGAAGGAAGAGATGAAGAGAAGGAAAAGAAGCAAGAGGAGAGGAAGAAGGGCAGAAAATGTAAGGAGCATTAATGTACATTGTAGTTATGAAATCTATCAAAGTTTGATTACCACATTAAAAAAAAAATATAAACCATATCATCTTCTCTCATCCTGTTCCGCTGTTCGTATTATTTTCAAACATTAATTGGCTGTAGCATTTGAGTAAAGTCAAACCTGCCTTAGCGGCCACCTGTCTATAGCGGCCACTGAAAACTCCCCCCCAAGAGAAAAGCCCTGTTAAAGACTCTGTGTATAGCGGCCACCTGTCTAACGCGGCCAGCAGCCACAAATTTTGTTTCCCGCGATAGATTTTAACCTGCCTATAGCGGCCAAAAACCCAATGGAGCCGTAGCCGAGCCGATAATTCAGCGTGTTTTTGTTTTGTTTTGTAGCTGTGATCGCCACTGCTGCATTCATCCCTCATTCAGTCATAATAATGCACTAGTGTTAAGCTTTCTTCACGACAATACACATACTACTGTGCATTCAGTGTGCAACAATTTCATATACACCGGCATGGTTAAATGCATGAAACACACGGTGTGTGAATACGTACACACATACATGTAAATGTAAGGATACAACGATGATACATGTACATGTAAGCAATGCACACAAAGTTGGATTACCTGTCTATAGCGGCCACCCATCTATAACGGCCACTTTTTCTGTCTCCCCTGGGTGGCCGCTATAGACAGGTTTGACTGTATTTTGAAGTGAGGCCAGGAGGACCTAATGGTCGCTATAAACCCTCAAAATACTAGCCCAGTACACACATACTGGCTCATCTGCCATATACGTGAAGTGAAAGCATACTGCTCTAGGTAAGAATATACCAGATATGATTCTAAATGAGAACATGCTCATCTCTTCTCCCCCATCAACATATGCTATGTATAATATGGGTGTGTAAACACATTTTACAACAAATTCAGTGGAAATCAATGCCATTGCAACATTCAAACTTATGATGTATTCATACCTTGGAGAATACTGTGCAAACAACTATACAACAGTAATACATCAATTAACAATCAAGTAGACTTAAATTTGGCGCACTTATTTTTTTTTTCCCCCCGAGTTTCTCACCAAAACTGGTTTCATTCCAGAACATATCTCAAACTGTTCACGTTTTGTTTTAACTTTGTGTTTTTTACAAGATAATGGTCTCAAATCAAATCAATGACTTAATATCTATGACCTAATATAAGTTATCATAAACCACATCTGATGAACTGCTGTAGTTCAGAGGGAGAGAGGAGACAATACTATTAAACCACTTGCTCCAGCAAAATAAATACTAATGTGCAGTTAAAACAATTATCACTTGTATTTGTCATAGTACTTCCACTCATATTCTTAATCTATGTCTTCCTCAATGTGCGTTCCATGAAGGTTATAATAATACACAAACATGTTTTTATCCAATATCTCCCCCCCCCCCACATTTCCATTCCCCCTTCCTTACTCCATCAATCCCCATCACCGATACAGAACAGTAACAAAGGTCATATTACTGCAAAATGTGCCAAAACATGACACTCAAGTTTCTAATCTCCCATCTTTGAAACACAGGAAGGAAACAAAACAGTAGAGAAAACACACGCTGCCTCGACCTACAACTTCCGCCAGCCTAGATTCGTACCAGGACAGCTGTTTTTGTAAGTGAGCATACTGGCACCGGTAGCATCCTTCCATAATTGAAGCTGGAAATGACATGAGTCAAATCACTCCTGCTTGGATTTGATAAATGCTAACCCGATACAGACATACTCAAAGTTAGGGGATTTTTTTTTTTTTTTTTTTTTTGGGGGGGGGGGGAGGTAACAAGATGAAATGCCATCTTTGGTTACATCAATTCTTCTGCTCTAGTTTGATAGAGCAAAAGTGTAAAATTCCAAGAGAAAAGTGCATTCACTTGTACAGTCAAAATTGCTTTATGTGCCACCTGTTCTGGGGGCGTCTGACCTTCCACAGTCATGACAAACACAACAAAACTCCAGGAGAATGATGAAGTTTTAAAATCAAAGATGACGCCTTATCTTGTTACCCCTATTGTCTACTATGTATGCTTGCTCTTGGAGTGCACAACAGCACACCACATTACCCCAGTGAGTGTTCAAATCTGTTGTGAGCCGCCCCGGGGAAGACAAAGTAACTGCAGCCCAGTTGCTTGATGAAACGCAGCCGTTGGAACTGGGGGGTGTCAATGATCCTGATCAGCAGGGGATGTAAATCAATGTGTCCATGCACAGGATCATTGAATACCTGATTAGTGACAAGATAGGTACTATTAGTCAGTCTAGGGTCTTATGTAGGGAATGTACTTTGGCATATTTTGACATACTTTGACAAATTACATTGCCAAGTAATATACAATTCCCAAACACACACAAAAACAAAAGTATCAACATGATGACACACTATGCAGTATACTGTCTCATATGCAGACAACTTTCACACACAAATCCCCTTGTTACAGGTAAACATGGATGTATATCTTATCATAATGCCTATTTCTCCCTCCAGGAGATTTGCATGAAAATCATGTCATCAGCTACCTGGTACGTTCTTGCCCCACTACAACGGTCCTATCAACATCTTTTATGTTGTTCTATAAAAGTATCTACCGGTATATACATTTTAGTCCACTTTTTCTACCTCTGAATGGACAGAAAATAATGCTTCAAATGCAATGGCTTTCAAATTTTAAAACCATGCACAAAGATATCATGATGTTCACTGCCTTGGTATTTGCAGATACAGTTTGTGGCAACTGCAAAATAGGAAAAGTTGGGCTAGTACACACATGTGTACGTCAGGAACACTGAGATTTGTAAAAACTTGTTTACAAGTGGCAGTCATGTCAGAATTTCTCAGCAACATGAAGGGGGGGGGGGGGGTGGGGAGGTAATGAATGTAAAGTCTCACCTTTATTTTCAGTTCCTGGTCTTTTTTCTTGGTGAGTGAGTTTATTGCTTTCATGATCTTAATCCGATCTCCACAGGCACTGTGTCACAAAAACAAATACAAAACAAACACACAGGACTAGATGTTATCAGGTCTAAGGCAAGATATTCGCATGCTATACAGTCGAAGCCCTAACTTTAAAGATCTGCTAACCTTCTTGTTTCCAATAGAAATGAAATTATTACATTCCTTCAATGGTCTGGCTCCTGACCACATATCTTCGAGTTTTATGACAATCCTTGCCCTGAGTAAGAGAACTTCCCCTTTCCCGAGTCATCTGGTAAATTCAGTATCCTCAATTAATTCTCAATTCTTCCCCAACTTGTGCTCGGAACAGAAGTCTGAATGGCTCAATCTCAGGCATCATCTTCCCTCATGCAAGAAAGAAATCAACAGATGATAAATCTGAAGCGTGTCGCATCTTACCTGATTCCCATGCTTTTCAGTCTCTCATCTGTGACATCAAGTAGTAGGCTTCCTTCAATTTTTTCTCCTGGAGGAAGAGTGGATTGGGGGGATTTAAGAAGAGTACAGGTATTCAACTAAACTCAGAGATGGCTAAAGTATACAACTAATATACATCAGTGCAGGCATAAGTAAGAATCAATCAACCACACAAGGTACCTTTGGAACAGTCTAACATCTTACAAAGGTACCAAGTATGGTAACCATACTAATGCCTGAACAAAATGTTTATTATAAGATAATGAAGCAAATCCTCGTCATCGAAAGAATTTCAGAATGTAGGCCTTATAAATTCAGTGTCAGCCATTTTCGAGCGAGAATAAATAAAATGATTAAATCTCGCCTCATCACAATCGCGATATTAAAGTGCTAATGGCTGGTCATTTTACTCTATCAATTACTGGCCATAAGCAAAAATTAGTGTTAGGAAAAATAAATGCCTGGTCCTATGTATGCTCTCAACAAATCGGGTGACTCGTAATACCTACTTTTCATAACTGCTCCCTCATCATTCAACCCCCGTGACTGGAAGAACTCCTGCACTTGATCTGGACTCCATGCTCTCCAGTTGTTTGAAGATGAAGATGTCCCATCATTTGACTCACTGTCCTCCAGCTCTGGACCATGGCTCCTTCGTGATGTCTTCATGGCTAAGAGGTTTCTGTTAAATGAACACAGAAATAGCAAGAGAACAGGTTCATAATTATTCCATGCTCTTACTCGCAGTGGGTGGAATATCAAACCAGAACACCCTTCTAGATGTTAGACATACCCACTGCTATCCATGTTGGTCGATGCACAGGGTACTGAGCAGGAATTCGTAATTTTGTCGCATTCCTGCCTGCAATCTCCGGTACTAATGAACAGCTTCTCTTGACAAACCACCTTAAACAGTAGAAACTAAGGACACACACACAATACATTGTACCCTCAGCTTCTACAGTGATATAATGCAAGGCAGACAGAATGCCATGGTTGAACTAGGAAATGACAGCATGGCCCAGAAAACAATGTGGGGGTGGTTATTCAGAGTACTTTCCCTATGTGTCATCTAATTTAGGGTCTGCAGAACACTTCCACAAGTCCCAGGAACCACATTTTTTTTTTTTTGCTTTGCTGTTGCATTTTTTTTTTTTAAATCAGACTTTGATTATTTATGGTTACCATTCCATAAGGTAGAATAAAAACACATCTTTCATTTAAGTCATGCATTTTTTATTTTCTTTCTTTCTTTCTTTCTTTCTTTCTTTTTTTTTTTTTGGGGGGGGGGGGGGGGGGGGTGGGGGTTAGTGTCTACAGTGGGGTCAAAGGGGATTTCTAAATGGTTTATCCAACCCTCAATCTGGATACAGGCAGCATTGTCCAGCACTTCATGAACAAATCCCTCAGTCGCACACACGTACCAATTTCATGTGTGAGTGTGTGTGTGTGTGTGTGCGTGTGCACTCGCCACAAGAAACATCTGATCCAAAGATGAAGTAGTGCTTTTAGCCATTATGTTTTCTTTCTAACTTCTTTAGGGGGCATTTAATTCACGATGGTCCACAAAGATGTTAAAGGGATGGTATAGTATTGGTGGGGATGAGGATCGGGCTTTTAACTCTTTGCGAGATACCAAAGGTATCATAATAAAAGGCGGGTCCCATCTTTTATTAGCATTGCTCTGCTTTGGATATCTCAGCCATTTCAAAACCAATTTTCATCAAATAAATGGTGAATTACATGCTCTTTCATATTTCATTAGAGATTTCTCGTTATCTCACCAAAAAATGTTAAAAACATAAAGTGAGGCCTTGACCAAATCTATTCAATCCCTTTAAAGGGATTGTATAGTTTTGGTATAGTTTTGTTTCTAATAAAGTTAATTCAAAATTTTATGTAAATTGAATGAAATGTGAGCAAGTCAACAACTCCAGTCACTTTAATAGTAAATGTCTGAACAACTCTGGACAATACATTCAATATGGTCTATTTGCTGCCCTCTCAAGTTCATAACCAGTATAATTGATGAAAAAACAAGCTGTCACTTTGTATGACTCCCTTGCTGATGGATTCTCTGGGAACCTTCTACTTGATGAAGACAAATTTGTAATCATCTTCTTTTAACTGCAACAATTTCAATGATCTACAGTACATACTGTAAGTTGGTCCAGAATATTGACTCAATTTCCATCAAATCAAAAAATAAACAATCAAAGCCAACAACAACAAACAAACACATTCCTCCCCCCCTCCCCCATGGTCTGATAATGCCAACATGCCAATGCATCATTTGCACAAAGTCAATTGCCAACAAATCCCACTTTAGAACTACAAGCTACTGATACTGCATCGTCATGCGTCGTTACAGAGCAGATGTGTAAATGAACCATGTTTAGTTTGGTTTGTTTTTTGTCTCTTCGTTTTTATTATTTTAAAGCTAATGCCACTTAATCTCACGAGTACATTTTTGTTCTATACACAAACAGCCATGATACGCAGGTGGCCGATGTCAAGGTACCCTGCCGATACGTGGTACCCTCAGGCCTTACCATACTCATTCTATACTCCAGAGAATCTAGTGTCATAAAGATCACATCTGATCCTGAGTGGGAAAAGCTTCAAGTTGGTAACTATACACATATCAGCTACACACGTCTGGTCAGGCTACAAGATCGTACTTGTAGGAGAGTTGATCCTATCACCAGACACTTTCTTTCGTGGCTCTGAATTCCGTACTCAGAAGACAAAATTTCGGCCAAAAATAGTGCGAGTTATTCACAAAGTTCTGACAATTACAAATTCGGCAAAATTATATGAAAATTATTCGCTCCGCTTTTTTTGAAAATAGACTTCAAATATACCCCCCTCCAAAAAGTTGTCTTTTTGCATGGTGTAAAATCGCATTATAATTTTGGACAAGATTTTCATAATGAAATAATCAACGTCTTTTGCACCTTGTCCTTGCACCAGAATCACAATTCATCCCACAAATCACTGTACACATTCTTACCGAGCGGAAGACAGAGAAAAAAATCAGCAAATGAGGCTCAAATTTCATATTTTATGGTAAAAATGTCTATCTTGAACATTTCGACCAGTTCACATGATAAAAAATTGACAACTTCTATTTTGCAACTGATTGACAAAATTGCCCTACATGGACGTAAATAAGCACTGAATTGATCAGTGTTTATAAATAATAGTTAGCCACGAGAAAAAATCATGGGCGTACATACTCAAGCAGGATTCGAACCTACGACCTCCTAATCACCAGACAGGCGTCATCTCCACTAGACCACCGAGCTTTCGCCTGACAGCAAGTGTTGGTTCTAATCCTTATAGCATGCAGCGGGTACTGCGTAATTATTCAAATTCATGAAATTCTTCCGTCGAGATGTTTTCACTGCAACTGATTGAGGGCAATTTTGTAGGGCAATTTTGTCAATCAGTTGCAATGAAAACATCTCGACGGAAGAATTTCATGAATTTGAACTTCTAATTTCTATTTTACGTGCTTTGTCTATGGGAGCGCAGGTGACGAGTTGTGGGCCCCTTCCTTAGCGCACAACTAATGCATCGTTCGCGTTTGAGGACGTTAACTGCAAATTTCCGGTATGGATCAGTGAACTTGAGGTTCTATTGGAATCTTCAGCATTTTTCCTGTATGTGAGTGGGATTTCATAGAATTTCAGTGATGAAATGTGATTCAAACATGCCTAATTATTGACTATGACAAGGTGAAGGTCACTCAACTATAATCTGAGGTAAACAAAATGTGAATTTCTTCGCGTTTTTAGATTTTTATGTCACATTTTTTGCGATTTCAGTCCACACAATGCTCTGTGAGGCTAATCTACAAAGTATCGCGCATATTGAATGTCATTTAGTACGCAAAAATGTGCGTGTCCGGAATTAATACCATGCTGTCCAGTGCAGTAATCAATGGTAATACCATACCTGTTATATTATAGGCCTTAATCCCCAACTCATTTTCATGTACAACAACAATTTACAAATACAAAGAATATCCCATGGTCTTATACCATTCACCAAGCAATTCAATAACTTCCTGTATTTTCCAGACTTTTGACAAAGACTGTCAGCCAGAGAGCCGGAGAGGTACATACAATTGCAAACTTTACATTGTCATTGAAGTACCAAGCCCCTGGCCCTGCCCTGGTGGGCCCATGGGGGGGGGGGGGGGGGGCCCGAGTCACCCTTCTTGGCAGAGGTCTAAATTT
Organism: Diadema setosum; assembly: GCF_964275005.1. Classification (NCBI taxonomy): domain Eukaryota; kingdom Metazoa; phylum Echinodermata; class Echinoidea; order Diadematoida; family Diadematidae; genus Diadema; species Diadema setosum. The sequence goes on along the minus strand of NC_092693.1, from coordinate 7,075,697 downwards.
ACAAGGTACTTACTACAAGGAAGGCGCCTACCTGTAGATTTCGAAATTAAAAATGGTATTGGTAGTTGTGAGTATAACTCCCGCTTTTGGTCTTTTGGTCTAATGCACTTGTCAATGTAATGACGCACCCCACTACCCCCGGACATGGGTGCGTCATGGTCATTTTTTGACTGACCACACGGGGTTTTTGATGGACACCACAGTCACTTTTTTGACGGACAAAACGCTGCAAGTGACGAACACCACAGTCACTTTTTTGACGGACAACACGTTGAAAGTGACGAACACCAAAGTCACTTTTTTGACGGACATCCTCGGTACATTTGACGCACCCCCGAAAATACTGAAACGATTTTTGCATACGTTTTATTCAAGCAATTTCATTTTCTTTTGGTTCGTAAACATAATTTGTCAAAGTTTCGGCAAGTTTCCCTTACCCTGGCCCTGTAAGCACCGTACCGTCATTCACCGTACATCACGCTGCATGCTATTACGCTACGATACTAGTATTCCGTACATTTGTAGTGTGTATTCTGTGCATGCAATCCATACATGACAATCACATGTGTGCAGATGCGCTGTGTGTGCGCGGCCATTGCTAGTCCGGTGGATGCATACTGCAGCGCAGTGTCGCGCGTCTCGTCGGGCTAATCCCGCGAGCAGAAAATGGCATGCGGCAGGCAGTTTCTTCTGCTGCCGCTTCTTTTACTGTCAAAAATTCGCCTTTGTCACCACAGAACATTATTTAGAAAATGTGAGGAGAAAGGGTGGCTTTTAAATTATTTGTTTGCCAGATTCTGGCAAGCATTTTCCCCTCTTATTCCAAAACGCTTCCCGACTTTCACTTGCCGCGGGAAAACGCTCACTGTAATTTCACTCGCGGTACTATACGGTACTGGTAGCGTGCAAAAATGCGTGCAGTTTTCCATAGCAAGTGACGCACCCCTCGGTTCAGAATAATGCGTGTTATTTTCCATAGCCAAGTGACGTACCATGACGCATCCCTCGGTCAAAAATTTGACCGACAATGATGGGATTTTGACGCACCCCTCGGTCAAAAATTTGACGGACAAAGCTGGTAAAATGACGAACATCTGGGTCACAAATTTGACGGACCAAACGAGGAAATGACGCACCCATGTCCGGGGGTAGTGGGGTGAGTCATTACATTGACAAGTGCATAAATAGAACTAGGGGCCTAGACCTATTAAACTAAAGACAATAAACTTTTAAGTGGGACTAGGCCTAAGCTCACTTTACATGTCCATGTCGCTCTTCACTCGTAACAAATTAGACCATGTAGATTTCTATGATGTAACGTTAGGTCCTATTTATTAACGTTATAGATCTAACGTTAGACAGAAAAAAAAAAAAAAAAATCTGTCTGTCCGGCCCGCCCGAAGGAGTTTTTTATCATTTTTTTTTTTTTTTTGACATTTACGGCTCTCCTCCGTGTAGGAGGAGATTCCCTGCCCTAATCAGTGCTAACAGTTACTGGTAAATTACTGATCAGGAGACTGTTAGGGAAGTGTAAATCAAATTTAACAGTCTTTCCGAGGAGCTGCCAGCCAGCTGGCTGCGATTGCGAAGGAGCGAGTATTAGGTGGGCCTATTGTGATTACCGTCAATTCAACGTAGAGTCTACCACACTTGCCACAGCCACACTGATGTCTCGCAACCGAAAAAAGCCTGAGGAAATCTGCCGAAGTCACTGCACTGGAAGTAGCCACAAAAGGTCGCACCGCCTCCTTGTAGAAATCAAATGTTTTACAAAACTGTTGTTTCTGTCCTAATGATCATGACAGATCCCCTATAATATGTTGATAGTAGGCCTACAGGTCATTTTTTGCAGCTTTGATGTCCCGATGTCTCGATCGAATACTCCCGATTTCCCGGCCGATAGCTAGCTGTATTGTGGATTTGGTCGGCTGCCCATCCGCGACGCGACGAGTCTCGAGTACACAACATGTGACGTACAATGTACGTGCACGGAAGTACAAGTGTATATAGTGCAGTGCAGCAGTTAGTAGGCCTACATGCATTGTTTATGTACAGTTTGTTCTTCACACGTTTTTGAATGGTGGCGGGCAGCAGCAGGCAGGCTTGGTCGAGTCACCGAGTGCGTGTGGCGGAAGGTAGTAGAGGGCGATATTTCAAAAGGGTTCCGGAGTACCAGGGAGTATAAGTATAATTATACCAAATAATCTCTTTGGTATATACCAAAGATCCACTCCACACTTTGGGCAGAGAGGTGGAACCAGTGCCGTATACGGCACTGGGTGGAACCACAGAAACCTAGAGTTCTGGGTGGAACACCTCCCCGCTTTGGGGTATACTAAAAAAAAAAATAATCTCTTTGGGATTTGGCACTGATCTCTAGACATAGAGATCAGTGGGTATTGGTCAAAAATAATAGAATAAATGTAACAAATTGTGACATTATAGTACATCTAATTCTAGAATAACTATACACAGCCCAGTCGCTGTACATGGTACGTCGCGATAGCGTAACAGTGTCTGGTCGGGCTAATTCTAGAAAAGACTCAGTTCTGACATTAGAGTTGCAGATACTAGTACTAGTACATGAAAGATTATAGAAATGAAGAATATAAGATATACAAGAAGGAAATTGGGGTGCATTTACAAAAAACGGGAACAGATCGGTGTTTGGTGGGGTTTTTTTTAATTCTTTACATTTTTTTTTTTTTTTTTTTTTTTTTTTTTTGGTGGCCACAGATTAACAGGAATTGGATACATACAGGGTGCTTGTGTGTATGGATGTGTATGCGTGTGTGTAGGATTGTGAAGTCTATACTGTGATGTGCATGTGTCCCGGAACATAATTAATGTGTGTGTGTGTGTGTGTATTTGCCTTTATGATTTTAACGTCTGTTCTTTTTTTTTTTCTTTTTTTTTTTTTGAAGCTGTGTGTGCGTATGGGTGTTTTGTTTTGTTGTGTCTGTGGATGTAGGTGGTGGGGGTCTTATGAGTTTGTTTTGAGTGTTGCTGAAAGGTGTTTGTGATCAGTTAGGGAAGTGCAAAAATCGTAGGGCCTACATAATCTCCCTTCTTTGGGTATTAGTTATTGGGTGGGGAAATAGGCCTGGTTATGATATGTCATTCCGCTCGACTTCGATCTAAGATTATATATAAATTTGAAATTGTTATAATCATTGGGTATGATTTATTAAGGTATTTTGCGGATTTTTTTATTCGATGATTGTTGAATATAATCTATATAGAATATAGTATATGAAATTATAAAGATAATTTTTCTCCGAGAATTAGACAATCAATTCAGTTAAACAATTGAGTGTTTTTCCATTAGTATATTCTGTAGGCCTATATGATCATTTTTTGTTATACAATGTAACAATTTTGCGTTGAAAATTGTGTGCATCGTGAAATTATTATCATTTTGTGTATGGTGAATGAATATATGGAAAGAGGAAAAAATAAGAAATTATTAAAAAATAATACAGACTATAGGTGCTTTTTTCTTTTAATCGAAAACTGGAACAGGTGAGTGTGGTCAGTCGAACCAAGTCGAATGTGGAAACATACATGGCACAGATATATCTGACTGAATTGAGAAAAGCACCAAAAGACTATGTAATAAAACCACCACCACCACCACCACCCACCACCATCACCCCCACCCACCACCACCACCACCACCAACAACAACAACAACAGCATCGACGACTGTCTTACACACACTCACCAAAGGATAGTACATGTACAGGTTTCCCCGGTTAATTTCGTAAAATTATTATCCGTTGTCGTTTTATGTGCATTAAAATTCGTGTGTTTGAAATGGTTAAATGACTACGGTCAAACTATTTCCTGTTTTGTGCTTTCAAATTAATTTTTAGCCACCCGAATTCATGGGAATAAAGTTCAAAGTCGGATGTTGGCATTCAATTTCGTGATAGTGGTATGAATTTCCAACTTTTATGTTTAGTCAAAGTCGGCTACAAGGCACTTTCAATTTTTTTTTTTTTGAGCGACCGATTTGTCACAACTGAGCATTCAACTTCATACAATGTAATGCACATTACATCCTTTACATAAGCAAAAATGACTTTGTTTATTCAATCGTTGAATGTGATTAATTATAGGACCTACTCTCTAAAAAATTGAGTGAAAATATTCATTCTTAAAGGAGTGAATACAAAAAAAGAGTGAATTTAGAGTGAAATTGGAGTGAATTTTGAGTGAAAATGTTCATATTTACTCGTTTTAGAGTGACCTCAGGGATCACTCCAAAATCTTCGAGTGATCCTTGTGTTCATTCCAAAATGAGTTTGGGTTTTATTTATTTATTTATTCATGGGAATGAATGTGGAATTTGAGCTGCGCCTATAAAGAGAAGACTGAGACCAAAAGTCTTATATCCATAGTAGCAGTCATGGCTTGCATTATTTTTTTTTTGGTTTCATTTTACCATACAGTCTAAATGTGTATCTGTTTATAAACTACGCGCCGTATTCAAAATCAACATTAGTAATTTAGTAAAGTAAGAGCAGTTAAAAGCTTTGCACTGAAAGCCGAACTGAATGTCAAAGTGTATATGGACGCCGCACACTCCATTTGATTCGACATCAAAATACGCACCACAAACAACGGCTGCTTACTTATATACAATATAATATGTGTAAGCCTACTATTGTGATGATTTTGTTTAACTCTAAAAAGACTGGGGGTTGGGGGCTGATTGACCCCCCCCCCCCCGGACATTTTTCACGATAAATCCGTAACATAAAACGGCCGCGACGTTTCCTGACTTTTTTCTTGTGATACCAAATTCGCGACGCCCGGGTTCGCGGTTCCGAAGTTACGTAATATTTTGAAGTGCATGTCAGACCAAAATTGCTGAAAAACGTGATTTCATGTACAAATCCAATGCAAATTCTGTTTCCAGCCAAAATTCATAAATGTATCATTATTTTTACTTTTACTGATTGAAATCAATTAATTTCATGTTGTTTAAGATCGGAATAGTGTCGTCCATGATTTACATAAAAAAAAACAAGTCGAGAACAATGAATATGAGAAGATTTAAAAACAATAAGATATACAAAGAAGAAAATGTTAACACAGACATTTTTTTTTTTTGGTGTACATTCAATAAGAATTCTAAGAGTACCTAAACCCAAATTTAGAACGGACCTTTATTTACAGATTTATAGCCATTTTTTTTTATTTCGTGCATGAATTAGCATAATTGATTTATTAAAAATACATTTGAATAATTGCGGAAGAATTACCTATTCAGTTCTGTAGATTTATACGTTGTGGGTAACGCGCGTGCCAATTTTCTTTGCGATCACGCACGATATTCGAGTATGATACAATTTCAGATTTAAACAAATGGTTGGAGGAGTGACAGTCTTCAAAATGTCAATTTACCATTTCATTTTTAGAGTCTTGTTGACGTTCTCTTGTGCATTTGCGAGAACTTATTTTGCACGTTAACAGTATTTTATCATTTATGTATATATATCAGGTAAATAAAGGTAACCATAGCCTCCTAGATGTGTTTTGATCGATTGAGAATACTGAAGTTCATTCTTACCCTATATGAGACAAAAGATTCTTTTCATCTCTCGGATCTCGTCATGTACTGACTGCATGCTCTCCGTAAGCGCTGATAAGTGAAACTTAAATACACTGTCAGGACGGATAATGCCGGGGAATAATTAATGACTTTTTACTTTCTTTCTTTAATTTTTGATTCGTCTGTCACGAGAATTGGAATGCTCATTATGCACTTTATTTCGTCTCCTTCTCTCCCTCGGATCCTTCTCTCTGCCTCTCTATAAATTCTACCCAGAGCTTAGCGGCAGGCACCAAATGACTACACGTTATGTAGCTGCATACATGTCACTCTTTGTGTTTTGCTAAACATACCCTTATCATGCTTATGATAGTTTTAATGCAACAACAGTTTGGCACGTATACCAAAGTAGACCCTATCGATCTATTTACGCCTATGTAAATCATGTCCTATCACTTTATTGGAAAGAAATGATAGCTCGGTCACAATTATGATTCACATTTTACTATAACAGTATAATTTTCTTTTTCTTCTCCTTTTTAATCACAATAGACATACCTCGCTTCCCTTACCTGGTATCAATTAAATCACCTGTCTGAACTATCCGTGCATTTTCAGTACGACTATTTCTCAGGGAATTTTCAACTGAGTATAAAAAAAAAGAAAAAAAAAACGACAACTCAAAACAAAACACACTAATAGGCCTATACACATACACATAAACACGGCACTGGAAACAAGGATGTAATTTCTTATTATTGTATGAAGATTTGGTATGACCCTATTCGATCAGAATACGCCCACATGCAGTATGGAGTCCTCATTCGAAAAACAACAACAACAACAACAACAACATACTAGCTTTACTGTCCAAAGAAGAGCCATAAAACTGGTACCTGAAATAAGAGCTCTCTTTAATATAAACAGAGATTGGATACCGGGCCAGCTAGAGGTGATATAATTGAAGCATTTTAATTATAGAGGTAATATAACTGAAGCATTTCAATTACTATTTCATAAATATGGTCAAGAGTGTCTGATTAACAATGTTAGGTCTGATAACAAAACGCACGAGAGAACTGACCCCGAGAGAACATAAAGGCAAAGCAAAGCAAAGCAAAGACTATACCATTGTACATTGTACTTTTTCTTTGGTAAAAAAGTAGAGCTGAAGCCCCATCGTGCAACACGCACGTGCTGTGCAATGTGTGTTGCGAATTGTGCATAAAATTATAGGCCTACACTACGCTGCTAGCTAGCCGAGTACAGCTGCTTCCAGTTGGTTGTTCATGTTGTGGGTGAGTCGAAAGTTGAGTGTACGATGTGACTGTGTTCAAAGGGAGTAGAGCAGAGCTACTTTGTGTTGGACAGACGCTGGCAAACAAAAGTGAAGGATTGTTTCTTCGGCATCCATGGTAATTATCAACAGTTGATGTAATTTGGCATGTAATCGTGTAGTTTTATATTTTGTTCGTGGCCACACGCCCCAAACTTTCCTCCGGCTCGGCTACCAAGAGTATGAGACAGTCCCATCCATTGGGACTCGTGTAGAGTGGAGTGACGTGAGACGATACATTTGTATGCAGAGACTCCAACCCCAAGCACCTTCTGATCGGTGGAGATTCTCCCGCCTGAAACCCCTAGCAAACGGGAGACTCCAACGTGATGTGCGCGAAGCGCGAAGTTCCTTGTGACCGGGGTCCAGCTCTCTAGGGATAAATGTTATCTCATGCTTTCTAAGGCTTATTTTTCGACATACGATGACTATGACTAAGTTAGAAATCATTTCAAGCGGGAGAAATTATCTCAAGGGGGTAAAGGGGGAGAACAGGAGATTTTGCAAAAATGGGCTTTCGGCGGGAGATCTCCCGTCAAAAGCGGGAGAGTTGGAGTCTCTGTGTATGTAGACCCTAGGTGTAGTAGTAGCAATGTAGCAGCGCAAGCAAGCTTGCGTGTTGTTGGAATTGGGTGAATGCGGCCCCTTGCCATGCGGATTCGCATGCATACATCAATGCCTCATGATGCATGCTGCTTCTTACCTTACTACATACTAGCTGCTTGAATTGCACTCTTCTCTACTGGGCAATCCAGGGGTTTGGGTAACTATACACAGCCCAGTCGCTGAATGTAAGTAGCAACAGGGCTGTACCGACGTGACCGACTAACACGAAGAGAGTTCAGTGATCGTATGCGATCACTTTGAATTTTGATACTTTAGATAATTTTTTTTTGTCACCTCAAACTCATCTAATGCGAGTCTTCAATAATGAGGCTTCATATCTATGCTATCAATATTGAAATGCACATTTTACAACTTACCGAAAATGATGATTATATGCAGCATAAGCGAACGGTACATCGTCTTTCACGCCAGGCCATTTTGAATATCGGGTGGTGTAATCTCCTTGGTAGTAGCAGCACGGTCGACAGCGCGACTTTTTGAAAGGGCATTCAGATCATGTGACCTCCCGATATTCAAAATGCAGAAATAATATATAAGCCTTATCATCATCATCATCGTCTCATCACATCTTCACCAACTTAAATCTTTATTTGGCTGTGTGCCCCATACCCCCCCCCCCCACCACCACCTATTTATAATCAAAACCCATCTTTGCAAAGTTATTATAAACCATTTTCAACATAAAACAAAAATTATAAACAAAAAATTCTACATTTTTTCAGTTGCCCATTCATCCGTGATATTACAGTGTACAACTCTATTTTTCAACAATAAGCTCATCTCAGCTTTCCAAACATATCATTTAACCTCAGATTCCCTTCCCTCCCTTCTCAACGGAAACAAAACACAAAAATCTATGTGTAAAAGAAATCCAAGCCAGCCTGTGAGCCGCAGTGACAAAATAAACTTTCACCTACTATCCCCATCTCCTACCTGCGGCTACCCTCCTCCTCCTCCCCCCTCCCCCCCCCAAAAAAAAAAAACCCCAAACAAACGTACAACCAATACCACATAATTATAAACCATGAACACCTGCGCTCATATATTATACAAACAATTCTATATCAATTATAATATACCTCAAACAATATTCTGAAATTATATCACATACATCACATACAAATAAAATGATAACGAAGAGACGGACTGACCGGTATTCAAACATATTGCTGTACTTCCACTTTGACTTCAAGGGGAAAACATGGTGGGTGTGAATATTGCGTAACTAATGAAACCCTATGGATCTGGGTGCCGTACCTTCCACCAAGCTCTCTCTTTTATGGCATAGAATATCGAAAAAGAGGAGAGTAGGCCCTATGGGAGTTTAGAGAGTGTCTGAAAAAAAAATCATTCGGATGAATCTTGGAACTTGTTGTTCTCAAAATTTGTTTTAAGTGGCTTTTGTTACCATGGTCTATTAGGCCCCTTGCACCAACTTCTATCGCATAGAATGACACTGAGTAGCCCTTATCCTGGATATCCCGCACAATTGAATTATACTTTTCTATTTTCCTTTGATGTGCATCCTCGAGGTTCATTTTAAAGGGAACATTAAGTTTGATGATCATGATATTTTCTTCTTCTTCGCTTATGATAACTAGATCTGGGCGCAAACTTGAAGTGAGAATATGGGGAGGTATGGTGCCCCCAGCGATTGAGTGCCCTTCTAGATCAGTGTAGATCGTCCCGTTGGACAGATTTTCAAGAAATGTTTTATGCATATACCTTGTGCAGATATATGCCATATGCAGATTATTATGTTGCCACTCGTATCTATCTAAAAAAACTGGGCAATTTGAGAGTATATGATGCAAAGTGCCTGTGGTGCCCAGGCAGAAGACACATATATCACTAAGGGGTTTAATCCAGGTGTGTAAATTTGTGTAGGAGGGCAGAGAATCTATACACGCATTGATGATGAAACTGAGAACTCTTTTGGGGAGATTATACATGAACGATTTCCATGTTAGATTCTCGTTTTCCAGTAACAGTAATGAGGTGAATTTCCCCTGCACTAAGAGTAGCGCATTCTGCTGAAATTAGCCAGCAAACATGGCAAATGTGACTCATCCAGTTATGCTGGCTTCTACTGCTGTAATGATTCTGGTATGGCCCCGTCCCTGTTGCTAAAAACTTGACATGCATCAAATGCATGTATCACTCGCAACTTTTCCTGTGATCAAAATCAAATCATTCAATGCAACTTTGCATTTGATTTTGAAGAATGCTTATTCCAGTTACTGGTAATACAAGAATGTGTATTTGACTGTGTAAAATGTGATATGGGACAATACAGTGGTATATAAAAATCTTTGTACCAGACATTTAGGTATGTAGCAATTATGGCCATGATTGTTATTTCTCTTCTGATCTGTCCACAGAATTAAACATTAGTAACTTATCACCTCCCTCTTTCTGTCTTTCCTGTTTTACTCAGAATGAGGATAACAGTTTATAAAAGAAGTGAATGGAAGAGAATGTCCACTTACAAGGCAAGGAGCCAGTGATGAGGCACCTTGATTTTCATCTCTTGTGTCATGATGGTGTTTTAAAGGGTCATTCCAGACGAATTTTTACATTTCACATCATGTAGAACATAAATCGACAGCTCCATGGATAAATTTGTGGAATTTACTGTGGTCCTTGAGTAGAGAAACCAATACTCTGAAAAATCGTAAACAAATTACACTGAACAATGCTGATCAATGACATACATGTAGGAACCTCACATATTTCAGAAATGTAGAAGTGTAATTCCATTACAATACCCCTTCCTTAACAAGTTCACCTGTGCAGAATCTAATAATTCACAACATTTATATAGCGCATTATCACATGAAATGTCTCGTAGCGCTACGGGGAAAAAAAAATAGAAAAGGAAGAAGAAGAAGAAAGAAAGAAAGAAGAAGAAGAAGGTACAGTTTCAGAGACGGTAAGACATGAGTCATAGTCGTAGAACTACTCAATAAATCTATGCATGCCTTCTTCTTTTGTTCTGCTTCCTTGAGGCCCAACTCATGCATCCTAATGGTGAGGCTGCCATGTCATCATCCTTGTTCATTTCAATTTGTTATGAATTTTGAAAACATTCTTATTCCTCATCCCAATCACTATAAAGTCTGAAACTCTGTACTCAATGTAACTAATTTAAAGTTGTTCAAATGTTAAAGTCTAAAAATCATCCGGAGGTCTCCTTCAAAGTATTTTCTGTTGGTTAGAAGGCAAATGAACCCCCTCATTGGTCTGAATGGAAATGATTTTACATTTATTGTGATTGGAACCATTGGATGAAACAGCCTGTCTCGCCAGTGAAATCAGATGTTTACAGTATACATGATAATTATTTCAAATGAACACTATGGCCCCAGATGTTAAACACAGTCTGATAAGCTCAAATATAAAAAGTCATTTAAGCTTTAACTGATAGTTCAAGTATCCAAGGCAATTTACTGGCTTTTTGTTTTGTTTTGTCTTGTTTTGCTTTGAACAGCAATGTAATGGCAAATGAAAATAGCTGGTACCCTGATGGGACCATCTGAACTAAAAAGAACAAATTTTAGTACTCCGGATGATGCCTGGGTTTAATACCAGTAGTTTCCAGGTTGCGCCAGCCACAAAGAAATGCAGGCAGAGATCGAGGCATGTGAGCAAGTAAAAGATTTACGTTTGTTTCAGTTGTATGTGTGTGTATGTGTGTGTGTGTCTGTGTCTGTGTTTGTGTGTTTCTCAAAGGCATCTTTATCCCCATTGAAAGGCATGCAGGCAGCCTTTTGTAACTGTATTCAGGGGTTACATCACACAGCCCTTGTGCGGGGTTTTGTCTGTGAGGGCAGCAGAGCGTGGAAAAGACCTTCATTGAAGTAGAAGCATACAGACTTGATTTGGCTGTGGAGAAGTGTAGTCGCATGTGCTTCCACACGTGTCTCCTCCAAGAACTTTTTATTTTCTTGAGGATGGCTATGGGTTTACAAACACTTGTCTGCTAGAATTTTTGTCAGATGATCCTTTCTTTCATGGTTGAATTCACTCAGACATGGTAAGAATTTCCTTCAAGCCTCCTTTAATTTTCTTCGCTGAACCAATTTATATGTTGAATGTGTGTGCCTTCTTGTTGATGTGAGCAGTTGTTAATTGATATTTTGGGGTTTTGTGCATGTTTGTGTGTGTGTGTGTGGGGGGGGGGGGCATTCTATCAAAGGCTCTTGTGTTTGGAAGCCCTGCCCTGCCCACTGTTGTGTTTATAGATGACCAAGTATTAAATTTTCATGCTTTATTCACGGTGGCCGAGAGTGGCATTTCATTGGGTTGTGGAATGTTTGATCTGGCCAAGAGTGGCATTTCAGTAGGTTGTGGAATGTTTGATCTATTCAGCAGCACAAAATGAATTGAGCTCAGCTGTAGATAAGGCATCGTGATCTAGAAAAGCAGGAACTAAAGACTTAAGTGTAGACACCATTAAAGGGACTGTACAGTACTGGTTGAGGTGGGGATTCATGTTTTGAACATTCCTAAGTGAGATAGTGAAAAGCCTCTTATGAAATATGAAAGAGCATGTAATTCTAAGAAGGATTCAACATTTATTTGATGAAAATTGGCTTTCAAATGGCTGAGATATCCAAAAAAAGTGCTAATAATAAAAGGCGACATGCCACAACTTAATTAGGATCTCTTGTTTCGCCTTGTTTTTGGATATCTCAGCCATTTCTAAACTGAATTTCATCAAATAAACTTTTGATACCCCTTAGAACTGCATGCTCTTTGACATCTGATAGAGTGGTTTCTGAATATCTCGCAAAACGTTAAAAGCTAAATCCTCACCTCGACCAGAACTGTACACACCTTTTAACAAGCAACAGTCATGAACCATTAACCGAAAGTATACAACTGCATCTACGTGTTCAATGAGATTGAAGATATTTTTTGGATCACTTAATTGATAGAGGTTTTTTCTGTGTGGCATGTTGACTTCTCTCAAGGAGAAACATTTTTCTCAATAATTTTCTGTGAATATTAGAGTTATTCTCAGAAGAATACTAGGATTTGTAATGTATGTTTGACCTAACTTACTATAGATGTCAACATTGATATGCGTACCTGGTATATCTACATGAATACATATATATACCATTAGGGTAAAATTGGAAAAGGAACTAATTTCTGTTTGGGAAAAAAAAATAGATGAGCTTCATACATACTCTATAATGCCACTTCTTTATTTTGGGCTCCAGTTATATTATAGCTAGCAGGGCTCAACATTTGCAGTGGCCAGGGCCACTAGAAATTGATAGTGGGCCACCGAATTGCCAAAAATGCTATCTTTTGGTGGCCTGATAGGGCACTTACGATTCTAAATGGTAGGGCCTATGTTATGTCTCTGTTTAATTGAGGCAACTCATTTCCTTTTGGTTCACTACATTTCTTTTTTGGAACAGATTTCAGATTTCAAAATTGTAGTGGCCCAAATGGGCATCCAAGAAAGAGTTACTGTTGAACTCTGAGCAGGTGCTCACTTTTAGGAAAATAGAACAACCTTACAATACAAATAGAAGGCTTGACACAAACAGGGATGTATGACAAAAGAGATAAGCCATATCAAAGAAGTGACTAGAATCTATAAACATGATGGGAGTTGTCGAACAGTACATTCCCCTTTCCTGGCTTTTGATTGCTGATGTTTCTTTGTCATCGCCACTATGATGGTAGACTACATGTTGTGAAGTCCATACTTAGCCGCATCATCATGTGATTTTGTAGTGGTCTTTGATAGTGGATCTCCTGGGGTAATTTTGTTGCCAAAATTTGCATCTTGCCCTCATTAAGTTGGCAGTGCTGAATTTTACTGTGAGAGCCATTATGTAATTGGTTAGATTCGCCAAATCTGCACTAAATTTAAAAAACAAAAGAAAACCGAAAAATGTCAATTTCTTTGAGATAGTCATGGTATAATTGATTTTCTAATAAGATGTATGTGCTGATTTAAGCATCAGCTATAAATGTAGCATTTTTAGGATTTTGTCAATATCTAAACAAAAACAAGCAATGGTGTATGACCAGAATATGCCAACGAATGAGAAGTTTTTATTCTACCACATGGAATATTACTGTTACTAGCATGAATTATGAAAAAAAATTGATATCAATAAAAGAAAGTGACACCAAGGAAATGTGATTTCTGGGACTTTCTGGGTTGACTTGCAGTGCTAGGATCCGTGTGTAGGTTAGAATTAGTGAGGTAAGCTACGAGTGTGTGATCTCGTGGCAGAAGGAGCAATGTGTCCCATTACTGATGATTGCTGTCACCAATAAGGTTATGTGTACATATTAGTTACATTCAGACGGCAGGCCCTAACCTCGAGGTTTAGCTCTTGCTCTCTAACTACGACGTGTGTCCACACGACGAATCTTAACCTCGAGGTTAAGCTTCTACCCCCCATAACTACGAGTGGGTCCCACTCGATGTTAAACCCACAAAACCGGAAGTTTCAGCCCACACTGCTAACAAGGCGTCTATTTCTTCTTTAGTCCAACCCTGTCGGACTCCCGTATCGGTACTCTTTTTCCCACCGGCGGCACCAGCTTCCTCTGTCATGGTATGCAGAGATAGCACTGCACTGATGACTTTATGCTTTATGAAGATATTCGTCGAAAACAATTTTTTAGCGTCGGAGAAGAATATAGAATACAGTAGCGAGTTCGACGTGTTCAGTTTCAGAGATCAAGCGCATGGGAAGAAAAGATGATGTTGTTGTGATGTGCGTCATAGGTTTTTCACCTCGGGCGCACGTGTAGTGTATTTGTGGTGAACGTTTGGGAGGTTGACCCGGAAGCAGAGGGAAATTGTGGGGGCTGGAGTTCACGGCGAGGTCACTCTTAACTTCGAGTTCGTTGTTTTTTGTGTCCACACGGTGCTTAACTACGAGTGGGGACCCCCCGCGGCTCGTGGTTAGAGCGCTAACCATAAGATTTCTCGTGGCTCGAAACATCGAGCAAACCTCGAGGTTTGCTAGCTACGAGTGCGTCTTCACGGTCCCTAACTACAAGCTCTAACCTCGAAGTTTCCTAACCTCGAGGTTAAGGGCTCCCGTCTGAACGTAACTATTATCTGTATTATTACAGTGTCAAGGTCTTGAGAGTGATAAAGGTATGGTGTGAAAATAATTTCCCCATCCCTCCTTCCCCAGTGCACTTGCTGCATGGTGACACCAGAGGAATGCAAAGAGTGATAGATATGAAAGGGAAAAATCAAAGTGGGTTTTTTTGTTTTGATTCTTTGTTTGTTAAAGTTTGTAATCCTATACAGTTGTAGCTGTCACTTCTGCTTGACCTGTTTCCACCCACAGTCCATTTGTCCCAGAACAATTTGGGTGAAAACATGCCTGATTTTCTGCAGCTGAGGTGCTGTATATATGCCAAATATTTTGCAAGGTTTTTATTTTCATGAATTTTGCAAATCTGCTATTCGCCAATTTAAAAGCATGTGAAAATAGTAACTCTGATCTGACATCAATGTGACGGGCGTGCAATACCGTGCATACATTTCTCCGTTCAGCAATGTACTCCACAATTGCAAATATAACCACTCAAGAAATTGTAGGGAATTTCCAATTCTTGAAAAAAATTAGACTTGCTAGAGTATAGATATATGGCATATTCAGTAGTTAGCCATGGTAGAAAGTCAGTAGTAAGTTCTTGTAAAAAAGTATCAAAATCATGTGTCATTGGAATGAAATTTTTAGGAGTTATGATGAAGGACAATGCAAACTCAATGTGTCATTCATGCTCGTCAGACAGTGAGCACATAAGCTATTGGACAAAGCAATGGCTCAGTACTGTAGAAAATCTTTTGATTTAAATGTGATTGGTGTACAATGCAATGTCAACTTTTAATGGGGTTAACTGTATTTTCCCATAGTTTTATTAAAGTGAACCTTTCACTGAATTAATTGGAAGAAGGTTAGATACAATCAGAAGTGTGAGGCACTTGTCCCTTTCACAAGCAGATTTTTATTCATATGTTTCATATTAGGGATGTGGGTAAACTTGTGATATAGTAGTGCAAGAATATAAGGATGATTTAAATCCACTCAGGTTCATGTAATAAAGTTTATGACTAAGCAATCATATTATTGCATCCAGGATGACGTGAAATGTACATTAATCACATTTTGAACCTACGTGTAACTATGCACAGCCCTGTTGCTGTACCGAAGTCTGTGCTTCACATGGCATCTGGTCGGGCAAATTATGAACCTAGAAGAAGTTGATCTTATTTAGGAAAGTAATGAAATTTACTGAGGAAGAAGACTTGAAAGAAGCAAGGAGCATTCTCAGCAAGGAGTGAATTTCACACATTCCATTGGCATGTACAGAGTTCATATTTCTCATGACATACAATGTAAAGAGTGTTTCAGGAGATATTGTATCTCTGTTAATATCTCTCTCTCTTGCCATCAATGTCGGCGCTTTTCTGTCCCTCTAATTGTGTGACTTGGGTTGATTTGCTGACCAGGGTCCACTCCAAATATCCAGGGTTCATCAGGTTGTGAAATCCAGAGGTTGAGTCCTGCCAATAGATGAGTAATTTCCAACCAAAAGAAATATCCTCTGGGGAAGTTTGCATAGGTCTAAATGTTCCAAAGAGTGGCTAATCTGACTCTTGCAATATTCTTTCAGAGGAAATATCATCCTTGAATTGAGACTTAGCAGATAGCTGGCTCGCCTTTAATTTTTCCTGACTCCTATCCCCCTGGTTCTTCTTACATATATGTGCTTCTATAAGTACCATTCACTCGGGCAGTACAAAGACATAATGTCAGAAAGTTCATGACTTAACACTTTAACAGTGAAGTGCGAGCAGTATTATGTCAGGAAACTACATTGTAGTATGAATGCTTGCAAAATGTGAACCTGAGTCCCCAGGTATGTTGAAGAAGACTGTCTGATAAATTAATAATATGGATAACAAAACAAAAAAGTGTTTCTTACTGAAGGATTTACTCGTCAAAACCTGTGTGTGTGTATGTGTGTATTTTAATCATACATTCCCCAATATATGCAATAATCATGTAATATTTGGCACAATTCCCCTAAAGCATGTTTGTGAACACTTACCATTCTTGGCTGCGCTGTTTGCAGCAAGGGATAACAACTTTATTATTATTTTTTTTTTTTTTTTGCCAGTGATTTTGATGTTACTGTATATGACAAGTTAGCATATTTTGAAGATAAAAACCGAGCCTGTTCCTTGTACTGTACAATCAACTGTGAGAAAGGATGCACAGTGACGGACTTTTTTATTCTCAAAGTCAATTGTGCACTTTGAACTGAAACTATAAAAGCTGGGTCATATATCACTGTCATGATTTATAGAAACCGGTATTCAACAAGGTGTGCTTATCTCTCCCCTCCCCCTTTTCTCTTTCGCTCTTTATGTGCTCTATTTTAACAATGACCTGTGAGAAAATGCTGAAAACTATTTATAAAAAAAAAGAAGAGACGCATTGTCAAGGACGAGGGTGCCAAGGTAGATTAACAATCAGTGCATGCATGATAAGGAGAAATATGTGCTCTTTGTTTGGCAGGGACAATGAGTGTGTGGTTAGATATTCATCAACCACAGTAGAAAGAACAGAAAAATCTTCTATAGGAGATAAGCTTCCGCACTTCTTTTGATGTCATGTGATGTTTTGCAAATTCATCATAGTAAACAGGCTTAGCAGTATTCACTGTGCATGATATTAGACTTGGTATTTGAAGATTGGTTGCTCTTTGTGCTTAGCACAAATATATAGGTGTGATTCTACTTTTTCTTTGCAGATTTTGACAGCCAGTTGAGGATCCTAACCCAATTGGTAATAGTCCAGTGTGTCGCGATTCTCTTCTTTGGTAATCTGTATGCCAGAGAGTTTTGAGAGGGATCAACAGCATCCAGTGAGCGCCAGCAATCTGCTTAGACTTTGATAATGATAGACAACTGAAGCAAGTGTATCTTGGATACCAGAGAGCACATAATCCATCGGGTTTACATGGTGAATGTTTGTGTGCATGCCAGCCTAGCTTGAGAATTGCAGAGGACCTTATCACAAGATTCACTGAACAGAGGAACCCAGATCATACTATACTCACAGACAGCACAACATCCAAGATGGGGCTGACAGAAAACTTGCACAAAGTGCCAGTGATTCTTCTTGTGGTCCTCTTTGGTACGGGATCCTGGGTTGCCATCAATGGTCTCTGGGTAGAGCTACCACTTCTGGTCTCCCTCGGCATTCCAGAAGGGTACAACTTGGCCTCCTACCTCGTCATCATCATCCAGATTGCCAATGTCGGGCCCCTCCTCTTCACCTTGGCAAGCTATTTTGCCAAAGATCGGCACCTGGAAGTGCCAACCATTTACATCATCCTGCCCATTGGAGTGGCAGCCTGTCTCCTATTGGTGTTCTTCTGGGATGTAACCACATACTGGAAGACGATAGAAGCCACTCGCAGCACGGCACTGCTCTGTCTTGCCTTCTTCGTTTCCATCGTGGACTGCAGCTCCTCTGTCACCTTCACGCCATTTATGGCTCGCTTCAAGAGCTCCTACTTGACGTGGTATTTCATAGGTGAAGGTTTCAGTGCCTTGCTGCCAAGCCTTGTGGCCATCGGACAGGGAGTGGACAATACCGTGTGTGTTGCTAACCAAACCTATATCAATGCCACCTCTGGACAAAACTGCACGCAGTGGGTATCCAAGACGCTGCCCGCCAAGTTTCCCCCAGAAGATTTCTTCTGGTTTCTCTTTGCCATGATGCTGACGTCATTTGTCTCATTTGTCCTGCTCAACTTTCTGCCAATTGCCCGGAGGGAGTACTCGGCAGAAGCTCTCACCAAGTCAGTCTCCTCGGCCTCATCGAAGTCGAGTGCGCTCAGTGAGTCCCACTCCATGACGGAGAGTGGAAAGTACATGGTGGAAGATGATACGAAGACGGAGGAGGCCACAAGTCAGTCTTCAAAGGACCCAATGATTCCTAAACACACAAAGGCACTTTCACATTTTGTCTACCTCTTCCTCCTCCTCGGCTTTGTCAATGCCCTCAGCAACGGCGTGCTTCCATCCATCCAGAGTTACTCATGTGGGGCGTACAGCTTCAATGCCTACCTCCTGGCAGCAACATTGGGTAATGTGGCCAACCCTGTGGCATGCTTCATAGTCATGCTGTTCCCCCAGCGCAGCCTCCTGCTGGTGGGTGTGACAGCCTTCTGTGGAACCATCATGGGAGGCTACTGCCTGGCCACAGCAGCCCTCAGCCCCACACCACCTCTGCAGGATCAACTCTCAGGGACCGTCCTGGTGGTGAGTATTAAGTACTTACTAAACCAAAAGTTACCTCTGCCATTTCGAAGGCATCAGATACAAGGTTTGTTGCATGGATCAGCCAGATTCAAGTAAATTTCCCTGCAGTAAAACTGTTTGCTGTCATATTTGTCATGTGAATATGTTTTAATAGTCGATCATATGTTGTATGATTCATAGACTGTTATAGTAACTGACAAATCCAATGCTCATATATGATCTGGAGCCAGTGACGATGAGAACTCATTCACAAAAGTGAGTAATTAGGCATACCTCAAAAGCAGAATGTCTGCAAGAAATGATTTGGGCATCACAACATTAATGTCAGTGTATGAGCCAACAGTCCTAGATCTGTCTCCCAGTAGTGGCCTCACAGAAGAGGTGGAAGCTACGATGTACATGTAGCTCTGATTAAAATGGCGTGCGTCACAATAGCATACAAGTGAAATTATATGAGTGATTACTGAGATTTTGTGAACACCAGTTTTAGGGAGGCGAGCCACATCTGGTTCCTCCGACTTTTTCCCTCTCTTTTTATCTACTTGCAGTTCTCTGTCTCTCCTCTCTTTTCTCCTCTGTTCTATTTTCTCTTTCTCTCTGTATTCGTTTCTTTTACACACCTATGGTATATACCTTGATATTGACATGCATCAAAAATTCTCCTTTCTCTCCTGTCTGTCTTGCTACCATATCTCTCTCCTCCCCCACTCCCACCCCCCCCCCCCCCAAATCAACAGGTTCTGGCCTGGATTCTGGTGACTGGCTTGTTCTCCTACACCAAGGCAACGATAGGCTGGATCCTGCGCAATGAGCCCAACAACCGCAAGCTGCTCATCTGGTTTGGGGCCGTCACCCAGATTGGCTCCCTCATCGGGGCGTGCATCATGTTCCCCATGGTCAACGTCCTCAACCTGTTCGTCGGTTACTACGGCTCACCTTGTGATGGGTATGAACCCTGCCCATCACTGACATGAGGGCAGGGAAGCCCCCACCCTCCCACCATAGCTGCAAAGAAAGGAGCAGCCATTTTCCCTGGAGCCTTTCCCTGAACACACCTTGGAGTGAATTCCATCAGTATACTGTTTGTCACAACCTGGGCTCTGAAATCTTTTCCTGTGTCAGTTGTTGAAATGACATGTGTGTGGGCTTATGAGAACTTGCTCATCTCTTTGCACTTATCCTTGTGAATGAATATTGTTACTACAAAGTTTTGTCCATGAGCTAAAGTGAAAAAAAAAAAAAACAACATTTTTTCTGCTCATGGAATCCCACAAAATGTATCCTATTCCATACCATGCATGACAGTGATAATATCGTAAGACATTTCAAGCAGTTCTTGGTAATCAGTTCTGGGCAGCGAAAGTTCTCATGCCTTTTATGGGAGTCCTGATATTCGAGACTTCAAGTACATAAACCTACACTATGCGATAACGGTGATATCATGTCATAAGGGTCGGCTTTATTTGATGGCATTATTCTCCTTAATTTCTTTTTCTTATTTTACTGCTTGACAGCAGTGCTTGACAGCAAGACTTTTAATTGTACTCCGTAGGGAGAAGGTGTTAAAGGGAAAGAAGGAGTAATAAGAGAAGCTTGATAGTATCAGACATGTAGTAGCACTTGTCCATTCCAATCCTCAACCATACTCACCCAAGATGTTGCTATGGCAATGGAGATGGTCAGGTTTGAGTTGTTTTGAAGAGTTCCTATTGCAACCACTGATGGCTGAAACAGAACTCTATGCATTGCAAATACAAAGAGATCTATTTTATATATATGAAAGAGAGATGCATTTTATTATGAATTCTATGGTGGTAGCGATATGCCTGTGCATGCTGTCTCAAATTTAGACACATTTCTCCTGAATGTGTCAGGAAAGCAGGAGTCCCAGATTTCCTCAAACATTGACTGAATTCAGTGCTTCTTGAATGTATTTTCTGCTTTCCTCTGGTCTTCTTGGAAATATCCGGTGCATCGTTCATTATCTGTTGTGTGAGATAAAAAGATAATATCTGTTGTGTAGATATACATGTACTGTAGAATATGTTTTTTTTTACATGTATATGACATGTTTCATTTATTCCAAGTACACAGAAAAGCAATAGAAATCTTATTGTATTTTTGCATTTGCCATGAAATAACCCTAAATATAAGGGAGTACAAATGACAGGGTAATGAAGTCTACTGATGGCCACTACCTTCTTGAAACTACATGACTGTTTGATATTTCATCACTGAAGAACTCGGAGGTTACTTTGCACATTATTTGGAGGAACCAGTTTTGTATAGATAGATACCATCTGATTTTTACCATACTGTCTAGCCTTCTGCATGGGGGTTATCATGGAGGATGGAATCAGGATTTCCCTTGTTTCTTATTTTCCAACTGTCATAGTAAAATCTTGACATGTAAAGTAAACATATTTTTCCATGTCGAGATTACATGCTGAATCTACAGTTTCAAAATTTGTTATTTGTAAAATCATATTCAAGTGCAGTAAAGTGGTATGGGGCATGTGATTGTAGTCCTTTCACCTAGTCTTAGTTTGTTTGATGTGTACCATTGTGAAATGTCTGTTTTTGTACCATCGTGTAAATTCTGTCGAGAAAAAAAAACCCTCAAAAATAACAAACAAACATGACAGTACAGTGGCCCTCCTTGTTCAGGTTGACTTTTAACTCGAGAGAATATATAAGTCTAAATAGACAATCAAAGGAGTTATGTTCAAGTTCAAGTTCAAGTTGATATATTTCATTTCCAACAAACAAAATAATTGGAAGTACAATGAAACATTCGTATACACAGATGTCAGAAAAAAAAAAGTCCCACAATGCGATGAACAGAAATAACATTGTAAAAAAGATGTATGTAAATTATCAACAGAGATACAAAAAAAAAAAATAAATAAATAACTGTTATGTCACTGTGGTAAATGCATAAACAATATTGCTGGAAATGGAGGGGACTGCTGAAAAGCAGAGCTTGTAGAATGCAGTCCCCTCATACAGAAAAAAAAAAAAAACATATAGTAGCAAAAACAACAACAATTTCCCTAAACGGTAGTAAAAGAAAAAAAAAAAAGAAGAGTAATACACACATTTCATTTATCGGACATAGAAGGAGAAAGTTACAGAGTTCTACAGTTTCACATGTTATCACTGAATAGTAATATTTGTCGCGGCTATGTGTGCTGGACCAGCAGATTGAAATGACAATGTCATCACCCCACAATGCTGCTGCTGCTTTGCACACAAAAATATCACTAAAATCCAACATTTTCCCCCTAAAAACCACCATTGCATGTCAAACTTTAAATTCCATATCTTTGTTATTCTGTACCAAATAGCAAGGGAACTTATGCATTTCATTTTTTTTTCTATCTTACTATATATGTATATTGAAAGTCAACTTGTTCAAGGAGTGAATTTGCACTCTTCAGATCTATTCAGGGAAACATAGTGCTTCAGACTCTCTAGCTAGCAGTACTCAAAAGCAAGGCGATGAATTAAATTTTGTTGCATCCTGTCTGCCATGAATGTCACCTCAAGGTGAAATATTTCTGTATGAAGCAGAATCTTTGATTCCTTGCTGGCAGAGAGCCAGCCGCAGTACCAGCAGTTTTGATGGCTGGATTTAGTGTATGAGTCTCGCTTACTTACTCATGCCAATGGATGTGCTGGCAGGATTGTGATGTCATAACCGCGGCAATGTCAATTAAACCATGGCATGACCAGTGCATCTTACACCATCCCTTGTGCAACCTCTCTTTTGCTGTTCATTGTATGCAAGCTGTTGTCAAAATATGTTTGATTTTTGACTGTGATATATGAGATAAGCTGGAAGTGCTTTCAGCAGAGCTTTTCTTTTTTGATAATAGATGTACAGTATTATGAAATTGGCCTATTTCCTCACACATTAGAGCATCCATTTTAACACAGTCATTCCTGCCCAACAGCAATTTATTAAACAATATATAAACACAGTTTTAGCGTGTTATATATGACTTGTTATGAACATATTCATTACTAGTATTCAACATTATTTGATGAATAGCTCTGAATGTACATTATGTCTACCTTGCAAAAATACAAATAGGTCTTTTTGATAGTCTGATAAAAAAAAAAAAAATCCCAACAACAATCAACATAGTTAGATAATATTTCACACATATTCAAAAAGGTGGCATCAATCATATCTTGGATTTTTCTGCGAGGACATGCATGGATGTGACCCAGATATTCAGGATCTCCAGTGTGCTGATTACATGCCCTTTTTTCATATTGACAGAAGGCTTCCCTCCAGCAATAACACTCTACGGTCTAAAATGTATGCATGCTTGTGATGGTATTTCTTGGTCATGTTTAAAGGGTAAAAGAGGAATTGAAAATGTGTATTATCTGTACAAAGACTGCTCTGAAATATGTGTTTGATACGTGACAAGTATATCTACTGTAAAAATGAAATGCTGTAAACTGGAGGATTGTTAGTTTTTTGTCGAACTACAGCTGTACAGCAACAAATAGCGATTGTCTCATTCCTTTACAAGTGAAAAAAAAAAAGAGAAAAAAAAAGGGGAAAAAAGAGGAGGTACATGATATTATACACAGCTTCTTCACCACTATCCACAGAAGTGTTTAAGTGACAAGACTAGTGTGATGTAAGACATGCTATTTACTATGTTCTGTAAATTCAAGATCATTGATGCAAATTAAAAGATGTGCAAGTCTACTGCTGGGTGTAACGGTAACACTTGTCCAGAGGCAGTATTGACTTAGTCAGCAAATTCTTAATTAAACAGATCACCTTGTGTGATAAGCCAGCTGGAGAATATTAGATCGTTACTAGATAATGTGTAGGCTTATCTAAGATGGCCTGATTTTGTAACTAGGTCATAGCACTATTTGCGACTTTTATAACAGCACTGAACCAAGCGTGGTGCACATCTCATAAGCATGGCATGATGAAGATTACGCATACGGGATACTGTAAAAGTGGATATTTTCGCGCGACTAATTTTTCGCGCTAGGCCAGGTCAGAAGAGTTTCGGGTGTTTTTAATTCCGCGGAATCAAGACATCACGCACAGGAACGTATGGCAAGCAAAAATATTCGTGTGTTTTTATTTTCGCGCTAGTTTCTGGTTGCGCGAAATGCGCGAAAATTTCAACACCGCGAAAATTTCCACTTTTACAGTAACATGTTTCATTATCATACTAGAATATAAATGCACAAGCCCAAGCTGGAATTATATTTTCTAAATCGTGTTGACACCATCACTGTTTAGCTGTGGGCCATATATCAGAATGGTAACCGACAACGCTGAAACTTGAATGAAATTATTTCCAAGTGTGATCAGATTTCTCCCCTCAAGCACTGTTGCAGCAGTAGTTTAAATTGAATGTGGATTTTTTTTATCATATTTTAAAATTCCTATGGAAATTAATAGTATATCATCATTGTCAAAGTGCCTTATGTTGTAAAAGTCAGATGTAGACAAGAGAATGTGCACAAGATGCCTGCAATGAACTGTGTTTCAGATGTGGAATGGTTTTGGTTATCACCAGAAAGAGGTTTTTAGTGTACACGTGCAGTGTACATACCAGGGTACTAAGGTTCCACTGTTCCAAAGTTCTAATTCACCATCATTTATCAAGATTGTAACAAGTAATCATGTGATATGGTTGACATTGTTGGGCTGAAGGGGGAGGGTTGTGAAACTGTGCCTCACGGTAAAAAAAAAAAAAAAAATGGCAAAAGAAAATTGCCTATGCATTTTTATAGTGCACTGTCTGTCCATTACCACTTAAACTGATTGAAGATATAGGCTTATAGAATAGTTTTCTACCTTTTTTATGGCAGAAGATGCAGCACAAATCTGTGTACATAATTATGAACTGCTTCTTTTGAAGCGAAATGACTTATGAATTGAATTTGAATGGATGTAGAACTTGTTGATCACTGGAAGAGAAGGTCATTTTCATGTCCTTTAACAATAAGAGTCTGGTTTTAATGTGAGGGTGTCTCTGTTTGTTTGTTTGTTTTTTAATAGATGAGTGAATCCCAATCAAAGATTTGACTTATCATATAACCACCCATGAGCTATCCAGAAAAGTTTTGTGCATGAAATATCATAAAACCTTGATATATCTTGTCTCATGGTTCTCGGAAGCAATATACTGTATTTGATGTAAATGCTGTGTAAGAAATCTAGGTTAGGGTTACTAGAATTGACTTTGCACTGTAAATACAGGTTTTTTTTTCCAAGAAAAATACAAATTTATTTAGAAAACAGAAAGTTGTATTGTATAAGCACAAACGTGTTAATGATACTGGCCCCATTTCATGGAGGAACTTGCAATCTGTGCCAAGTTGCAAAAGAAAAAAAAAGTAGTACTTTATAGCAACAATGCACACATCTGGCTCACATCTGATTGGTTTGTGCCTGGCTGTTGCTGTTGTATTTGCAATGTTTATAACATACTCTTGTTGAAAGTTGTGTCATGAATGTTGGGCCATGTCAGGTGCGGGAATAATTGATTTGGGAGAGTAGAGGAATCCCTCAAAATAACTACTGTATTACTGAGGAGAGGAAATTGTCACATGTATTGTGGGACTTGAATCTAGCGTGAAAGTAATAGCACACAAAGTTTTAATGTGGACAATTTACCTTTTACCATAGTATGTGCTGCACAAGCCAGTAATAGCCATGGCAGCAGTCAGCTGTTTTGAATGCTGACTCAGTTGTCACGACTGATGGTGAAATTCATCTTACCAAGCCCAGCGCAAAAAAATTAATCGAATCGCACAAAAAATTCCACTTTTACAGTACTTACCTGACACAGTTATTTCAAATGATTGTGAATGTGCTTGTGTTAAATTGTACCATTAAATATGTGTATATTTGTGAAAAACAACTCAATCATAATGAATTTAGCTTTGGCATGTTTATTTTGGTTTGTGATATATTATATTTATGGAGTATTAGTCTCATTGTAAGCAGTGACATACATGTATATTTTGATAATGTGACTATGTTACACTCATGCACTCAGAGTTTGCTGTGATGGTAGTAGCACTGTGTCGGTGGCCTATACTGCTGCTCACGTTTGTATGGTGTATTGTAAATTGTAGATCACAAGTCTGTATAATTATCATGATGGTGTTGTAAATGCCAGTGATCAGTGGCGGATCCAGAGGGGTGCACTGTGCGCATGCCCCCTATTTTTTTTGAAACAAAAGAAATAAAAAGAAAAGGGGGGCGCATACGTGCCCACTTTTAATTTTGTAAAAGCACCTCCCCTTTACAGAATTCCTGGATCCGCCCCTGAATGATGATTCCATGCCATCAAGTGAAAACTCTATCTGCCTTGGGAGGCATGCACTTCAAACAGACAAATAAAATTGTGACTAAACGAATTGGTCGACTCCAGTTTTTCAACTTATTTGTGTGTTACATATGTGTGTAGGAGTTTGCATGATGTTGTTTGTTGTAATGAATGAAACAACAAGGGATTGAAATTGTAATTACTGCAATCATACATGTATGTGTTATGTTCATAATTTAATAGACACATAGGGAACACACACACACACACACACACATATATATATATATATCAGATTGGCACCCATTGCGCAGGCTCTGGAGCTAGATCATCTTGAAATACAACAAACTTTTTTTTTCCCTTTTTTTCATTGAACACTTTTTTTTCCCTCATCAATGAAACAAAGCGAGCAAAGCAATATCCTGGTACAATATTTTCACATTTATTTCATAGTTATTATACTCTGGATTATTTCACAAACAGGAAACAAAGTATGTAATCTTGTGTCAGCATTATCACGAACCAGATACATGTATCTCATTATCATTGTTATTTTTCTATTACATGTACTAGTATGAGTTTGTTTGTTTGGGTTTAAACTTTTTTTTTGTTTTTGTTTTAAAGAATATTTTATTCTTCATCAATGGGAAACACAATATACAAACAAATTTATACAAAACTCTTTCCATCAATTTCATAATCATTTTCATCAATGGAAACAAAATTCATGCCGAAACTTAGCATCAATTTGATACATTTTGATACACTGATACATTTTTTCACAATCCATATACACGCCTCTTTTTATTTTTTTATTTTTACTATTTTTACACTACTAACCCCTCATTCTCTTTTTAATCTTATTCCTTCATTACATTACGAATTTAATATCTAAATCACAAACCCCAAAATAAGGTACTTTCTTTTCAACATTCATCCATTGACTGAAGTTTATTCTTAATTACAGGCGCGGTGGAGCACCCCAATTATCTCGCAGAAATCCATCGGCAGCCGAGCCTCATTTGCATAAAGTAAACAACATGTACTCGCGTAGTTGAGAAAAAGTAAACAACTTCTCAAGCTAATAACAATTTAAGGAAACCTATTTTCGGATTAAAATAGAGTTAGTTTGAATTTGAAAACATGTCCGAATATGCACATATAACATATTAAAGGATTTGACAATGATAAAATGTGAAATTTTAGCGAAAACCTGGCGAGCAAAATTACCAAAAATATGCCTCGAAAATCATCCTAAAATTCACGACGTGGGATTACGGAACCAAAGCGCCATTCCAACAAAGTACACCGAAATTTATTTATCTGCTTGCATTTTAAATTTCATACCGTAATATTCCCGGCCATGGTTGTGTCGGAAAAAAACCAGAAGGTGGTGTCAAAAATGACACGAACGCAAAGCGTACAGGTCGGTCCCATGTATATATAATCGCGTCACTGTAGCCAGGGCGGTGAGTCTCACCTCCCTGCTGTAGCGTTGCATGTCACAGCACACACAACGCATTGCTGCATGCAGCGTGCGCGGCAGCAGCTCAGCAGTCACCGCCGTGCGACACTCAGCAAATTGACTGCGTCACATGCAAACCAACAATGAGCACGAAATCCTGAATCTCACGCATGCCCAATATTACGGGAAAAGAAATGACGTCATTTTCAATTGTTTCGCTCACTACAATTTTCTATTCCAAACCCTGTAGAAACAAGTTGATTTCTCAAAAAGTACAGGTGGAATCAAGCGAAAACTTTCACCATATATGGATTGAGGCCTGATGAACTTATGTCGACAATTTCGCACACATTGGAGCCCGGCCGCAGCCCGGCCATAGTCCAGTCGTAAAAAAACAGAGAGCATGTTTTGCGAGAGGTGATTTTCAAAACGCTTTAATATCTCAAGTTCTAGTGCAGCAAATTTCATAATTTCTTCATCAAAAGGAAGGTTTTTAAAAACTTAGATAGTGTGGGAAGTTTGAGTTTACTAGCGGCACGCATAGCGGCACAAGGAGAAGGTAAAGATTTGACTTTTTCATGCACACAGTTTCGGGCAGCCGTGGATGCCCGTTGGAAATTCAAATAGAACGGGGCGATAATGAGATGCAAATTGGGGTGCTCCACCGCGCCTGATTAAAAAAAAGAACAAACAAAAAAATAAATACAAACGGGGGAATAATCGATAGACTACATCATGTCAGTTGTCAAACTTGTACACTGTGGAGATGGGGTGTTTACCCTGACCTAACCCCGTCGCGGGGCGCTGTAACACAGTAATTTGTCCGTATGGGGTCGCTGCTGCGGTTAACCCTGACCGAACCACAACATACTAACGTATTTTCAAGTTGGATTTGTGCTGTTTTGAGCTGTCAGATAAACATAAAATAGCTGCATGAACTTACCATGAAGTGACGTTGGAATTTTGCGAGGAAATATCGTAGGTATGCATCTTTACATGCTTAAATTACTCACATTTGTTGATGTTGGTTGTGGCTGCGAATCTCTAGAGATGGTCCCACACGTGCAAAATAATGTTTGTATGGACGCGGAGCGGAGTTTGACGTTTGAAGTTTGAAGTTTGTTTGAACAGTTTCTAACGACCCCTTTCGGAGTATGAGAAATTTACAATGTCTTTGTAACAGTAAAATACAACAAACATAATGTTAACATATATACATACATGTATGAACAAATATAATAATCATTAAGTACATTGAAAACACGATGCAAACTGCAAAGGGATGCCTGACACAAAAAGGACATAAAGCATTAAAGGTAGGCCTGCTACCCGTAGCGTAGGCAGTAGGCCGTATGGCCGTAGGTTCTAACCGAACCTGGGGCCTAGGGGCTGTAACTTACTGGTCGCCGGTGCGATTAAACTCAAGACTCGAGAGATTACGAACTCGAGTAGGATCTAGGCCTACTTTTTAAGTTGATATTTAGTTCTAGGTGAGCTACTCTAGCTAGATCTATAGCTAGCTTACTTTAGAACTCTGTATGTAAAACTTGCTTATGGAGCAGTTTTATGTCCTGAGACTGAGTAAATTACCCTTGTAGGGTCGTCGTCATCGGCCATCGGTCACCATCGGCCTGATAAAGTTATCTGACGGAATTTGATTTTCTGATGTAAGTTTGATTACTTTTTTTATAATGCAACAGGGCCAGGGCCCAACTGGACTTTTCTAGAGAGTCTAGTTGTAGTCATCTAGAGGATAGAGATTAAGTGAGGATTTAGAATCTGGTGCTCTAGATTTAATTTGTACCTCAATTCTAGGTTCTACATGTGCCAGGTAATATATTTTATTTTTATTATTATTTCAGTGGCCTAGCTCGCTTTCCTTCATATTCCTGGAGGATGCAGAGAAGCTGATTCAGGTGTTATTTCCAATGACCATCTGGAGGACAAAATTTGCCAGTATGCATCATATTTACAGATTTAAGAGGTAAGACCAATTGGAAACTCAAAGTGTATTTAAAGAGAAACAATGCAGAGTATGGATAGCTTTGCTTGCAATTATTTATCATTTATCATTTATTGACCAAGTCATTTGGTTGAAAGTATTCACTGCCATGAATTTTCTAAAAAAAACTTACCCTGCCACTGGTTTAAGACCCATTTGTTTTTACATTTGTTTGTTTGTTTTTGGCTGCTTGATTTTCTATATCTGATTTGACTAATGACAATAAAACAGAAACCAGGAGCACCAGTAGCTGAATAATCCAATGACCACTGTTTTCTGTGGAAAGGCACAAAACCTCAGTCTTCACTGTAATACACATTCTGTGTGTTTTTATGTACATAGAATCTTCAGGATGATGAACCCTCCCAATGGGAGTGTCCTCATACGATGCTTGACATCAGCACAAACCACCGAAGCTCTCCGTCCTTTTCTCTTTGCCGTCCACCCGGACTTCTTTGGGCAGCACCCAAGAGCGAGGGCAAGTAGCACAAAAAGGAACTCAATTAGTCCACCATGTTACTGTCAATTTTGTGACACAGATATTTCCTTCCTACAAAGCCAATTGATAGTCTACATTCCCCAGTTTGTTTGTTTTTTTTCATTGAAACTAGACAACATACCCTTCCAGTGAGGCTTTGTTTTAGGAATGCACAAAGCAAATTTGGGCTGGACATAATAATTGACACCTTAGAGAACTATCAAATTATATCTTTTTTCTTTTAAAGAAATCTCTCTTTTTTCTTTTTTCTTTTTTCTTTTTAAACAGAGAAGAGCAGTTTAGTTTTCATAGTCCTGGATATTATGCAAGCCATTCCCACATTTGAAAAAGTGAAAAAAAAAACCCACCAAAACAAAACAAAAAAAGTAACTATGCTCTAAAAGAACTTTTCTAGATACTGAAATATGATTTAGAGATAGAAATATCCTTTGAAAGTGTCATTGATAATGTGATTGAAATCAGCCTATGCCAGTTGTATAAATTTCTAATCATTTGGTATTATGTAAGTCATTTTGCAGAGTCTTGCTGCTCTGGTTTGTATACCAGGGCTCATGCCAGATTTATGGCCAAGTGATATTCCCAGTGATTGGAATTAGCACTGTGCAAGCTCTCATTGCAAGTCTAATCCAAAGTGTATCCACTCTGCATTGTTGTTATCAGGATTCTGGATACATCCTCTATCTTTGATTTCATAATAGCTCATCATGTAATTGTTTATAGGGATGTAGTTATGCTGAAGAAAATGATACAGTGTCAGAAACATGCTTGTTTTTATGACTCTTCTTGTCTCTGTCCCTGCAGGAAACAAATGAACGGTCTCTGCAACAGCTCTTTGCATACATAGATGACCTCCAGACAGATAAGAGAGTTACGGCCACTGAACTCACATTTTATCTCAGAAATGGTAGCAAAGGTGCAAAGAACATGCTTCATTACAAAGGTACATGATTAGTTTGTGTGTCCATACCAGCATGTTGAAACTTGACCAGAAAAGTTCCATCACAGTTGCTTAATGTTCCGATGAGGTTCAAAAACATCTCTCCTACATACAAATATGTTCACAAAATAGCAGTGTCATAAAATTCCTTAGAGCTTTAATGTAGTGCCCTGTAAAATAATAATAATAAAAAAAATAATGATAATAAATAAATAAATCAAAATAATCTACAATATATGGTGGAAACAGTGGTAGATCTAAAAAAATGACTATGTATTTGATACAGGAGTTCTTGTTTCATGAAAATTGTAATTGCATTGCCAGGACTGTGACTACATCAAATGTTACGTTTTTTCTAGCTCAGCATGGCCTTTATGAAATTCATGTTATAGTAACAATGATTGTCTTAAAGATGAGGATGGCAATAATTGTCCACTAAGAGAGAGATAGAATAGACCACAAAGAACTTTGTCAGCATTGAATATGAACAGAAAAGTGAAACCTGTGAAAAGGAACAGTTATAAAAATAAAAATACAGTGGACTCCCGTTATAAGGAAGTCCTCAGGACCGGCAGTTTTCTTTCGTTATATCAAAATTTCGTTATGACCAAACAAATAAACAATGAAAAACATAGTGCAGATATTGTTGCGGCCTGAATTTTTACTTTGTTGTAACCGGAATTTTTTTATAACTGTGTTTGTTATAACAGGAGCGCACTGTACAGCACAGAGATTAGAACTAATCCCAGATAGTATTTACTATATTATAAGAATATTAATCATGAGCTTTATATTGCTTCCAACATGTGAATTATTTGAAAGACTTCAATGCCTAAGAGATGCATATTAGGCAGCTTTTATATTTTTCTCAGTAGTAATTAATGGAGTGCAGTCAAGTGTAGCAAGAGTTAATGACACATTATAAAGAATTGAATCTTGCAATGTAATCCTCACCTACTGTTGGATCATCCTTTTATTTCTCTTTCATATTGTCAAATACTGTACCTAATTTATAGGGAACACATAGCTAGACTTTGCAAACATAGTTGCTACTTACATGCTGCTAAAATCAGTGAAGGCATTAGTATATTTCCATTTCTAACTGTTGTTGGTTGCCTTTTTGATGGACTTGATTAGGAAGCACTGCGCTGAAGAGTGTCAACATCAACCTGACTTCATTGGATGTCTACACCACAGTCAGGGGTGTTCTTGAGAGCTGCACCCTGTCTACTGCCCTCGTTGACCGGTACAAGCAGGAGAATGACGCCGCAAGAGGAGTGTTCCCTCGACCAGTGGAGTGGCACCATTCCTACTATGAGTATACCGGGAAGAAAAATCCAAACACCAAAGTTCATCAAAGACCGCGCAAACCTGATATTACTCTGAGGTATCAATTCAAAATTATTGTTAGATCTTGCAAACTGGATCTTTATCAATGTTCATGATATTTCTCAGGTTTGTAGCCATTTTATTCATTTTCTTTTTATAGAGTGTCTAAAGATTTTTAAGTCTAATTTTCTTCATGTTCGGACAAATTCAAGGATGAACACCTCACTTCAGTACAAGTTGCATGCAGAGTTTGGTGAGCATGTTTTCAGTAAAGTGGGATGTTGCGTCCTTAGATATAAATTGTTGGTATTGATGTTTTCAGTCTAATTCTGTAGAATTCCAGTATTTTGCATGAGCGGTACATTCCAGATGCAAAACAATGAAGTTTTACGCAATGTAATACTTTTCTTTCTCTCTGCACAATATTTGCTTATCTTGATTACTATGTGATCATCTTGTAATTATGCCATTAGCACAGACGTTCTCCTGTGATTTCACTTCCAGAATTAATTGAAATTTTACCCTGCTTCTTGTGGCAGCTACTGGTTGAAGACCAACATCAAAGAGGCCAGGAGAAAGCTTGCCAGCAGCCAGCCAATCAGAGACGACATCGAGTCCCTTCGCCGAGACGTGATCAGACGATTGGACCTGGTGGACGTAAGGTGGGACAGCATGTGGGATGTTGTCAACTTTCGAGCCTGCCTCAGAACTGTCCTTGACCTGTGTCAGCAGCATGTGACCATCATGCAGAATCTTAGAGGTAAATCAGGGGTACAAGTGTATGTGTGTGTGTGTAGGGGGGGGGGGGGGGAGATTTGTGTTGGGCAGAAAGCCTTTGTGGAGCTGCAAACACACTGCACCTACAAAGCCTTTTCTTTTCTTTGCCTCCTACAGTGCCACCAGTGTATTTTTTTTTTTAGATTATTGATATTTTAATTTCATTTTCTTTTCACATTCTTTTTATGAAGCTGACCTGTGCCCTAGTGTAAATGTCATTGCCAGACCCAAAAAGATATTTCGTCGCTGGGGCGACAAGACCTCGTATCTACAAAATGTCAAATGTTCAGGAGAGCCAAAAAACATGGCAGCCAAAACACTGTGGCGAATGGGATAGCCTTTCCTTTGACATGCCGTGGTGGCTTCATTTTTGGAGTGAGACAGTTGGGATTTGCATAGGACATCACTTAACCCATTATTTGACCATTAATCCAAAAAAGTCATTTTCACCAAAATTGCAGATACAAGGTCTTGTCACCCCAGTGACGATTTACAGACATGACAGCTGGCTCCAAGATATCCTGTAAGTTTTATTAAAAAAAAAACAAACAACAAACATACAAACAAACATTGAAACCAAGGCCTTCAATAAATCCTGAAGTGGAATCCACTGTGAACTGCTGTAATGCAGGCTAAAAAAAGCACCTTCTTTGGTATTTGGTTCCATGTGGGCAATGGAATTTTTGGTGAAATGTTCATATTTTCTGCCTATTTTTTTTTTCTACGTAACAGGTTGCACAATTGTGCTGGGGGATGTCACAAGGCTGATGCCATCAGGTACAATTTCCTTAGGAAGCCAAGAAGTGCCCCATCAGTGGCTGTCGGTAGGTTTTGCTAAATGTACATGATGGTGGAGAATTTGCAATCTATTGTGTGTGCACCAAGCTTTGATGGCATTTGGTCATTTCCTGGTATCCGACCCATTACTGGCACATCTAGAGATCCATTTAAACCTGAATTTGTCCATGAAGGTGCAATTATAGCTTTTTGTTTCCTTCATTGAGATGTGCCAGTCAAGATAAGGAGTAGCCAAGAGAACAGCGCTATGCCAATGAGTACTCCCTGCAATGTGAAATACTAGCACATGGTGTTTATTCATGGTGGTATTGTTGTTATAATTGCCATGAGTTGGCAAAGATTTGAGAGTGCATTCAATGAGTATGGATGCAGACAGATCAGGAAATGGATTCACATAGAGACAAGAGGAACTGAATTGGCACAAATGGAAACAATATTTTGAAAGTCCGACTAATTTATTGTCTGTTCGAAGAGTAGGAACTTTTTTGTGGCAGCTCTATGTGTATTCTGTTTTTTGTTTGTTTGTTTGTTTGTTTTTCAAACTTAATTTCTAAGATAGAGTAATAGTGATTGAAATAAATAGATTTACTTTATTCAGGACAGTAAGTGATTTTGCAACATCAGTTATAGTCGCTCACTTGAATGGTTGTTTGAATTGCATCCCATTTCAGACCTCTGGCCCTCTCTAAATGCCTTGCAAATAGAGGGCTGCTACTTGTACCAAAGCTGTTTGACATCTTTGCAAGAAATCACTCACCAGTATCCCTTGTGACAATTCCATTCCAGCTCGTGGCCAGCCTCCCCAGGGAGAGGGAAATTCTGCGATTCATCCCGCCCATGGAGCGCCGCCTATCATCCCTCCTCGGTGGATGCAGCATTGGGGCCGCGGAAATTGTGACGACGACGGCCCGCTCTCATCACAGCGCTCTCACAAAGATGGTAGAGACGATTGAAAATGATTCCAGTACTGCTGAGGCAACGGAGGAGGATGGATGCAAGGAAGCGATCATGCCTCAGGGAAGCCTGGAGGGTGTTCATGTCATTGTCGAAGGGTAAAATCCTGTCTCCAAAGTTTGTTCATGGTATTAAAGGGTGTGTGCAGTTCTGGTTGAGGTGAGGATTTAGCTTTTAACGTTTTGCAAGATATTCAGAAACCACTCTATGAGATGTCAAAGAGCATGCAACTCTGAGGGGTATCAAAAGTTTATTTGATGAAAATCGGTTTTGAAATGGCTGAGATATCCAAAAACAAGGTGAAACAAAGAGATCCTAACAAACGGCATGGCCTGTCGCCTTTTATTATTATCACTTTTTGGGATATCTCAGCCATTTGAAAACCAATTTTCTTCAAATAAACTTTGAATCCTTCTTAAAATTACATGCTCTTTCATATCTCATAAGAGGTTTCTCATTATCTCACTTAGGAAATGTTCAAAACATGAATCCCCACCTCAGCCAGTACTGTACAGTCCCTTTAACCCGTTGAGGACAAGTCACGAGTATACTCGGGCAGGTGTCTATGGGAGATGCGTGTTGTAGCAAAATCAGCCTGTCCTCAACGGGTTAAAGACCCAGTAGCATTAGGACACATTGGTGGTCCAATTTGATCAATCTTCATTCACTGCCAATGGGGATACACTCAAAATGCACGAATAGTGCCCTTAAGTGAATATGAGCATTGAAACCTACACTCATCGGTAATGGTCCACACTGCAGTTGAGATTTTCAATTGTGTGTGCACTCACATGGAGATCAATTGTAGAGCTGGAAAGTTACAGGGATTCTCGAATATATCTGAGCCTGGCCAGCCTTGCCACTCCATGGTATCTCCACACTACCAGATCTTTAAGAAGTGCAAGGTGCGGCCAGAGATGTAGGAATTATTTGTAGGCAGGGGCTGCGATGCGTGTATCCATCCAGTAATGTCTGAATAGCAAAGTGTCCTTCATATCTGGTGTTTTACTGATGGGAATCCAATGACAAAGACAATAGTTGGTTCAAAGTGCAATTCCATTTCATGTCTCAGTTGACTTTAGTAGAGTAATAATCAAACAGATATGACAGATAACATCAAAACATCTGTGTATACTGAACTGACAAAGATGTACAAAACCAATGTATTGTGATAAGCACTGCCACTACAAATCGGAGATGATTTTAATGAATTAAGTACAGTGGACTCCTGCTATAACAAAGTCCTCAGGACCAGCAGTTTTCTTTCATTATATAGAACTTGCGTTATAACCAAACAAATAACTAATCAAAAAACAAAGAGTGGATAATGTTGGGGCCTGAATTTTTACTTTGTTGTAGCTGTAATTTTTTTTTTTTAACCTTATTTTTTATAATGGGAGTGCACTGTATTGTAAAACCAGAAATTTCCACATGCATGAAACTTTGGGGGATTTTGCCAGGAGGCAAGATTTGCAATAGTTAAATGCACGTGAAAGTGTTTTTTCTGCACAATGAATATTGAGTGCCAGTGGCGATTCACAAGTTTCATGCCATGAAAAAGGCCATTGGCTCCAACAAAGAAATGATGATCTGTAATTATGAATGCATTGTAGTTTTAAACTACTCGCCCAAAGCATAATTTTTATGATTTTTTAGTGTACAAACCAATGGGAGAGTTTTGAGGTGACACCATCATGACTTTGGCTTATTTTACAGCTGTTAGTCACAGAATTGCACATTTGATGGAATTTCTGCTGATTGCTTGTCTTTTCAATGAACATTTTGCAGGAGTTCAGGTCAACAATATATGGACTACAAGGGTAATCTCCATGTCATGTGCAATAGCTCTGTCCAGAGCCTTACCAGTTTTCTCCAGTCCAACTCTCACCAAGCGAGGGAGCTCCATGCTCGGCACAAAAGGTACTAACAGTTATGAGATAAATCGGGTTCCACCACATTGTAAGGAAAACACAATTTCGCGAATAGCACCTCACTCGCGAAATTCACGAAAATAAAAACCTCGCAAAATATTCGGCGTATACAGTATTCACACATGTGTGGCAGTATGATGTGTTGTTGGTCTAGTGCACAAGAAATGCAGCTCTGAGTATTCTTCTTCTTGTATGATTTCGGAATGATTTAAGCCAATTGGCATGCAGAAAAGGGCATATTGCCCACAAATTGTATCCATTATAACACTTTTAACTCTGTGACATTGGTACTTTTCATCAATTTTAAGATGATTTTGTTTTCTGAGTTTTTCCTTTGTTCTAGTTAACAATGGGTAATTCTTTAGAAACACGTTGTGATTGACACTGATGAACATTACATTAGTTTTACAAAGCAGTTTTCCCTGTCCCCCCAAATTATTCAGTGATATCAACCTTCACAGCACACGGTTTTTATTTGTTTGTTTGTTTTTGTTTTCAGAGCAGTTGTGCTGATTTCACTGTTTGTCAATACCAGAGTTGAATGAAGTACAATGTTATTCTGTCATGACCTCCCAAAAGTTTAAAGGGATTGTATAGTTTTGGTTGAGACTGGGCTTCAGGTTTCCAACTTTTTAAGAAAGATAATGAGAAACCTCTTATATAATGTTAAAGAGCATGTATCTCCAAGAGAAATTCAAGATTTGTTTGATGAAAATTGGTTTTGAAATGGCTGAGATATCCAAAACAAGAGATACTAATAAAAGGTGGGACCCTGGCCTTTTATAAGGATCACTTTGTTTTACTTTATTTTGGGGATATTTCAGCCATTTCAGAACAGATTTTCTCAAATAAACTTTAAATACCTCCTAGAATGGTATGCTCCATAAAATTTTGTAAGTGATTTCTTGATATCTCGCAAAAAAAAGTTAAAAGCTCAATCCTCATCTATGTTGATACTACACCATACCTTTAAAAACATTCGCTGGTCCCAGAAAACATGCAAAAAAAAAAGTCTTATGTAATCTCCCACAGTAACACCAAGGAGGAGGCCTGCATCATTGCAGGTTGCCTGGAGGAGATGGACCTGGCTACCTTGACACGAGACCTCACCGTGACCCCGCTGCAGATGATAACTTGCTGCCGGCAGCTGCGGCAGAATCCACTCAAGCTGGGCGTGACCACGCGCGGCCTCCACCTGCAAGTCACGCACCGCTATGCACTTATGCGTGGAGGGGAAATTTGTATCCCATGGAACTGGAAATAGTTGCTGTTGTTTTTGCTTTTCTGATTTGCCCTGAGTATTACACACTGACTGGTGGAACCTTGTGTGAGGCAGTGATTTGGCCAATGTGATCATATGATAATGAAAAGATTAAACGAGCAAGTACTTACCTTGTGAAGTTTGATCCTCATTTTATGAGGTACGTGGAGTGGAGAGATAAAGTGAGAAACCCGTTCAGTTCGCACGCGCCAGACTTCAAAGTGAGAACAGAGTTTAACATTTCATAGCCAATGTGCCTTGCTAATGCCCCAGTCACATATAAACACGGATGCTCAAGGATCTACACGGTGATCCGGGGACGTCCGGGGATATCCGGGATTTTGGTATGACTGTACACACGGTATCAACACGGATAAGGCCGGAAGAGCGCGGCATCTACACGGACAAACATGGCATCTACACGGATCAACACGGCAGCTACACGGCAGCCACACGGACCACCCTGGATTGCTCTGCCAACATGGCAATCCCCGGATGACGCCGGATGTTTTTGACCTCCAAAAGTTGCCGTGTTGGCCTCCCGGCGTCAACACAGATCTCTCCCTGGATCAGATCCAGGGTGGTCCGGGGTGATCCGGGATGTCTATGTGACTGGGGTATTAGGATTGAGTGAATGCAAGAATCCCAAGACCAATGGAACCATCATAAAGATTTTTCAGTGTTATAAGGGTAGGGAGTGGTGGGCACTTTATTTCTCCACTCCATGTACCTCATAAAATGAGGATCAAACTTCACAAGGTAAGTACTTGCCTGTTTAATCCTTTCATTTTATTTCACTGCGTGTCCTTACAAAACAAAGTGAGACTTCAAAGAAACTCTGGCCTCAACAATCCAATCAGTATTTATATTGGACTAAAAGAAGCAATTCATACCTGCAAGGTGAACACCTTTAATCTTGGAGAAGTTTTGCAGCAAATTTGGATGGATCTGACGGGATGATTGGTTTGTCATAGAAGTTACGGAATGTGCTCTCAGTGCTCCATCCTGCTTGCTGCATAATTGTTGTGACTGGGACATCAGCTGCTTTTGCTTTCGTCACGGATGCCGCTCGAGTAGAGTGGGGCTTAAAGGCAGATATATCAATCCCCGAGTCCCGCATGATATGCTTGATCCCTCTCCTGATGGTATCTCTTCTCACTCTCTTGTGAGGTTTTTTGTGGCTGATAAACACGTACTGTTCCGTACCACATAGTGACTCTGTCTGAGCCAAATAAGCTTTCATATGTACATAAATACAAACACGAGGGTCTGTAGGGTACGCATTCAGCTTCACTACGCATCCTACCCTTCCTGGCTTACTTTGCTTAACCAGTTCAATAACATGAAATGTAATAGAATTTTCAGTCATATCCATCGTACAAGTGTTGAGTAAGTGTAAAGTCTGCTGACGTTGCACTGTGACTAATGCTGCCAGCATGCAGGTCTTGAAAGATAGTTCCTTCAAAGAAAGCATAGCTATTGGTGAAAAACTACGTAAGTATTCAAGCACTGGCTGAACATCCCAGGTTAGGTTAAAAAGGTTAGGTTAAAAACACCGCGCATGAACCTTGTTATGAGCGGGTGAGTACTGACCGTATGATGACCATCAAGCAAAACAAAAGTTGACAATGCAGATCGCGCTGTATTCATTGCACTGTATCCAAGATTCTGGAAAAGCTTGGTGAGGAAATCTAGGACACGATGGGCAGAGGTCTGCAACAGATCACAGTGTCTCTCACTACAAAAGTCCCAGCCATCGTTTGAGGTAGGTGCTATATTGGTGTCTGGTTGATGGTCGCCATGCAGCAAGGATGATGTCAGATGTTGCTGTTGAAACTCCCAAGTTCTGGAGGGTTTGCCTGATAACCTTCAAGCCAAAAGGTGAAGGCGTTTGTAAAGTGGATGGTGCTCAGTTGAGTTTGGTTGTGTGACTAGTGATTTTGATATGGGGAGGATAACAGGGTTATCTACCAATAAATCAAGCAATCAAGGAAACCAGACTTGTGTTGGCCATTTCGGTACAATCATGATACCCTCTGCCTCTTCCTTGTCAATTTTTTGCAGGCATCTGCCAATAAGGCAGAAAGGAGGGAATGCATAGAAAAAGGTGTCAGTCAGTGGAATGGAAAAAGCATCTATGGCCGCTGCCCCTGGATCTGGCAGCCAGGATACATAGTGGTCAATTTGAGCATTAAGGCGAGTGGCAAACGGGTCAATGTCTGGTTTCCCATAAAGCATGCAGAGCTGTGGGAACACATTCCTATTTAGCATCCATTTGAGCTGGTTATTGAATTGTCTTGACTTTGAATCCGCTATGACATTTAACACTCCTGGTAAGTGTGTTGCGGAAAACACGAATATTCCTAGTTCTACACCACTGCCACAGGGACTTTGCGAGGTTATTGCACTTTTCTGACCCTGTTCCTCCCATGTTGTTAATATATGCGACAGCTGTTGTGTTATCCAGTCGCATTGCAACATGTACATTTCTCTCCTTCTGACAAAAGGATTGTAGAGCAAGGAAAGCAGCTCACAATTCAAGGTAGTTGATTTCATTGAATTCTGCACGTTTCATCTCTTCCTCATTCCATCTGCCACCAATGTGGGTGGAACTATCAGAAGCACCCCAACCTAGCCCCGATGCATCACTAGTAATGTCTACTGTAGGGGTAGCCTTGTCTATGTCCCTATATTCAGTAGCCACATTATCCACCCACCAATGGAGCTCATCACGTGCTAGATGTGGCAGGAACATTTTCCTGTCATAGTGCCCTTTATTTGCTTTCAAGGCTTGAGTTTTGGCTTTTTCAAGTTCACGGTAGTGTAGAGGCCCATACTGTACCCCAGGGAAAGTGGCCACCAATTTACCTATGACTGAAGCTACCGTTCGAATTGTTGGGGCAGATTGACTCAGCAGGTCACGACACAGGTCTTGTATTTCTACCGCTTTTTCCCCAGCTAGTCTGACTTGCATTGTATTTGAGTTCACTGTGAATCCCAGAAATTTAATGTGCTGCACTGGTTCAAAGACTGACTTTTCAGGATGTATTATGAATCCTAGCTGGGAAAGCAGTTCAGCAGTTTCTTAAACTGCTTTTGATATATGCCCCTTGTTTTGACTTTGACAACAGAAGCGTATCATTGATGTATGCCACAACCATATGGCCTCTACTTCTCATTTCGGCTAGGAGAGGTTTCAGTAATTTGGTAAACACCCGTTGCCCCGAGCTAAGCCCATTTGGCAATGCCTTGAATTGCCACATGTTTCCTTTCCAAAGAAATTTCAAGTATTTTCTGTGATCAATGGCAATGGGTACAGAATAGTATGCGTCTCAGAGGTCGATCGAAGCCATATAGCAGCCTTTGGTTACATGTTGCAGTGCAGTATCGAGAGTATCCAATTTGAAGTGATGGTATGCGATGTGATTATTTAACTTTGACAAATAAAGAATAATTCGATAACCACCATCTTTCTTCTGTCTAGTAAAAATATTGGAAACATAATCTGTCTGTTGGGGGGAGGTACTTTCAATGACCCCTTTGTCATGTAACCGGTCAATTTCAGAATCCACAGCCGCAATCTCTGCGGGAGATAGTTTGTACGGTCTGGGAATAAAACTCTGGCTTGGTGGGGTATTCATGTCAAATTCCAACTGGTATCCTAGTACTGTTTGAAGTATGTTTGGGTCAGATGTTAGTTTACGCCAGGCTGCTATATGGTTTTGTATTCGACCCCCAATGCAGGCACTTTCAAATGTCACGTCAAACTCAAGAACCACTGGTTTGGTACTTACTGTGGAAATGTGTTGCTGCGCCGTGTGTGAAGACGTAGGTGGAGAAACGTTGGCTACTGCTGGCTCGCCTGGGCCTGCAGTGGTCGTGAGTGAGTGGCTGCAGGCCGACTCCTTCTCGGGGGCGGTCGATGATGTCCTCGAGGCCCTAAAAAAGGCTGTTGTGGTTGCGAACGCCTGGTCCAGCCGGCCTCTTGATATCGGTTTGGTCGCGAACTAGCTGTTGGTCGCATGGAAGATCCCGAGATTGGCACTCGGTACGGGTGAAAGCCTGTTCGCCCCCGCCATGTCTGTGCTCTGTGTTGGTTTCTCTCGTGTCTTTTCATCACACCCATTGTCTTTTGCTGCTCATCTAATTCTCGAACTGTCTTGTGAAGCTCATCTCTGAGGAGAAAAGCAGTTGTCTTGTTGTTCGGTTTGCACAGATGAGTGTAGCTCAAATTTAAATCCGGCTTGATTAAATCCTTTCGCAGCTGGTTTAGTTCAAAGCTCACGTTGGAGAATAACGCGATTGCGTCTTGCTGCGTTTCTGTGAGGGGAAGTGACGGATCTGTCGCTTTCATGAGTGCTGCTAATCCCTTCAGAAGCGGGCGTTGGCATCTTTGTAACTTCATATCTAGCGCCCGAACAGGCGAGGAAAGGTTATCCCATATTAGTGGGGTTCACTTTAGGGACTGTCAGTGACTTGCAGTTTGATGGAGTTGGGTATTTACCGCATGTTTCTGATAGGTATATGTCCTCCACTGGGGTAGTCATGAGGTAGTTCACACTCGAAGCGTGCTCTTCCGAGATAATGGCTCTCCGTCCTCCGAGGGAAGCGCGAAGCGTGAAGCAAAACCAATGCAGGTAGACGCTCCCTCACGTTGGTCTACCTCATTATCAGTGCCCCTAGACGTAGAGCATGTGTCATCATGTCCTGCGGTCATGCCGGATGTTTAGCAGTAGATGTTGTCCCCACGAGTTTTGGGTCCGCGGCTTCCCCGATGGTCTGTGTGTACGACGCACTGTCATGGCGATCGCCGTAATAGTCGACTATAATCGCTGTAGTTTGACTGGGCATCATCACTAGTTACGCTTTCTTTGTCAATTGGATTGTGTCTCTTGCACAATGACTCTAGCATCTGCTTAATGTCCTGTGTTTCCTTTTTTGGTTGAGCAACCCACTTTTCCAGTTTTGTAAGC
This sequence comes from Diadema setosum, assembly GCF_964275005.1. Lineage (NCBI taxonomy): Eukaryota > Metazoa > Echinodermata > Echinoidea > Diadematoida > Diadematidae > Diadema > Diadema setosum. The sequence goes on along the minus strand of NC_092693.1, from coordinate 7,032,588 downwards.
CGTTTCGATGTATCTGGTGTTACAGTCTGAGGCTTTTTCTTGCCTGCACCCTTGCCCGCCACTGCGGCGGTAGTTCTCGCGGACAACCCCACGGGGCTCGTCGTGGCTGTTACAGTGGTAGGTGCGCACTCCAGCGCCCCCGAAAAAATCCCCTTCGATGACTTGCTAGTAGTACTAATATTCGACTTGGTATTACTGTTTAACTTACTACCACCAGTAGTAATGTTAAGTATATCATCGCCAGGGCCCGAGGGTCCTGTGGCATTCGTCTTTTCTTTCATTGAGGGGACTTTCTTCCTTAAAAAATTTCGGAATTTACTGTGTAAATTACCGGCGTACGAAAACAGGTCTAATGCTCTCGGCGATCACGAACGAACTGGTGCGTGCGAACTGAACCGGTTTCTCGCTTTGTTTCGTAAGGACACACAGTGAAATAAAATGCCCCATCGAAGCTGAAAGATTTAAAACAAACTTCTCCACTGTGCAAAGAAAAAGTTGCAGTTGCCTTCCTTACTATACTATGCATTACCTGTGCAGAGCATTTTTTTTTTAGATCCACAACCTACTCAGACAGACAGACAGACAGACAGAAAGACACGCATACACGCTACATACACATTTATTTCAAACATGTGGAGCATCGACAAACAGCCTTTACGTGCAAGCATTTGTTATTGACCATCGTTGTACAATGACATTGATGTGTTTACCAGAGTTCTATGTCCATGAATAGGATTGGAAAACATGATGACAGGATCTGTGTTAATCATTTTCTGACAGGAACAAGAGTGTATGTCCATGAATATGTTACGGCAAACAGGATGACAATTTTTGTTAAACATACATTTTTAACACCTGGCTGATACTTACTCATGAAGGTCACTCACTTTTTTAATGAACATGTCACACGAAGTCTTTAAACTGCAATATTAAAGTTGACTAGAACTGTTTTGGTGGGATATAGGTCCTATGGCTTCTTTGTTTAGAACCCTCGCTAGCCATATTCAGATATGATACCAGTGAACTTGGTTACTCTCAGGAAGTCCGCTGAATTTAGTGTCCACTACGATGTGACATTGCACCTCGAGATGCTGGTTTCACGACTGCTTTTACTTCAGTCCTGGCTTATCTACAGATTAGTATGCAAGCCATGCCTAGTTGGCAAATCATTATTTATGTGTGTTCAGTCTTGTTATAAAGCAATCGAGTAACCTTTTGCATAGATTTCAGAGGCTGTCATTCAAAACCCTGCCTTTCTCAGCTTCATGTTCAGCAATGAGTCTCATTGGAGAGTTAGCATTTTGGGAGGGTGGAGTAAGTTGGAAATGACCATAATGACACAAGAGCTGTCTGTGCATACTTAATAGCAAGCTTTAGATCTGCAATGCGAATGTTAAAAATGCTATAAAGCTAAGAATGGTGTTCTGCACATGTGCCCAAGGCATTTGTTTCCTTTGTTCAACCTGGACAGCTGCATTGTCTTAGAGTTTGTGTCAGAGATCTATAGCTCGTTAATGTGAATGGTGACATGGCATTCGCTCCTGCAACAAGTGCTCTGGTCTCATTTTCTCAAAGGACTTAAGGTTGGGGTTAGGGTTGTGAAAAGGTTTCAGGTTACGTTTGATGTGATGATTAGGATTAGGGTTAGGTTTATGTTTGTGGGTACAATCTATGTTTGGTTTAGTGTGCAGATATTTCATGGGAGCAATTGTTGCAGGAGCAGATGTCATGGAAACAATGTGAAGACAAGGTCTAAACTTGTGAGAAGCTTGTCCCAGAGTTTTCCACTGTGCATGCAAAAACTTATTGTGCATTTTGCAACTGTTTCCTTTCTATCTTTCAATCAAGCACCCCTGAGTATTGCAGTGTCCATATTTGATGTGGTGAAATCTCTTAACTTGTTCTTTCTCGTATATCTGACACTTGATTTGCTTAAACTGCACCAAGAGGCATGGGTAAGATGCCCAATCATTTTTATCGTGGCCTGCGCAAGTTTCACACAGGATGTGCACAGTGAGTTCCTGACACATGCGCAGTGCACACCAAAAATATTGTGCTACATGTATTTTCAGGTAAGCATAATTTCTGCAATTTAGAAATGTAGTAGTGCGAGCAGAAGAGTGAGCCTTGCAAATCTATTTCTCACAATATTTTCTAGTGAGAATGGCCCTGAAAAAAATGTCTGATTTATCCCCAGTGTGTGTTTAGACGCATTTGCTTTTTGGCTAAAATGTACATGTAGATGCAGAAGATTCAGAATGATTTGTTGTCATGTAAAAGTATACGCATTTTTTTTTTCGCACATTTAACAAGTGCAGAGTGTATTTGTGTTACTGAAAAACATACTGATGAGATCACAAGAGTATGCTTTATGAGACAGTGTTAGCATTTTATTGTTCCCTTTTGACTATCATTCTGTGATCATGTGATGTTTAAATGTCATGTTTGATACAGTGCGCTCCTGTTGTAACAAACATGGTTAAAGCGAAACTCTCGTTACTACGAAGTAAAAATTCAACTCCCAAAATTTTCATCTATAAATGTTTATATACTTTACTGTTAAGCTGTAACAAAATTTTGATATAACGAAAGAAAAGTGCCGGTCCCAAGGACTTCGTTATATTGGGAGTTTTGAGGCTATACTTATCTTTACTTAATGGATATGATTATGACACTGATTGGTATGAGAATGAAATTAATCAAATGAAGTACCACTTTGTCTCAGGAAGAGGTAGTATTTTAATCATTGTGACTTATCAACGATTGGTAAATATTTGCTCTCTTAATACCAGTGTATTGACCGTACCTGTAAACAAATATCATTCATGTCAGAGGCATTTTCTGAATTAATCAATTTATACTAAGTGTTGCTTCAATATGTCATTATTTTTATAAACTACAGTATTCTGACACAGAAGTTGACCTAATTCTGCACAATATAGAGAGAACGTATGATCAAATAGCTAATTTATTGACCAATGGATGCCTGGTCTGGCAATATATTTACACTTTCATTGAAAGTAAAACAAAATAGAAAATTTTGCCATACTGCCAAAGTCGCCTTTACATTATATATGTTGTATTTAAAGATAATGGTTTACAGAATATTTGTACTGATGATCTACATATTAATCAGTGGAGAATTTTTTTCTCAAGTAATGTGATTATAGCGTCATAAAGTAAAACTCTTTGTAGTTTGCTGTTGTGCAATACTAAAACAAAGTGAAGACACATGGTTGCAAATCTAAAGGTACTATAATAAACCATAGTCATTTATTGATCATGTATATTGTTTTGAATGAGAAACTTGTGTTTATTTACTCAATTAGAATTAAGATTGGTTAGGACTACAAGTACTAGGGTTATGGCATGGCTGGCACCACATTTTCAAAAGTCGGGGGGGGGGACCCACTTCAGACTTCTGGTGCCACTTCCGGGTTTCATCAGCTAACAAGCAAAAAAAAAAAAAAAAAAAAAAAAGGTCTTCAGCACCGCAAAAAAAAAAAAGAAAAAAAAAAAAGCCTTACCGCGCTCACACTTCAAGGTTTCTATCTCATTCTTTCTAGTGCCACTTACGTACTTCCAGGGTAAAAAAAAGTTGGATGGCCTAAAGTGGTGACACCTTATGTATTCCTTTGTATGGTACTAAAAACTCCAAAAAAACTCTTGTCTTAGTATAAGCTTTTGATGTTACCTCAATGAAATGGGCCTTCAGGATGTCCAGCAGTGAGGCTGGAGAGACAAGCTCTGCTCTCACTAGAAACTGTCTATAGCTCTATTTATACTCGCATTCTGCAATATCACTGGTTGTAAAAGTCAGTGTTTTCCATGGAGTTGCACAAGTACTGTATACGGCATATATTTCACGAGTCTTAATTTTCACAAATCGGGAATTCCGGACGATTTCGCGAGTGGTGAAATTCGCAATTGTAGAGTCCTGTACTGAACGTAGAAATGTACATGCACACATCACATCCACATCGGGATCAGAGTCAATAGCACCTGACTCATGGAATTCGCGAAAATAAAAACCTTGCGAAATATTTGGCGTATACAGTATTTCAACTATCAATACCCAATTTATTACCAGATGGACAAACTGTATGTGTTTGACAACAAACAAAATCGTGAGTGGGAATCTGAATATGAGTTACATATAATGATATACATTGTATGTGTCTAATTATCTGAATATTGCATAAATGGACATCAATAGATCATAATTCATACAGATATACAGAATTCTTGAATATACCAAGTAGTGTATGCCTATACAATGTAATCCATAAGTGTGAGGAATGGTTAGCATAGTAATCCGTGTGTGGCTGTAGTATGCATTTATGCCAGTGTGCTTGTTTTATTTATTTATTTGTTCATTCATTCATTCATTCATTCATCCATCCATCCATCCATCCATCCATCCAGTCAGTCAGTCAGTCAGTCAGTCAGTCAGTCAGTCAGTCAGTCAGTCAGTCAGTCAGTCAGTCAGTCAGTCAGTCAGTCAGTCAGTCAGTCAGTCAGTCAGTCAGTCAGTCAGTCAGTCAGTCAGTCAGTCAGTCAGTCAGTCAGTCAGTCAGTCAGTCAGTCAGTCAGTCAGTCAGTCAGTCAGTCTTATTTCAACAGGGTAGCCCCAGTAGGCAGGTACTGTTCTTCCTGGGGGCCCTGCACATGCAAGCATAACAGATGACAAAAAAATGGTTAAATACAACATACTGTACGTGGACAGGTACAGTTCTTCCACTGAATCTCATACATACAATCACACATTAACTATACACTGACATTTATACACATACTAATCAAACAAACAACACAATGGTGGACCTGCATATCTGTTATAATCAAAAAGTTAACCATAAATTTCATCAAAAACTAAAACTATCACTCAGTGTGATTGATACCCCTACCTAACAGAGAAGGAGTGAAGGGCTGACGTTTTGTCCACACATTACGTAATCTCTGTTGTTGAAATTTCGGGGTAAGGAGGGGGTGTGTCGTGACGTCATCGGATCAAGGAAAGGACTAGTTGTGCACACTGCACTCTTTTGCCTCCTCGGGGATGAGTGCAATATTCCCGAGCTCCTATTGGCCTCTCGAGAGCTTTGCACACGGTGTTGTCACTGTGCTATTTCCTTGTATTGTGTGCGGATGCTATGTTTTCTGCTGCGTGTGCGATCGACGGGAACACGGAACACCACCGACACGACCGAGCACCCGACCGCACCGGTCCTCCTGTCCATGATCCCGTACTCGTACTCCACAATAAACAACACGAACGCTGCGTAAAGAACATAAATGCAGCAGCTCATCTCAGTCATCAGTTGGCCAAGTTGCAATCGACAAAGATTTGTCGTGACTTTGAGCTCAGAACAGATGGTACAGTCATTATGCTGAATTCACCATATTACACCACAGGTGAGATGAACAAATCGCACCATGTTTTCTTTACTTTTTATAGGAAGTTTGTTGTGACAGAAAAAACTAAAACAAAGTGTCGTGTAAACTGTGGAATGTTTAATAGACCCCTACCGTCTAGGTAATAATGCCAAATACCGCTTTACCGGTACCGGTAAGCATGGTCAGGAGAGTCCAAGATTTGCCATAATGTATGAGTGATTTAATAACAGTTTTACGGCTATCCTGGGTTTAGGTTTTACTTATAGACCTCTATACTGACTTTGAAAAGACTTTAAATATTGCCCTTTGTTTTTTGATGTAGAATTCTTTATATGCAGAGTGGTATATGTGAGTGAAAGCATCATTGCTGTTCTGGGATTATTTCAACAAGAAAAAAGTTAAGCTGTGCATTTCGTACAGCGACAGGACTGTGTAGCTCTGACTATCGTTTAACTAGTTTTAAGGTGAGACAGTCAAACCTAAAATTGATCAGATGATGTCACATTCACATACATGTAACTTGGTTCTTTCCAGAACTTACTTTCGAGTGGTCATCGGCTGCGTTTATCAAACTTGAGAGAGAGAATCGCATTTCAAAACGCGTTTGGAGTGGTGGTTGTGAACGTGGTTTGAGATGCTATTCTCAAACATATTCCCGAGTGCTGCATTTATCTAATCGTGATTTGATTTTGAGTGCTGTCACTGCGCAGCTACTTTGCGCGGTTCGTAAAGGTCAACTGCATACCAGCAAACATGCCTCATCAGTCACATACAAATAATGGGTGGAGAGCACAACCGGAAACGGCTGGGATTTGACCTTGAGATATTAAACGTTTTTTTCAAAACGGCATTGCATTTATCTACTCACATAATGGCGATCGTGGTCTCAAACGAGTTTCAAAACGGCCTTTGAAAGGCATTTCGAAATGCCATTTCTAAACGCATTTGAAAACACAGTCATGTTTATCTAACCCCTCAAAATGTCTCAAACGCATTTAGGATCGTGATTCTGCCTCAGAAAATTTTTAGATAAGTGCAACCCAAGTGATTCTTCAGTACAGTGGTCTTGCATAGATTTACCTCTGAATCACAAGAGCGTGATATGATATGGGTTTGAGGGTTTAACTTAATAAGCCCGATAACATTTGCCCTTTAGCAAGGCACTTTGTCCACATTGCTGGTGTCTACCCAGATGTATAAATGGGTACCCAGTAGGATGAGAATGTGCACATTGGTTGATCAGCATGTGCGCACACCTGTGAAATGGCGATTGGCTGGAATGTTCCCCAGGGAGTGGAGAGTTAGCACTTTTGGTGCTGGTTATGGCCATAATCAATGTCTCCATTGACCAGTGTAATGATAGTGAAAAAGCACAATGAAAAAATTGTTACAAGTCTGAAATGAGCTGTATAAAAACTAGCTGAGATTATTATTATTACAATGTGTGTCTTCTATATTAATTATGGTACATATTATAAAGTAGATTTGAGTCATTTGACATTGTATACCTGGTGGACTTGAGACTATTAATACAACTGTATGTACACTGTACACACAACTATGGCTGTCAAATCAAAGGGGTCCCAGTAATTATTAAATGATAAAAGTGTGTGACTTCAGAAAGAGTTTTTTTTTTTTTTTTTTTTTTTGTAGCGGGGACATCCACCCCAATTTTGACGCTACACTACCCTACTCTTGTTAGCTTTCACACAGATGCACATATTTGGAAAGTGAATGGTGGGGTATTTAGTTTTAGGTGGCTGCCCCAAGAGGAGCTCTTGTTGTGACTTTTGGTCTGTTAAGAGAAATAAATAATCATTGAGTAGATAAAATCTAGTAGAACTCTGTACAGTTTGTCAAAGAAATTGCAGACATGTCATGAAGGTGTGTTGAACCCACAAATGTAAAAATGAGAGTGAAGGTTCCATGACATTTGCTCCTGGGAAAATACTGCCCCATGAAATATCTGCAAGCTATTAGGACCAAACATAAATTAATACCCACAATCATGACACAACCCTAACTGTAATCCTCACATCAAACTGAACCTAAAACCCCATTACAATCCTCACCCTAACCAAAAGTCCTTGGAGAAAATAAGAGCAATTGTCGCAGTGAGCAAATGTTGTGTTGCTGTAAGTGAATGCCAGGTAGAATGTCATGCTATAGTGTATGGCTCAATTGTATTCAAAGGGTCGTCCTGATGACTCATGATTACAATTGTCTCTGAAGCTATAACTTTTAATTCATTTTTTTCTTTTAAAGATTCTCTTGATTTTGTTGAAAGTTTGGAAATCATTTGCATTGGATAGACATTTACAATACTGTAAAAGTGGAAATTTTTCGCTCATTTCGCACAACCAGAAACTAGCGCGAAAATTAAAGCATGTGAATATTTTTGCTTGCCATATGTCCTGTGCATGATGTCTTTATTTCGCGGAATTAAAAACACGCGAAACTCTTCTTGCCCGGCCAAGCGCGAAAAATTAGTCGCGCGAAAATATCCACTTTTACAGTATACATACACACCTGTACTTGTATACAGCTCTGCATATTTAACATTTGTTTAGACAAAATACAAACATGCCACAGTAGAAGCTTGACTTCTGATGTGATTACGGTAGCCACAATCATTTGTGCACATGAACTGCTTCAATTAATATGCATTGCAATACATTACTGTTTAATATTTGAAAAGGGAATGTCAGCCCTTCATTACAACAGTGTATGTACGATATGCAAAGATTGATCTGAAACAAAAGTCAAAATTGCTTGACTGAGCATATCCAGGCACTGATTTTTGTTTTGTGAAAATTTGTACCTGAAGATTATGTTGTATACATATTCAGTTTTATTTACACTATTAGGGTTATTGATATATCGGTCACCTCAAGTGATATTCAAGAGCTGGATTGCCAACTGGCTATAATTATTGAAATAGTTGTCATTTTTCCAGGGATGCACAGAAGAATTCCGCAGGTGCATTTGTGCCTTTAATGATTAGATTTTGATGCTGCCATCCTTCTGAGTAATTTTGAGCTCTAACATTTATATGTCATGTATATATTTTGCTTGTTTATTCATGAAATGAAATACATAGTATGAACTTTCACCTGATGATAAACGTATAAAGCAAAAGTTAATCCTGTCATTTTTTCAAGTAATTCCTACAAATGAAACATATGGTATAATCTTCAAGTATCAGTTGTATGTGTATGTACCCTCTCCCCATTATTGTTCTAGAATGCACAGTTTATCTTCTTCATGACAGCCAGGTTAAGCAGAGCAGATGAAAGGTAGTACCGTAGATAAACTGTGCAGAGACCCCTGGGAAGACAGCTTGGTGGCAATGACAGTCTGAGTAACATCCGCAGTGTTTAGTTAGCGCAGTAATCTTGTTAATGATTCATCCACTAACACGATATCCTGGGTTTCTCAGGATTTTCTGTGCATCCTTCAGTCCAGCAATCCCAAATCCAAAGTGATGTGCATTCAAAGAATGGCAATACTGAGAGCCCATTTAAATTGACTCCTAAAGAAAAAAAACCAAACAAACAAAGGAAAGAGTGAAGAAGGAAATTAATCACATATAAATGAATACATTAGTTGAATCATATAAATAAAGTTTTTGCATTATGACTTCTAGGATTTATCATGGTTTCAACAAGCTGTTGCAGTCCCTTCCATTTTTTCCCCTTCCAGAGTAAAAATTGAAGCTGCATTGAACGTGTGGCTTTAAATTGTGACCAGGAATTTTGCCTGTAGTTGTAATGCAGGAGGCATTGAATTGAACTTGCTTCGAACTCCATTATGTAGATTAGGAGGTGGTGCTGAATCATACATCATGGCTTAGCTATAGCATTGCAGGCCCTGGCTATGCAGTGTAGATGTAGGACAAAGGTCGAATCTGCCTGAGCTACTGTGGACCAAACCATTTTGCAGGAGGGAGGAATAGGATCTGGACATTGTAGGACAACTAGGCACTTTACATTTGTAGTCTGCTAAAACAGACCAGACTGAATGATCAAGCGCATAGTCATCCAATGGAATGTCACAATGCCATTATCCTTTTAGTAATGCAAATTAAAATTAATTGTAGCTATCATTTACATTCATTCTTGCAAGGCATCAATATTTGACAGCAATATATACCGGTACATACTGCAGTGTAAATCTAATTTTTGAATTTTAAAAATGAGGCCATTGTTTCATTAGATCTTTTTTGCTGCTATTGAAAATTGCAGTGATTACAGCTACTATAAATCAGTTGTGCGGGGACCAAATAGCTGCGAGCAGTTCAGTTGTTTCCCACATGTAGGCCTATACAGTGCAGCTGTAATGATCGTAGTCTCCAACCAGTGTCGGAAAGCAGAGAGCTGTAAAATAGGGTCTGAGATGTGACAACCATCTGTTCAGCTCATAAACACACAGACTTGTTATGATGATATGGGTGTTTGTTTTTGCTTTCACATCTAAAATAACAGTGTATGACAGTATGTAGATTGTTATGGTTTGGGTGTGTACTGTATACCTTTTACATTTTCTTTACAATAGAAAAGTACATTATAATGCAGCGCTTTGCATCAAATCTGCATATATCATTGTGTGTGTGTGCTACCACTCCTATACAACTTGCGTGATGATTTTTTTTTCCCCCTATAGGAATATTGATATTGTATTGCCTATCTTTACTCTTCTCAAATAGTCATGGTTGAGAATGCAGGTATATAACTGTACACTTTTTACCATAAACCCTATTAATGCCCACTACCTGGATACAGGTACACACACAGTTCAGCTGACTGAACCACACACTAGGCTTTATAACCATGATAACAATAGCAGGAAGGAGTGGTAGTCACAAACCCATAAATAATAGTGGCCAGGGCATGGCCATTGTCAGAGCGTGCAGTAGCATACACAAAGTATACACATGCGCCCACACACAAGCCTTCACTGTATACATTTGTGAATGCAACTTCACTATTGAATTACTGTTACTGACTACTTTGTTTCATTTCACTAACTACATATTGTGTGTACCTGTCAAGTGCTCTAAATCTTGTACAGAAACTGAAGGGCAAGACAAGCTTTGACGAAATTGAAACATTGAACATGAAATTAACACTGCTTAAATGTAAAATGTAAAAAAAGAAAAAAAGAAAAAAAAAGATTGGTTTCCAGTTATTGCTCAATCTGCTTAGCAGCAGCATTAAAGTGTAATCATGTATTTTTGTCTGTTTGTGTGTGGTCAGGTCAACAAATACACATATTATGTGTTTATTGTTCAGCTGGAATCGATCTATGAATGGACTACTGTAAAAGTGGAAATTTCTGCGATGTGGGGATTTTCACGCATTTCGCACAACCAGAAGCTAGTGTGGAAATAAGAGCACGCAAATATTTTTGTGTGCCATACGTTCCAGTAGTTATTGTCACGATTCCGCGGAATTAAAAACACGTGAAACTCATCTTACCCGTCTGAGCGCGAAAAATTACTTGCGCGAAGATATCCACTTTTACAGTATAGACTTAATGGCACACACTGTGTTGTGCAGTGATTATATTGCATGGATGAATGATGAAGATCTATATGAAGAGTTTGTTCGCAAAAACCGATAAGTCCATTTTTTAAGATTTTGAAGAACGGTCTCTGTCATAAAGTACGAAATAATACCTTTCAAATGGTATACTGGTCACTACATATAAAGGTACATTTTTGAAGTTATGGTCAAAAGTAGCAAAAATTTTCTTATTATTCTCTTTATTTTTCTTGACCTTTAATCGCAAGTATCTCCATTTGGCAAATATGGACTTATCAGTTTTTGCGAAGAAACTCTTCATATCAACATTGTACCTGTATACACAGTATATCAGGGTCAATCCACGTCAAATCAACCAATTTTCAGACAATTTGTAACCCGACCCCCTTCAATTTTCTTTAAACTTGCACCAAATGTGCCCCCAAGTGTCTGACGGAAGATTCTGGAATATTTTGCCCCAAGGTCAAACGGTTGCTAAGATACGGCCTCCCTTAGCAACCAATGCGTAGCCGAACAATCGTGTTTAAATAAAATTTGCTATTTTTGATTGACTGCTGCAGCCAAGTTAGATGAGATACATTGCTCATTTTCTGTAAATTGGAAGAACTTTATGATCCTAACATGCACAATATAATATGGCGCGGATCTGACAATCCGTTATTGCGCAAGAGGTCACCGAAAATGGTAATAAGCGTCAGAGTTAATGTTTTGGGGTGCATGTTTGAAAGCTGATAACTTCAAAATTAGATTAGCTTAGAACCCAATATTATGCGTATTTAGAGACTCTTACTTGCTCTACACATCTACCGAAAATCGGCCAAAATGTACGCTTCGTTTTCTTGTAGGGCGCCCTCAAAGTTGGCTTTTTTCAAAAAGTTGCCAAGTTCAAGGTCACAAATCACCACTCGTCCCATCGAGGAGCAGCACCAATTTTTGTTTATTGACAGACATTTACCTATATTTTCATGGGTTACCAAAAAACTTTTGTAACCGGAATGTTTAATAGCTTTTTTATGCATACGAAAATGGTCGTAAACACCTAAAAATCAATGTAAAATGACATGTAGGGTTTTCAGCACATTTCAAATTGTGATAAATCAGAGATGAAGTGCCAAAACATAATGGTATCTTCTGTGATGATAGTCTGTTATTAGTACCAAAAGAATATACATCATAAATCATTTCGTCTTATTGGCAATGACCTTGAAAATGCAGGTGAAAACTACAAAAAACAGTAAATTGGTCAATTTTCCGTAACCGTAATGGTGTCAAACTGCATTTACATCAATTTTTAGTTGTGTGCCATTTCAGTACTCATGGTGACTTTAAGCTGAAAACTGCTAATCATGTTCCATTTCTATTCTATTTTAAGCTACAAACAATATTTCAAGTCATCTCTAGATTTTTTGACCTTGACATTGTTCTGAACACAGCTGTAAATCCCTTAACATTAGCATATTCCCAACACACAAGATTTACACCATTTCAAACTTGATTTTCTCTCAGACAGAATGCCTGATCATATTTATATTTGCAGTACTGGTAGTCTGTAATGAGTATTGAGAGGATCTGGAATTGAATGATTTGTCTAACATGACAATGACCTTGAAAATACAGCAGAAAATCATAAAAATCAATAAGCGTTCAAATTTCCAATACACACTTTAATTATAGGGTGTTTACCGCGACTTTGAATTGTGTATAATTTTCATATTAATGATGAGTTACACCTGATAATTGCAAATTATTTTCCCTTTTGTTCTGTTTTGAGCTGCAAATAATATCAAAAGTCATATGACCTTAACATTATTCTAAAAAGACGTTCTAAAAATAGCTGCAAATGCCTCAAAATGAGCATATTCACAACATACAATAGGCTTTACAACATACTTTTTATTTCAACATTGATTTTCTCACACACAGAATGCTTAGTATGTGAAATTCAGAACCAGAAATTCTAAGTCAATGACATTATAAGGATGGAAGTAGTCTTGAAATTTGTTCTTTTGACCATTGTAGGTTATGGCAAAAGGTTAATGGTGATAATAATGTGCATCCATTATCTATAGGCCTACAACCTGGATAAATTGGACACTAACTGTAAGTGTCAGTATTGAGCATCATAGATCCTCCAAGTACCCATTACAGACTACCAATACAGCAAATATCAACATGATTATGCATTTTGTCTGTGAGAAAATCAATTTTGAAATGTGCTGTAATGATCAATGGTGAATATGCTCATTTTAAGGCATTATGGCCATTTTTAGAATAGAATGTCAAGGTCAAATGATATGTATAATACTTGTAATATTATTTTCAGCTCAAAACAGAACAAAAGGGAAAATAATTTGCTAATATCAGCTATAACTCATCATTATTATAAAAATTATACACAATTCAAAGTCGCTGTAAACACCCTATAATTAAAGTGTGTATTGGAAATTTGAACGCTTATTGATTTTTATGATTTTCTGCTGTATTTTCAAGGTCATTGTCATGTTAGACAAATCATTTAATACCAGATCCTCTAAATACTCATTACAGACTACCAGTACTGTAAATACAAACATGATCAGGCTTTCTGTCTCAGAGAAAATCAAGTTTGAAATGGTGTAATTCTTGTGTGTTGGGAATATGCTAATGTTAAGGGATTTACAGCTGTGTTCAGAACAATGTCAAGGTCAAAAAATCTAGAGATGACTTGAAATATTGTTTGTAGCTTAAAATAGAATAGAAATGGAACATGATTAGCAGTTTTCAGCTTAAAGTCACCATGAGTACTGAAATGGCACACAACTAAAAATTGATGTAAATGCAGTTTGACACCATTATGGTTACGAAAAATTGACCAATTTACTGTTTTTTGTAGTTTTCACCTGCATTTTCAAGGTCATTGCCAATAAGACGAAATGATTTATGATGTGTATCCTTTTGGTACTAATTACAGACTATCATCACAGAAGATACCATTATGTTTTGGCACTTCATCTCTGATTTATCACAATTTGAAATGTGCTGAAAACCCTAAGTGTCAATTTACATTGATTTTTAGGTGTTTACGACCATTTTCGAATGCATAAAAGAGCTATTAAACATTCCGGTTACAAAAGTTTTTTGGTAACCCATGAAAATATAGGTAAATGTCTATCAATAAACAAAAATTGGTGCTGCTCCTCGATGGGACGAGTGGTGATTTGTGACCTTGAACTTGGCAACTTTTTGAAAAAAGCCAACTTTGAGGGCGCCCTACAAGAAAACGAAGTGTACATTTTGGCCGATTTTCGGTAGATGTGTAGAGCAAGTAAGAGTCTCTAAATACGCATAATATTGGGTTCTAAGCTAATCTAATTTTGAAGTTATCAGCTTTCAAACATGCACCCCAAAACATTAACTCTGACGCTTATTACCATTTTCGGTGACCTCTTGCGCATAAACGGTTTGTCAGATCCGCGCCATATTATATTGAGCATGTTAGGATCATAAAGTTCTTCCAATTTACAGAATTTGAGCAATGTATCTCATCTAACTTGGCTGCAGCAGTCAATCAAAAATAGCAAATTTTATTTAAACACGATTGTTCGGCCACGCATTGGTTGCTAAGGGAGGCCGTATCTTAGCAATCGTTTGACCTTGGGGCAAAAAATTTCAGAATCTTCCATCAGACACTTGGGGGCACATTTGGTGCGAGTTTAAAGAAAATTGAAGGGGGTCGGGTTAACACCATTGGTTGATTTGACGTGGATTGACCCATCAATAACATTCATTTTATAATCCACCTCAAATGTGGGCAAACCATGCTATGTGATCCTTTGATTGTATGCAGGATACACATAACAGAAGGTTTTAAGTGTAACCCCATGACTTTGTGTCTCATTTGACATTGCCATGTGGCACAATAAGCAATGCAGTCTCTAGGCTCCTGTCATCAGGAATGTAAATGGATAAACCATCAGAGCTGTGCACAGGATGAATTGATTAGTAGTTGCCCCTGCCTCGTGGCATTTTTTCTTAAATTAATGCTTTGATATCTGCCAACTGCTTCTATTTGATAGAAATGCTTTTTCCTTGTTTTTGCTTTGTTTTGTTTTGTAGCTTTGTTTTACCCAGGAAAGAAGAAGTTTTAGCCAGCTTTGCTTTCCCATTTCGTATTAGTATCCCATGGGAGACTGACAAACACTTTGATATACTTAAGCTACTATTTGTTCTAGTTTGTTGAGCACCAGGGTGGCAAGTTAAGCATTCAGGTTTCTGTAGTGTGTAGGCCTAAGCTAATGGGGGTGAATGTTAAGATGATGAAGATCTTCCAAACAGTACTTTCTCCTGCTTTTCATATTCCCAGAGCTCCAGACACCTGCACACCAGACCTGACTCAATAAACTCCCCTGTGTGACCTCAGGATGACCCTTGACTACCTCCAAACCCAGCGTGCCTGGCCGACAATAACCCGGCCTACATCTACCTCTCGCTCGCTGCTGCAGATTTCAAGAACTCGGTCTTCAGCATATCAGCAGATCAGAGGAGGAGAAATGGCTCTTGGCCATCACTGCGAGTCCCTTTGTCATTGTCGTACTTGCTCTCAGGTAAGGGGCCATTTATATACCCTATGTACCCTCGCATGACCGCAAATTATCCAAGTAAAAGGAGAGAAATGTACAAGAGAGAGATATACACGTAATACAACTGTATACAGAGAAAGAGAGGGAGAGAGATATGGGGGGAGAGAATTTTCTTTGTGATTTGTAGTGGTAATCTGATACAAAGTACAGTTCGACCTTGATTATCCGACCTCCTTTTATCTGGAAATCTCTATTATCCGGACGCGTTCACACAGTGAAGGACTTTTTTTTTCATCCAAAAATTGAGAAAAAAACAATACATTTTCATGGATCTATTTCACTAATTTCATAAGATGTGCATGATAGGTTTCTCAATATCTAATGAGGTAAAACATGTATGATTTTCACATAAAGATATACTTTATTTTTGTGAAGAAGGGACTACAATTTTGCGCAGGCTAACATAGATTACAATACCGTTGCGGGGTACGCTACCTGCGTAGCTGCCAGTGCACTGGGACGGCAGCTTGGACGGCAGCTATATACATTAGCATTGTGTCTCCCATATCCGGCCAATTCGCTTATCCGGATGAGAGCCGGTCCCGACATGGCCGGATAATCGAGGTTGAACTGTAGTCAAATTTAATGGTATTCTTGTGTTGGTAGTGACTTGTTATTTAGTGCCATGCAGAAATGTTAAAGTGGTCGGGAAAGGTGCTATGATTTGCTACAAAGCAGTGGTAGAAGATTTAGGAAATGCTGTCATTTTGTTAAATGTTGTCATTTCTGGTCAAAATTTCTGTACAAAACTTACTGACACTCTATTCACTATAAGCATTTCGTACAGCCTCTATGGCTGTTATTTAGTACATTTTGTTTGCTGTTTTGCAGGGTTTTTTGTTTCTGTTTTTGTCCACATAGTCCAGAATTTATTGGACACACCATATCATGCTGTCAGTTTAACAGAATGGAATCTTTCAATGTCAATAGTACTGGGCAGTCAATCATTTGTTTCCTGTATCCTGTGCATGAAATTGAATATGTGCAGATTGTATCAGTATTTCATTATCCTGTTCCTGTGCCCTTTGCATTGACTTGACTGCACTAAAAGTGTCCATTACTCCATTTCAAGAAATAAGAATTGGGACACTTTGTTTCACCTCTACCTCTCTTATTATGGTGGTGCTATCACCACTAGGCAAACTTCTGAACACATGTTACAGAGTATATTATGGTTCCTACAATGTAGGCATTTTGTTTATCTACACTGTTCCCTTGTTGTGTGTGGTTGTACCACCCACTATATTTATGAGCATCATACACAGCGTACGTGCTTGGAGGCAGTTGTTCTATTAATTTTACAGTGTTGCTTGTAAAAGATGATGAAACATCTGTAAGCTTTGCTATTGTAGATTCAGCAAAGGCCTGGCACAACTAATTTGGCATGTTTCTAAAGACATGATACTCATGCTTATACAAACACATATATGTGTTTTAACTCATCCAGAGCCTGTTGGATCAAGGAGGTACTAGGCGAGCTCGCCTAGTACCTCCTTGGTTGGATGTACCCATCCCATAGGACAATGTTACAGATACAGTGTGGAGTTTTTACACGACTCCACAAATAAATTGTAGGAAAGGAATTTGCAGAGATTCAATGTGTAGCCTTCTTCCAGTTGGCTTTGTGGACATCAATGTTTCAAGGGATTTGTTTCAGCATAGCCAGCCTGCATACCAAATGTGTATTAGATACAAAATTGTAAGTTTGCACCTTTCCAATATTTGCAGAGAGTATTCCTAACTGTGCGTATCATAGCAGTGGCGGATCCAGGCGGGTGCGCATGGGGCACATGCCCACCCCCCCCCTTTATTTTTGTGTTGAAACAAAAATGAAAATAAAAATTGGGGGATGTGTGCCTCCTTTAATTTTGTAAAGGCACCCCCCCCCCTCCCCCTTTGCAAAATTCCTGGATCCCCCCTGTATGGGTACTGTTGTTATGCTGAATGCATTCATGGATGTTGCAGCTGGTGCAAGCCGGTCGCCATTTACAGTATACCATCATATTTTCAGCATATTGCATGCGTGCTTGTGACACTGCGGTGAAAAATTCTGATTTTACATCATTTGATATTAAAAATCATACAGTCTATACATATGGAAAAATATACAGCATAACTTGAGAGGCACATTAAAGATAATAAAAAGTTTTGGTACCTCAAAAGCTTCCCTGAATTTCCTTGTCTTGGTTTGTGTTTCAGGTTAAAGTACGTTGTCTGTGAGAATTACTCGCCCCAAAGTGCTCTCATGTCTTAGTAATCATGCAATAATGGTTTCGTACCAGAGCCAACGCTGTACAGCGTCGATAAATATTGTACGAAACCACTGACTGCGACCAGCAGCGTGCAGCCCATTGTACGCATAGCTAACTGCGACCAGCAGCCCCATACGCATAGCGTAATGGGGCTTCGCATTGTAGCATTCAGGATCATGACAGCATTAGTATCGCGGGTAAATGTCAACTTAAAATCCAAAAATTTCTTCGATTTGCAGACTTACCAATTAAGTTGAAGTATTGAAAACAGGCTTCGAACAACGTTTGGTTCTGTCAATAGTCCCTTTCTGTTCGAATTGATGACTGAATGTGACTCGGTCGAGAGGACCTTGGGAGAGCTACATACACTGGATACCATGGCCAGCGCATGCGCACACAAACATCTTATCCGTTCATGGATTTGAAATTTGTGTGCGGGCTGCATGTAATGTGTTCGCATGCACTGGCTGTCCTAGTATTCAGTGTACTGTATGTAGCTCTCCTAAGGTCCTGTCGACCGAGTCACATTCAGTCATCAATTCGAACAGAAAGGGACTATAGGCAGAACCAAACGTTGCCCGAAGCCTGTTTTCAATACTTCAACTTAATTGGTAAGTCTTCAAATTGAAGAATTTATGGGATTTTAAGTTGACATTTACCCTGCGATACTAAATCTGTCATGATCCTGAATGCTACAATGCGAAGCCCGATTACGCTATGCGTATGGGACTGCTGGTCGCTATGCGTATGGGGCTGCTGGTCGCAGTTAATTGCATGATTGCTAAGACATGAGAGCACTTTTGGGCGAGTAAGTCTCACAGTGTTAGTTATATGAAAGGTACTTTAACCTGAAACACAAACTAAGACAAGGAAATTCAAGGACACTTTTTGAGGTACCAAAACTTTTTATTATCTTTAAATGAAGCTCAAAACATGGTGTACAGTATTTCAATTGTCAGCAAACATCCAGTCTGTCAATAGCCAGTCCTGACTGCATCATTCAGGGAATAATTTCCCTTTTCGAAATTGAATAGCAATTTTAGTCAGACTGCATATTTTGAACCAAAGGTATCACATGCAAAGGTTTATATGATGAAATTGCTGTACACGAATGACAATTTATATGGCAGTCATATCCAACATGCATAGCAAATTGCTGTGCGATACCCGGAAAATTATTCCCTTATATTTAATTGTCTCTTACCAGGTGTGCAGGGGCAACTCTGCTGTTCCTGACATCAAGCACAGCAAAGTGACAGCAGGTCACATGGTATGGCTGGACCCGACATAGACCATTCCTACAAGCTTGCGTTGTCTATGCACAGCAAATCCCAGGTAAGGCTTTGTAAAGGCCCAAGTGCAGTGGTAGAAAAGTTACCAGGGCCCTGTTTTATCAAGAGATAAAATCAATTATGAATTTCCTTGCCACACAGGCTGCCATAGACTTACCATAGAAATCAACTATATAATTGATTATATCTCTTCATAAAACAGGACCTGGAGCTACCAACAAGTCTCCATGATATCTAAAATATTTAATACTCTTTTATGATATTTTTATACCATATTTATTTATGATATATGATGCTGAAGTTATGTTGAAGGTACTGCACAATATGGTCGTATGTTATGAAACATTCGTTTTCGTTGTACTGTATTTACTATGTTGGTGAATATTCAAGCAGAGCTGTCAATGAAAACAGCTCTTGACCACTGATGAGACAACACTGGATTGTCAAAACTTCATAAGCAGAATAAATATTATGATCTAGCTTGAACATGAAATTTTCCATATATGTGTGAAGACATGCATATTTGTATGAGGATGTACTAGTATGCTGTGAAGGGTGAAGTGAAGAAGGATATCATAAAACTAAATATTACTTATCATGGAAATCAGTGTGACATTAAAGTGACACAGATGTAATTGACAGTATTATAAACAACATTTCCATAAAACCAAGAAGCAAATGTCATTGATCATGGGCACCATCCATTTGTTGGCCATTGAGCAAGTTCCTGTGATTGTTTGGGTCACTCACTGTCTGGACTGACCTGTAATCTGTAATCTCTCACCATTTCCGTTCAGGCCATAAACAAAACTTTAATCTTGCCGACCTGTCCTAGCTAGCTCTTTGCATCAGTCATTTATAAATCACCTTTCCTTTGCAAATTGCATGTGTCTTATTTTGATGGATGCCTTTATAACATGTCCCAATGATGAATGTCTGGATGTGCAGTATTTAAAATAAGATTATTGCCTACTCAAAGAAAAACCCTGTTATAATGAAGACGCTATGACTGCCCATGTTGCCATGTTGTAAACAAACTAAAAACGAGACCGGCTAAATACATTTATGGAAAATCAGGAACAAGCTGAATTTGGTACCTCGTTGTAATTGAACTTGTTGTAACGAGGTTTCCCAGTACTGGTATATTATGGTTTGATGTATCAGAGTTCTGATTTAATGATTGTCCTCATTACCTTTGCAGTTGACTCCTTTTTCCACATTGTATGAATATAACAAACTCTGTAGTAGTAGTGAGGTTTGAGATTCATGAAACTTATAAGGAAATATGAACTCTTCAAGATTTCATAAAGTGAGATATTTGTAATCTAATCTAGTACAAGGGAATATACCTTTTCTTTTGAATATTGCACTTGATTGCCTGTTTAAGACTAAGGTTTGCTGCTTAAAAGGTGTGGAGGTTTACTTTCTTTTCATGTCCAGTGACGATAAAACTATAGAATTCACACACATGTTTCATCAAGTGAAATCAACCATGAATAAGTGACAAGTTGTTTATTATTTAAAACTGGTGATGGTCCATTGATTGATTGATAGAAAAGAAATTGCAGCAATATTTGTATTTGTCCAATGCAGAGTCTGTTCATTATGTAGGACCTTATCGTGTTGACATATTTTTGATTCATTGTTTATGCACAGGTCTCTGTGGATGGTGGATCTGGTCAGGTGCTAGCATGCCATGACTGTGCCAAGCAGTAGGGGCGGGCTTCCTGCCAACACGCCCCTTGGCCTACTGCAAAAAACAAACAGAGCAGCTGAGTTTTGTGGAAGTAAAACCTCATGCAGCTGATGGAACGGGTGTTCGACTCAGAGGAGGAACCCCCTCCGGCGCCAGAAGGTGCCAGCCGAAGATGGGTCCTTGGGTCATAGCAAGTGTGTAGAATGTAATCATGACGGGCAGATGGTAAATGGAGTAAGGTGCAGAACGCGACTCCATGGGGGGCTTCGTGAAGGAGAATCCCGCTTTGAATTTTGACATGAAACATAAATAGGGAGATTATTTTCTACATTAATGGCCGCACATGAAAGACTACGTCATGAAGGACAGAAAGTGTAAAGAAGTAATTGCCCTGCCTGACAATTGGCTTTGCTGAAGAAAAAAAAAAACATATAAAAAAACAAAAACAAACAACTTGGTAACAGTTGTCATGGCAGTGGAAGAGAACCCTGTAGGCTGTTATAGCATTGTGCCATGTCACAATACTCCTGGGAAGAGCAAATGTATGTATTTAACACAAAGAGGGCATTTGAGAAACCTTTTGTGCATATATGTGTATCAGTGTGTGTGTGTGCATATATGCATGCGTGTGATGAGATTATGCACTTAAGGTCAGTTTAGATAATTTTTTTGTGGTACGACACAGGGCTGGTGGAGCGTTTTCGCTGCTTCCGGGTTTCATGAGCTAATAAGCAAAAAAAAAAAAAAAAAAAAAAAAACCTTACTGTACTCACACTTCAAGATCTCTATCTATTTCTTTTTAGTGCCACTTACGTACTTACGGGTTAAAAAAAGGGGGCGGGGGCAAAGTGATGACACCTTATGTATTCCTTTGCATGGTGCACAAAAGATTGACAGTAATGAAGCAAGTTGACAACTTCAGTTGACATCATTTCTTCCCCCTTCAAGATACCATATTCTATTGTGTACAGTCTTGTCAGTGAGGGACATACCAGTACAAAACATGATCTGGTCATAGGAGACTGATGGTAAAAACTTATTAATAGTAACAACAAAACAACCATAAAAATGGCCCCCAGTGGTGATACAGTGGAGACCAACTCCTTAACCCTCTGTCTGAGCTTAAGAGCAAGCCTGTGAATATCATGGACCCATGCAAGTGAGAATGCAACCAGTCGTCAATGCAATTCTAGAGCAGCAATTGGAGGAAGGCAGTAAAAACAATGCAACACTTGTCGTGAAGTGGAATGACATTTAATGTGTGTGGACGTCTTTTTTTTTTTTTTTTTTTTTTTAACCACAGATCTAAGAATTAACTGTAATTAAGGAAACACTTCCTTTTATAATCATAAAAACTGTAATAACAGTCATGCAAGCAGCAGAAATCTTTCTGTTATGAATTCAGTCATTTATAATGCACGTGTGATGAATCATATCCCTTTTCAAAGCCTGACTTCCCCGATATAAATTGATAGATTAATTACTAAGGGCATACAGGTGGAAAAATTATAGTTTTAATAAAAGTGATTGATCAAAGTGGGGGTATTATCGTGGTTTCTGTCACCACTCATTTCATTCTCCATTCATCGCCATTCATTTCGTCACTGCTGGTGACAACTTCCCACCTCCATAGACTTTGCACACCGTGAAGATGTATGCACGAGTTACACGTAGTAGTGACATAAGCTTTGGCCCAAAGTGGTTCTTTGCAGATTGAATAACACTTTTTTCCCCCAACTGTCTGGCTTATAGACAGTGATTTAGTTGGCGGAGTTTGTCAAAAAAATGCACCCTTCTAAAGACAGAATGCATCACCAATTTCCATTCCTTGCTGGGGAATTAATTTGTCCTATCTTTAATCAGGTATGAGCATGAGGTTCAACATAATCTCTTAACCCAGTCAAATTCATGATTCATGGAATTTTTAGCATTTCGTGAAAGTTGATGGTTCAGACAATCTTAAGTTGGATCCCAGATATGGTGTGATCTGTACGAGTGTGGTGCACACTACACATGTATTAATTATGTAGACTTGGGGACCTACACTAGCTGTGTTTAACACAGTTAATGGATATGCAGGTTTCCCTTTTTTTTTTTTTTTTTTAAATCTGTACTGCATTTTCATATGAGTGTTTGTCTAATTTCAAGGAATTCTTGTCCGTTTATTTTGAATTTCCTTATTTTGTTCTCTTTGTCTTTTTCATTAATATTATTGATATCATGTTATTGTTGTGATTATTATAATTATTATTCTGATTGTTATTCTTCCCATCATCATCATTATTATAAGGATTATTATTGTTGTTTCACCCTTATTCTTATTAATGTAATTATTGTTATCTGTTATTCATTATTCTGTCATTGTCATTTTTTTTTTTTTTCGTCACACTCCTGTGACTTCTTGGAATTTGTAGGGTTATCAATGTTATTATGTCTTGTCACTATATACATATCCACCTGGAAGATGTAGACTTTGTCCAAGGTGACGAAAGCTCATTTTAGGAAACCAGGCAAAATGCAATGCAAACTCAATGCAGATCCTTTGTAGGTTGTTCCAACCCCAAAGGCATAAAAGTAGTTGTACATAATAATAGATTATGTAGTGAATGCATTTGTTTGTACAACCTGTATATAGAATGTACAAATATGATTGTGAGAAGTGTTTAAACTTCTCTCTTCACCTATATGAATGTAGGGCTGATGGTTCTAGTTGAGGAAACTCCTTGGTAGGTAAAATGTAAAGTATTGTTCTTCATGAAAGGCTTGTGATATAGGCACAACAAACTCTTTGAAAAAAAAAATCAAACAAATTGATTGAAAGAATCTGTGTAAACAGGAAAGCAATTTGGTGCATTTATCAGTGGTAGGCATTTTATATCAATCACTGGTCTGTAAATTTCCTATTCATGGTAATATGTTTGGAGGTCACTTTTCGTCAAAGAGCGGAAAGCGTCCCAAACAAAGTGCAGTGCAAACTCAATGCAGTAATTTACTAACAAGTAATAACCTATTTGAAGTTACAATCACTTACGTGTTATTTTTCCATATCATCTGTTTAGAGTGTCTTCCTAAAGTCATACTTGGAGAATTATGTTGAGACTGGAAATTGTACAGTTCACAAAGCACCCCAAACAAAGTGCAGTGCAAACTCAATGCAGTAATTTACTAACAAGTAATATCTTGTCATACTGGGAAAATTATGTTTAGACTGGAAATTTTACAGTTTTCTGTCTTTTTCTCAGGAGAATGCTTAGAATTGTAAATTCATAAGCTTCTCACCATGCAATGTAAACTCAATGCAAAAATTCCGAGTAGTGTACATGTAGTAAACATCAGCTGTGTAAAAGAATTATGTACATATAAATTATGCTTCTGGAAATTCAGAATTCATTTGTGCTCATTTGTCTAGTCAAGCATTCTAAACTGTTATAACCAAGCCAGTTTGCGAGTAATCTCATGGTAAAGCAGCTTTTGGGGTTCTGTGTTTAGTCTTTCCTGGGAAAGGGGGGGGGGGGGGATTTACAGAATACCAGTACACTGTACATCATTGGGGTAAATGGAGCACAACTGCGCATAACTTTCAGTGGCATTGATAAATGAGGCTTGCTGTTCAATATCGAATAAGTCATGCAAATTCAGTGTGTTTTTGTTTCATGCTGACTTTTTTTTTTTCTGTTCAAATCATTGAAAACAGTCTGTCCACGCAGTATTTGCAATATTGTGGAGTAACTTAATTGAATGTTGTACATATTCCATTATGAGAAGGATTGCTAGAACAAGTATCACATGTCTGTCAAATCTCTGAGCAGTTTATGGGTCTAGGCTGCCTGAGGACTTGATTTCTCAGTTTGTAAGCTTTGTATGATAGGAGTGCCAGTGAGTGGAGGCGGGAACAAAAACCATACATCGGTGTCAGATTTTGTCATCCTAACTCACACAGTGCAATGCAATAACAGTCAATGCAAATTACATGATAAAACTATGTTCATTCTCAAGGTGCAAGAGTGGGAAGGTGAACGTGAAGGTCATAGTTTAGTGTTACTTCAATTTTGCTTATATGATAGAGATACTCAGGGCTGTTAGTCTTTAAAAAGGACAAAAAAAAAAAAAAACTTTTCTAAAGGCTGTGGGTATCTTGTCCGTAAAGGGGGAATTCCAGGCCAAATTCAATTCAATCAGATAGGAAAGAGAAAATTCTTACAACCACAAATTTAAAAAAAAAATTAGAAAAATTAGGGAAATTATTGTATTTTCAAATTTCTATAATTCTGCAAAACAGTTCTCATACAGTTGATATGAATATGCAAATGAGAGATCTGATGATGTCATCGCATCACAATTTTCCACTGATTGTATTGAATTAATGGACAAAAATTCAATTTTTCTGCAATTTAAGTGCAAAAAATAATGTTATTCTTGGCAGATTACCTGGAAAATGATGATCAGTCAGATACACCAGGATTTGAGACTGGAACACATTGACATGTGATCAAAAAGTGAAAATTTCGGGACTTAATGGACATACTGAATGGCAAACTGTGAGGGGATGACATCATGAATTCACTATTTGCATATTCATATTGACTGTTCAAGAGTTGTGTTGTGAAAATAATTGCAACTTCACAATTTCATAACCTACTTAGATTTCAACTGATATTGGTCAAACTTTTATTGTGCATGTAGGATTTTACTCTTTCTTTTTAGACTAACTTTTATTTGTCCTTGATATCCCTTTAGTAAAATGTGAACAAACGATTTACCTAATTTGGCTTTTTTTTTTGAGGGGGGGGGATGGAGGAGGGATTATTTTATTTTTATTTATTTTTATTTTATTTTTTTTAAGGTATGTAAATAACTTTTGGTTTAAGGTGACTGATCACTGAAAAAGTAAGACAAGTTTAATAAAAAACAAAAACAAAAACAAACTCTCTTGTCAGTTTGGTAATGTTCTATTCTAAAGAGGTAATGTCACAAAACTACTATAAGACGTGTACTTCCTGCTGAGATTCAGTGTGACCAATTTATGACTAAATTTGTGAAACTTAATCTCGAGTATGAATTATTCTTTGTGACGATAGGCTGACTCTTTTTTTCTTTTCGCCCAGTGTACATGTAGATTTTAGTGGAGGATAATGCACATGCATCATGAAATATCTGTGGTCATCTCTCAAATATATATTTGCACCATATCCAATGCTCCAACTTAGTAAAGATTTTAGCAAATGCTTGTACTTCATACTTAGTATAGATATACATTACTAGTTGTATCTTTCCCTTGAAAAAAAAAAAAAAAAAAAATGCAAAGTCAGTATGTAATTGCAGCAGTGTGCTGTATCAAATTTATTTGAATTTGCATTGTGCAAGTTTGTACGAATGTAGAGTTGAACCTCTCGTATCCGGACAAGTCGGGACCGGGGCTCATCCGGATAAGGGATTTGGCCGGATACGGGAGACTCAATGCTTTATACATGTACATACCGTATAATAGAGCTCTCCATATGGTACATACACATACACATGTACTGATGTAGCCCATTGTAGTACCACATGTAGAAATGTGTAAACTGCGACCTTTTCATTGTTACACTCAGTAACAGACCCCAAAATAGAGGTTCGTGTTTGCAAGCGGAAATCATTTTCTTTTATAAATTCTTGGGATGATTTACCTAAATAATTATTAAGAAATGTATCAAGTATATGTAATTCATGTGTGTTTCCTCCCGTAATTATTAAAAAAAGATTAAAAAAATCACGGCGAGATTGCGTCCGGATAATAGAGAGATCCGGATAAAGGGAGGCCGGATAATAGAGGTTCAACTGTACATGTGTGTGAATACTGGACTTAGAGGGAGAGGAAAGATTAGCTACAGTATGGTTAGTTTGGGGTCTTGCAATGTCAGGTTATTGTCCCACTCAGTAGTTTAATGAGTGGTGTAGTAATAAAACAGCTTGGCTTCGTAACTTCAGCAACTGCAACTCTTGCGAGGGATTAATCTTTTGTGTGTGGCAAACTGTAACTGGTCTTCAGTAGTCCCAGTGGGTATAAATGTACAAGTCTTTAAGAACCATCTTTGCTCCTTTTTTTTTTTCTTTGTAATGGTTTGATAGGAGATTTTAGTTTCAGGGAAGCTACATTTCGGCTAAAGTAGTAGGCTTTGGTTATGTGGCGTTTTTCTAGGCAGTGTGATATAGTACATGTGTTGTGAATTGCTTCTTGAATTAAAAAAAAAAGATCTACTTCTTTCCCAAGATTTATTCAGAGGACAGTCTTTGCAATAATACCCTAATTACATTTCGGTCCCTTCCAACAAGACAGTGTGTGATCTGGTATTTGGGTATAATGTTCGTGAATGTTTTATATGGTATGAGGAAGATAATGATGTATGTTAGTAGACCTATGTACCCCAAAGTTTCTACCTTATTAATAGGATTTTTTTTTTTGTTTTTTTGTGTGAAGGTTTTATAAATGTGGAACATCGGTAGGTTAAAGTCCATACACTTAGGTCTTGTATCATTTGTATGTCAGTGGTGTGCTCTGTCCTGCTTGTACTGTGTCTGTTTACCGGTAGGTTGATAAACAGGCAACAGTTGTAGACCATGGTACTTCTGTATCTAGTGGTACACCATTCCATTGTGCTACAATTTGTCCTCATGTGTAATGAATGTGCAAGCATTTCTTTTTTTTTCACTATATATCTCCTAATATTTCAAATGGCATCTCTAGTGTTCATTCATTTTATTTTTTTTAATGATGTAGCAATGAGGAGTTAATATCTGTGAAGTTGGCATGTGTGTGTTATTTTTTTAAATATTGGTAGTGGAGCTTAGGTTTTTGTTTTTTGTTTTTTTCTTCCATAGAAAAATATTTGGCATGGTGTTATCCTATTTTTTTTTTCTTTTAAAAAAGAAATTTGTATTTTGTTCAATTAATCTGCCCTTGTCAGCTGAGTTCCCATCAGGCATCCCCGCTGTAATTTGCGTCATTGTGCATTTTGCATGGATTGCCGTGCGGACTACACTTCCCATGCAGTTTAAAGCGAGTGTGAGATTGTTTGACATGGCGCTGATTCCGAAGAACCGTACCATGTCCGTGTGGAGTCCACATGGGCATAGCTCAGAGTACGGAGCGTGGAGTCTTTGCCACCCAGGTCCAAAGAGGATGAGTAAATTGGTCATTCCACTTTCTTTTTTGTAATTCTTTTGGAGCAAAGAAAGAAAAAGGAAAAAAAAATTGTGACACACCACAGCAGCTTTCAAGCAGAATGCAACTGAATGATTATCTTGAAACTGAGTCGTTTTGAGGGAGATGTGTGTGAGCTTCACTAACCTTAGAGCATTTTTCTCTTTTTCCAGGGTGATAATTTCATGTATGATAGCTTCATTGTAATGCACTTTCTATGTTTAAGTTTATTTAAAAAAAAAAATGTGTTTTGAGTGTATTCATAGAAGCGTAAATTGAGGTAATCCATCATTATGTGTTTTAGTTTCTTTCTATATAAACCCACTAGGACAGGGCAGTTATGCATTTGTATTTTTTTTTTTTTTTTTTGTATGTTATCCACAGTCTCTAAGACTTTAATAGTGTGTTTTTATCTTCTTCTTTGCAACGAGTTTTTAACCCTAACTTTTCACGATTCATTCGTAGGGACAGAGGAAGGGCACTTATATTAGTTTGAAGAGATCTACCTTTTCACGCAATTATTTCTGTTCACAGGAGTGAATGGTGTTTCACTCTACAGCGTAGGATTTTAACACATGATGAGAGTTCGTAGAAATTTATACATATGTACCTTTTGAAAGCTTGTATTAAATTCCATCATATGGGAAGGAAAAAAAAAAGAGAAAAATGAGGTAGAATACAACAAAAAAATGGTAAAAATGGAACAGAAAAAAAAAGGAGAAAAGTATATTCATGTATTACAAAATGTATAACCAACTTCAGAAATGGTACATGTAGACTGCAGTAGAAGTGATGAAAATAGTTTTGAAAGTTTTAGCGTAGGTTTGGCAAGGGACATGGATTTCCTTAAAAAAACAAAACAAAACAAAACAACCCAACAACAACAACAGACAACAACAACAACAGAGAGAGAAAAAATTACAACTTGCCATCCAGTATTGTAACCAAAGAAATGATGAAGATTTTATGGCTGTATGGGGCTCTCATTAAAGGCATAGCTGTTTTGGTTCTCTGCAGGGAGTTGAGACAACCTCCCTATTCTCTGGTTTCAAAGGATATTCAAGCTGACAATTTGTTGCCAAACTGCCAATGAGTTCAAGCAAGTTTTGTCTAAATCTTATTTGCACTGCCATGTTTCATGTCATGTGTTTGTGGGATACAACTTAAGTTTAGCCATTTATTTGGTTATTTGGTTATTTGGAAACAATGCATGCTAAAGCTTGCTACTGAGGGAGCTTCAAGGTTCAAGTAAAATTCATACAACACTTGTGAACATGATGTTTGTAGTGGTCAACTACAGCATTTATTGAAGTACAGTGGGATATGATTTGCATTGGACTACATATGCACTTTTTGCTGTTTGAATGAAATGTCCGCTTAAAAAATTGCTTAAAAAACTCCTGTGTCACGTATACCACAGCATGCGAAAACCTGTAAATTATTGTAAATATGTAGCCTTTGTTTAGCGTAATATCTGCATGGAATGATGGCAATATGTAGCCTTTGTTTAGCATAATGTTCTAGATAGTTTACATGGAGTAAAGGGGTTAGCCTTTTGTGTATACATATTTTGGAAAAAAGTACAGTGCGTGTTATCAATAGTAACCTTTTTGTGCAGGGGAAATACACATTTGTACATGTATTTGTATTGAAAATAGACACTATTATTTCCCTTATAAAAAGAAAAAGAAAAAAAGACCGAACAAACACATGACAAAGAAGTGAAATACTGATGACTCTGAGAAGTTTGGTCACACGAAATCAGTGTACACTAAAGACGGTGTTCTAGATTGCCAGTGCCGGTATGGCAGCAACTTTTGGTCACTACAACTACAGTCTGGTAACATCTACTCAGTAGTCAGCTTTCCAGTCATTGGTGTGTTACCTGCAGTATCGCTAAAACTAATCATTATTGCAGGTTGCTTTGTGGAATCAGGGCCCATAGATCTGTCTACGCTACGGAGCGTCGATTGCATTTTGGTGCTAAAAGGAGAGGCTATAATCGAACAATGTTGAAATGTAGAGAAGACATTTTCAACCACTTTATTGTGAAACCTTAATGCCTGTAGAAAAGCATCTTTACTTTAGTATGAATTTGTTGTGCCATGATGAAAACAATTAAGTATGTACAGATGGTCTGTATTTGTTAGAGTTGCATCTAAGAAAAAACAAACAAAACCAACCTCTTGACATGAAAGCGTATGGGAAATCAAAACCAATACATATATATTTATGTTGAGAGTTTCGTTGGAAAGTTTTCGTTGGAAAGAAAAAGCTGTCAAGGCAAAATTTGGTCAAGGGATATCAAAGACTAGAGATATTACCCCCATTTTTTTTTTCTCTTGATTGCCAATCAAATCAGCAGTGTTAAAAAAAAAATAATAATCTGTTATTCTGGTGTGAGTGACTGCAGGATGTGGTGTTGGTATTGTTATTATAAGGCTGTATTTTTCTTATTTTTTTTTTCAGTATTGGTGTGGATGTAATTTACAAAATTGTGATGTTAGAAAACAATTGTCTTTGTAACTTAGAGTATGTAGTGTCGCCATGTAACAAATTTTAGAACTTACTTGCTTCAACTTGTCATATGTGACCGGCGACAACGGTTTCAGGCAAAAGTCGGGAATTTTGAAAATGCATTTTTTAATTGAATCACATTGCCCATTTCCTAAGCTTTACAATGATATAAAACACTTGCATTCTCCGGCACCGTAAGTGGTCAAATAAAGCGAAATATAATGCACTTTTTGATTTGTTAGTCTGACAAAATTGCGAGAAAACGGGCTTTGAAGATTCACCTCTTGCTCGAAGACAATGCCGACCGGCGATGCGAGTTGAGAATCACCCATCCGTACGATGGTGCAAATCGAGATTAAGCTCCGCCTCTAGCAACCACAGCGGCTTCTGATTGGCTCACTGAGAGAGTCAAATTTCCCGGGCACCTTCCTCGGAACTCAGCGTATGGAGCCGAATACACAATGCGTTTCGCTCGGGTTGGTTCACCACACAGAACTCTCTGTGGTTTACCAGTACGTACACAACGTCTTTCAAGATGGCGGATACGATAATTGCAAGCTTGCTGGTTACGTGTGAATGTGCACGTATTACCCAATAGCCTCCACACGCTATACCTGTGTGTTCACGTCACAGGAACGGGTGCCGCAGATATAGGGCCTACACATCTTTACAAATCACATTATCATTGCGGTTGATTTGTCCTGTAAATTTCATTATTTGGGACCCTTTGTTTTGTTTTTGAGTCTTGCATAGACAAGTTGCATTGTGCGATAAAGAAAGAAAGAAACAAACAAACACGACTCTACTTAATTTGGTTCAATTTTAATGTTTATTAGGCCCTACAGTGTATTTTAATATTGGTCAGTTATGATTGCTCCTTTCCTCTCTTCTGTTGTCTTTCTGAATCAACCTGTTGTCGTACTACAAGCATAAAAATCAAGTGAGTTTCCGATCACATGTTGCACGATTTGCGACTCTGATGCGTTCAAACAATGTTCCCTATCGTATTTGTTTTCACATTGGAAGTCAGTGCTGTCTAGTGTTGTGTTCACTTTTTGTTTCATTTCCGTTGTCGAAAATGCGGTAGAAACGCTCTGATAGAAAGCCAACGAAGAACACACACTAGAGCGAAAGTACAGGTGTCCATTGTGGCAATAACAATGGAGCACGCACGCGTGGACAAAACATTTCCGACACGCTGCAAGACGTATCTCCGAAAGCCGAACTATGTAAATGTATGCGACGCAATAGCCAATCGCACGCGAGACGCCGCTCCGTAGCAACACTGGGCATATTGGCGCGGCGTTCGAAAGAACATCGAAACTGACGAGTGCGATCCAACATAGGGTGTTTAAAAGTCCATTTTCGATAGGAAAAACCTTGTCTTATGCTCCGAAATTTGGTGTGGATGTAGTAAACATATCAAAGATTCAATTTCTGCAAAAAACCCAAATCGACAAAAATAATGGTCAAAATCTTTGTACCCCGCCTAGGAGGGAATTTCCTCTTGCGACTTTTGCCTGAAACCGTTGTCGCGGGTCACATATTTGCTGCTTGTAGACTGAATAAAATATGGAGTAAAATATGTAGTCTTTTCCCAGTGTCTTCTATCAGTGATTTTCACATCGTTCCTTGTGGTGACACCAAAAATGTATGAAATACATTGCTATCGAATTGTAAAGTCCAGATCATATTTATTAGGTGTCCAGGATATGGGAGGTATCTGTATGCAGGATTCTCCAGCAGATGTCTTGGCAAAGCTGAATTTCAACAATTGTATACCAAATGGTCACATTGTTACTAACAGTATGCTCCTGGCTTTATTGCCCATGCCAAATAATTTGACACTCCAAATCAGTCTTGGAATCACATATCAAATATTTTGTCAAGCTGAATACTGCCCAGTAAAAGCTTCTTTGTCCTGATGTATCTTGTATTCATGAAGCTGACTGCACACACACACACACACACACACACAGACAACAGTACATGAAATTTGCATTTTAGCATCCAATAAAACTTAACTCTCAACTAACTTAGAGATCTTATTTCATTAAGTGTTTGAAATAGAGTCTATAATAAATGTTGCTATAATTTTACTGGTGGATATGGAGGAGTGCTGTGGGGAAGTTAGTTGAGAACGAGGAGAGGTTTGGGAGGAGGAGTGGTTTAGGAGGAGTAGTTGAGGAGGAGGAGTGATTTGGGAGCAGGAGTAGTAGGAGGGAGAGAGGTTTGTGAGGTGTTTTTGGGATGGATTGTTCAGGAGGAAGAGTGGTTTACGAGGAGGAGTGGTTTAGGAGAAAGTGATTTAGAAGGAAGAATGGTTTAAGAGGAGGAGAGTGGTTTAGGAGGAAGAGCAGTTGGGGAGGAGGAATGGTTTGAAGGAAGAGTGGTTTAAGAAGAGCAGTTAAGAGTGTTTAAAGAGGAAGAGTGGTTTGTAAGGAAGAGTGGTTTAGGAGGAAGAGTGGAGTGAAAGGAAGAGTGGTTGGGGAGGAGGAGTGGTTTAAGAGGAAGAGCGGTTTAGAAGAAAGAGTGGTTTACGAGGAGCTGTTTAGAAAAAAGTGGTTTATAAGGAAGAGTGGTTGAGGAGGAAGAGTGGTTTAAGAGGAGTGGTTTAGGAGGAAGAGTGTTTGGGGAGGAGTGGTATAGAAGGAAGAGTGGTTTAAGATGCAGAGTGGTTTAGACGAAAGAGTGGTTTAAGAGGAGTGGTTTTTAAGGAAGAGTGGTTTGGGATGAGAAGTGGTTTAGGAGGAGGAGTGGTTTATTAAGAAGAAGAGTGGCTTAGGAGGAAGAGTGGTTTAGCAGGAAGAGTGGTTTGGGGTGGGGAGTTGTGAGAAAGAGGAGGGTGGGGAGAAAGAGGAGGGGTTTGGGAGAGGAAGTTGTCAGGAAGTGGGTTGGGAAGGGGAGATGGCATACCACCGATTCTTCATTATAACTCTGATTCCAATTCTTTTCTGCCATACTCATTACCTCACTCGATAAGAATTCAGATATATGCCATCAAATCACCACAGCACAAAATCAAAACAGCTTTGAGAAATGTGTTCATGGTGTGTAATTGAATGTAACTTTATTCAACAATCTGCATTTTACATCTATTTGATATGCAGCATCTCGTACGCTGCACCTTTAATTATAGTTAAATTTAGCCAAGTTATAATTGGCAATGGATTCAACAACTGCCCATAGTTTGAAAGAGCCAAGGAAAAGAAAGAAAATGATACAAGATGTAACAAAAATGAGGAGACAGCTGGAATCTGAAAAAAAAAGCTTCCATACATATATGAAGGCCAGAACACACATAGATAGCTTAAATCCAAGCCATGGATTATGCAAATTTTGACTGTAAATGCACATGACGCAACACATGATGCACCGGCATACGTCCAATACTGAAACACATACTGAGGCGTGTATGCGTAAGGTATACCTATCTATGTTTCGGCCAACAGATAAAACTGAAAGTACGGATTTAATTGAAACTATCTTTGTGAATGTGGAAAAAGACAGACAAAAATGATTTGAAAAACAGACCAGGGTTTCTTGATATGCCATTTACACTGGCAGGAAAAATGAACAGATGAGACTCACGGTTTACTTGTTATTGATACTTCAATGTTTTGCTTGTTTGTTTGTTTACCCATGTTTAAGGTGGTTTGGTGTTGTTTTTTTCTTCCCCCTGGTGTGGGGTGTATGGAATGCTTGAAATTGATGAAAGTACATGTACACCTTTCTGATGAACTTGCATGCTGGCACAAGTGAGGAGAGTTTTGTGACAGAGACCAGAATTTTCACCAGTAAACGAAAGCAAGAATTTACATTCATGATATACAGCAAGGGATTACCAGGTATTAAAAAAAAAAAGCCAAAACAAAACTGAAAAACTCCACTTCAGAGACTTGTTTGTTTTGTCTTGCTATGTTTTGTTTTGATGTGTTTATGAGTACTTGTCTCACAACTTCAAACAAAGGTTTGGAATGTAACCCCCCCCCCCCAAAAAAAAAAAAAAAAAAAAAATTAGGTTGTCTTGCTGCTAATGTGAATACCCCCCTTACCTTTTACTTTTCCTTTTGATTTCACTGAATTAGTTACCATTTGCAAGGGGCTGTCATAAGAAAAAAAAAAACACCA
This sequence comes from Diadema setosum, assembly GCF_964275005.1. Classification (NCBI taxonomy): domain Eukaryota; kingdom Metazoa; phylum Echinodermata; class Echinoidea; order Diadematoida; family Diadematidae; genus Diadema; species Diadema setosum. The sequence continues at coordinate 6,997,961 of NC_092693.1, read as the reverse complement.
AAAAATTCTTACTCCAAAACTTGGGCATTATAGTCAGCTCCTCATAGGGGTCAAATCCATTGCAAATGAAGAATAAGATTAAAGTTATAAGGCACCTCATCCCCACACTACCAGATCTTTATCCACATATCAGAATTACTTCCATTAATCTCCGGGTATAGTTTGTAGCAAGCGAGGTTCCCCTGGTGTGAGACATTTCTCAGCCAATGGTAGTCTAGAAATGGAGGTAGCGCAATCCTGGAACACAGATCAACCTTTTCCTCGTCATCTGAACACATGAAAATAGAAGAAAGGACAGAAGCACACTGTATAACAAAATCACTGAAGTTGAGAAGCAGACTCTAAAGTGCTAAAGTGACCTATAACTCAACAGAAATGGACTCTTCTAACCTACTTAAATGATTAAAAGAAAGTACACCATCTGGAAAAGTTTTGACTGAGAAATGAGGCTTTAAAGTTTAGGATCTATTCCAATGCTTTGTCTCACCCAGGGGGTGCTCTGTGCAATGAATGGGACAAAGAAAAAAAAAAAGCGGGGGGGGGGGGGGGGGGGGGTTAAAAACTCTGTAGCAAACAACGATGAAGGGATTATCAGATTAATTTCACATATGATGACATAAATGGTATTCCGGGGTACCAAATCAAAATCAGCCATTTTGTTGAATTATTTATCTTTTTAAAAAGGTTGTACCCTGGGTGCCAAAAAGAGGAAATTATTTTGGTGCTGGAGCTAGCACGCGCTAGCCACTGCACTGCACTGCACTAAAGCACACGCTAGTGGTATCGCAGCTTCCATGCATGCATAGTATAACATGCAGTGGCATGGGAATGCTATGTACACGCACACACAGTGCATGCATTTTTCTCTGGCTGTCCTCGAGTGGACGTGAGGTGGCGCTACACAACACGGTTACCCGGGGTACTACGGTACCCCGGGGTAACGCGTGATGCATCATATTTTGAGTCCTTGTGTAAAATTGGGTTGTGCAACTTTTTGTTGGTTTTGAGATGCATGGTCACATACACTGTATATTACTGAATGCGCATTATACACCATTGAATTGTGTTGTGTTTCATTCAACACACTGCTTTATTTCAAACACACATGGAATTTACAACACTAACACTCCCCAAATGTTCAATTTTTTTTTCATCGCATACAATGTATGGAATTTGTAATGATTATCAAAATAATTTTGATGATGATTATCAGTCATTATCATTACCGCTACCATTATCATCATCAGTATTACTGCTGGGATTTTATATATCTATTTCTTTTATCATAAATGTTACAGCCCCATTTCTATTATTATCATCATCTTAATAACGTCCCAATTTATGTGACAATAATTCAGGATATGAATCTAAAACAAACAACAAACACAGACTTTAATTCTCACCTCCTCTTTCCCTTTGGCTTTCCTTTTCCTTTGGATTTCTCCTTTGCCAGTGACTTCATCTTTTTGGCTTCATTAGCTCTGCAAAGAATGTGCAACCAAATGCATTTAGGACTTGAACAGTGATGGCTGCTCAACAAAACAGCAACAGATTATGTCCTTCATAAATCACATCACTTCAAGAACAACAAGCAAGCAAACAAACACACACGCAAAAAAACAACAACTAACAAAACAAAACAACAAAAAAAATACAAAACTAGAGAAGCACTCTGAGAGCGCAGACCTCTAGAATAAAATCCTTCATATAAAATGTCATCAACAACTCATCTAACTTGCCCATGGTCTATAATTATATAGCCAATGTCATGTTTTCAGGAAAACATGACACTTTGCAATCCATAAATTCATTTCTTTGTCTCGCATTCTTGTGACATTTGTACGATTTTCCCTGTTTGATTTTACAGCCTACTGTACTTGATAATGAGGTGTCTTTTATTTACTTTTTTTTTCATTATCTTGATTAATATTTGAATGGTAAAATAATAGACACCATCTTGTGGTATGAAAGCATATGTGACCCGCCATAACAATAGGATCCTAAAGTCGCTGATGGCTGAGTCGAGAGAATTGAGTTTGAAGTCAGATCATCAAAATCGGTCAAAACGATTGGATTTCTGTTTTGGCATATTTGTAGGGTAATGTATCATCTATCATCTGCCGAAATTTCAAAGCTAAATGATCAAAGGAATGGCAAGAAATTAGCATTTTTCTGGGCCATGATTTTTTGACTTTCAACGGAACAGAAACGTGTCCGAAGATTTGGATTTAGCCCCGCAGACAGACTCTGCCCCTAGCAACAAGGGAGTGACCTTATTGGTCAGTGCATGGCACCCTGGTTACTGATTGGTCATGTCTGCACCGCTGGTGCTAAGCTTGAATGAACATCACAGAGGTTGCTATGAGCAGACTTTCTACTGTCAAGAGGTGAAAACTGTCCTACCTCCCCTTGATCACGATTGCATTGGAAAGAAAACTTTGAAGGTGGTTTTCTCAAAACGCTTATTTCTTAGACCACTCAACATGGTCTCATAAAATCATCAATATCTCCGCAACCGAGTACTTTTATGAGACATGTTATATATGAAATCAAATCAGAAGAGTAAGGGAATTATGTCATGTCATTTTCAGAAAATTGTCCTCCCACGACTTTTGGATCCTTTTGTTGTACCGCGTCACGTACGAACCCAATGCCTGAACGAGCTGAAATGCAAGTGTCACATGAACCATGTCCCATTCTTGGCACTCACTTGCTTCGGAACTGCTTGATGGAAGACCTGCTGGTGTTTGTCAGCTCCTTCTCGAAGGAGGAGCCTGCCCTCTGTTGAGACTTCTGCTTCTTCTGCTTCTTGCTCGGCGGAGGACCTACTGTGTGGAAAGGAGTGCAATTGCATATTACTGATCTGCAGATGCCTGTAGAGACAAATTTTTCTCTGCAGATTGTTTACTATTACCTCACATTTTTTAAATGACAACTCAGAGAGTGCAGGGAGTAACTATGAATACTCCCGATAAATAGATTTTCAAAATTAAATAATCACAAAATTTCTTCTACTTTTGTTCCAAGCTATGGGTCTCCTCTTTGTTATGGCTTGTTAAGGCTGAGAATCTACAAATTCAGAGTTATATATAAATTCATACATAAATCTTAGGAGAAAGTTGCTGAAGGTTTGAGATCCATGAGTCTCTCGCGCTTCATCCTCACCTCCCCTCTCCAGTGGGGCATCGCTGCTGAAAGCGGTAATCCGTTTCGGCTTTCTGCTCCTCTTGGCGGCTCGTATCGCAAACTGCTGGGCCTTCATCAGGTCGTAATTCACTCTGTCCTCAGCCTGGGTTTGCGACGAACCCCGTGGCGAACCACCAAAACAAACAAAACACACATCTGTCAAAATCACAACTAGGAAGCATTCAAAACATGTGTGATGTAATACGTTATGTTCATGCATGGTGGGCATCAAACTACAAAAAATTGTACAATATTCACACACAAATCAGAGCAGGAACAACACTCGTGTCTAAAATTTGTCCTTTTATTTTCTTGCGTGCACTTTTGTTTGTTTTGTCCTTAAACCTTTGCTCATAATTTGTTAATTCTTGCTATCTTTGTCCCCTTGGCCTTCCATAAACTCTTGGCAATCCCAAAGGAATCCTCTCAAGCTGTTCACAAAGAACTAATTGGTAAAATAAGGTTTATGGACATACCTAGATCAATTTAAAACTAAATTATTTTAGAGGTCAATTTGACTTGATGTGTAAAAGTAAGAATTACCTTTACTCCCTATCGCTGTAAATACCTAAATGAACAATAAATGAGGTTTCTAGGGAAGGCCGCAAACAGGGCATTGACAGAGGGCCTATGTTCCCGTTTGCATCGGATGATATATCAGACATGCATTCACTGCATGTATTTAATCTGCTGGTACTGTTATGACTTCGCCTTATTGTGTGTACCGCCTTATCGCCTTGCGTCTCAAACCGGAACACCCCTGCAGCAAAATCAGACACACTGCCACAAATCGGCACACCCTACCACAAAGAAGGACACGCTAACCACACACCGATTGGTCACTCTTGACCATGCAAATCACCAATGAGCATTATGGGAGTCTTGCGTGTTGAGTAAGCTGCATTTGTCGAAGTCATACCATCAGTCATCGTACCATTTCTTCTAACTCTTCAACGGAGGCCAGAAGATTTTCTAAGGTCACAAAAGCCTAGTAATGTTTTTTTTTTTTTTTATGCCACAAACAGGGATAAGTGGTCTTGTGAGGATACAAAAATATACTACTGGATATAACATGTGATATACTACCAAGAGACTGACAAACAATTATTTCCTTGTATTATTTTTCTCTTCTTGTTACCACAAAAATGAGAGAGTTTGTGTTAGGTAACTTGCCATAGTGGTTGCTATTTCTGTTTGAATGTAATGCTTGAGAACTGCTCATTTGATCCAAAACTCGGGGGCACACAACGATGCACAAACCAGCCACTATCAAGATTGTTATTTTGATATATTGAGAGCTTTTATGCAATAATAAAAGGTATCAGTTGCACGACAGTTCTGCAGATACAGTGAATGTAAGCAATAGAGAGCCTAAAACTTGAGCATGTTGTTCAAATTTTTCAACCACATGTCATCTTTTGGTTAATGTGGCATACAAGAGCTCCTCAACAAGACACCCGCACAGCTTCGCCACTGCAAAGATCCAAACACTAGAACTCACACTTAGAGCTTTCTTCTTCTCCTTCTTTTTCTTCTTGGGGTCCTTGCTGGGTTGGGCTGGGGCTTCCAGTCGGAGAGACGCTGAGCAAAAGAGAAAAACATGCAAATTTCTACAAAATGTAGGCACGCACTAAATGTATCAATCAAGAATTTAAAGCTGAGCAGAACAGAGAACAATCAATAAATGCGGGTAGTAAGTGACAGACGAGGTCATTTGGGAAATTGATCTCAATCAGACTGTGATGAGAAAGAAAAATATGACTAGTTATGGCATCTGAAACCTGCAACATTGGGGGATAGGACATAGGTCTGGAATACCATCTCTTGAGACATTATCCTGTGGTGATGGAAGACAGAGATGGAACAATGCCATTCAGGTCCTACATTCACAGATGCATTCTTCACGCCGATTGCCCTGTTGCTGGGATTGTAGTTGGTGGTGGTGGTTGTTGTTCTTACAGCAGCAACAGCAGTAGAAGAACACACAACACCACCAGATCAATGTCAGAAATAATGCCTCCGGCACCACTTCGTGGCGGAGGCATAAAAAAAAAACTGCATGCCATTTTGCCACATCTGACACATCTCAGTACTTTCCATTGCTTTAATAATAATAATCATCATCATCATCATCATCATCATCATCATCATCATCATCATCATCACAATCACAATCATAATCATGATAATAAATTACATTTGTAACATACTTAATACAGTGTTTCTAGGTGCAAGGGGAAAGGGAAGAAAATGAAGGGAGGGAAAAATAATAGATACCACAGAAAACTGTTAAAAATATCAATTTACACTCAACTGAAGAAAATGGCATACATCAGTAGACCCTATGCATCAGTAAATCACCAAGTGACATAATTAGGCCTACACTCAAAGCATAAACTGTGGGGGGGGGGGGAGGGGCTAGGGGTAAGCAATTGAGGAAAAAAATATTGATTTTCACAAAAGTGACTCAAAATGATTGTTATGATCGGGCTTTTCGTGCAAAAATAGGGAGATCATATCATAACTTTACCGATAAAGCTGTGAATGAGCTTTACGAAAACAGTGCGATTTCCAAGCTAACAACACCTTTTTGTGAAATACTGCCCTCACACTGGCAGACGGTATCAAACGTTGGACACCATAGAAGCGACCAACCACACAGATCAATGGCTTCACTCCCTCCCCCTCCCCCCATCTGTATATCACTGTCTTTTTTTTTGCAGGAAGCCATATATGAGCATGTTTTCAAAGTCAATAGTCAGCACCAAAAATAGTCAAATAATAATGAGAAGGAACCAAAGATATCTAATTTACTGCCAGATTCCTCAAACTCACTATAAGTTAGTTTGAGGAATCAGGCAGTAAACAAGCATCGTTATTTTTTACTGATGAGGCACATACAGGAGAGCAAACTACCAAACTTTAGCAGTAGTCACTCTTCACACACAGGTACCTGCATGAAGACTGACCTTTTATTTTTTGTTTTTCATTGTTTTTTCAGTCTTGCATGAACACTTATAGATGGCTAATAATTGCAAGTCTTTCTATCAAGAAAGGGATGGACAATAAAGTGGGAAGTAAAGGCCAGAATGTGGATTCAGCAAATCAATTTTCCGTGAGCAGACAATAGTTACGTTCAGACGGCAGGCCCTAACCTCGAGGTTAGGAAACCTCGAGGTTTAGCTCTTGCCCCCTAACTACGACGTGTGTCCACACGACGAATCTTAAAGGGACATTCCAGATGATTTTCATAATTTCACATCATGTAGTACATAAATCGACAACTCCATGATTAGATTTGTGGAATTTATTGTGGTTCTTGAGCAGAGAAACAATACTTTGAAAAATCTTAAACAAATTACACTGAACAAGGATGATGACATAGGAGGTTCACATATTTCAGAAATGTAGCAGTGTAATTCCATTACAATACCGCTTGCTTGCGAGTTCACCAGTGTATAATCTATGCATGCCTTCTTCTTTTGTTCTGGTTCCTTGAGCCCCAACTCATGCATTCTTATGGTGACTCTGCCATGTCATCATCCTTGTTCATTGCAATTTGTTCTGGATTTTGAAAATATTCTTATTCTTCATCCCAATTATCACAAATTCTGAAACTCTGTCCTCAGTATAACTAATTTATAGTTGTTTAAATGTAAAAATCTGAAAATCATCCGGAGGTCTCCTTTAACCTCGAGGTTACGAAACCTCGAGGTTAAGCTTCTGCCCCCCGTAACTATAATTGGGTCCCACTCGATGTTAAAACCACAAAACCGGAAGTTTCAGCACACACTGCTAACAAGGCGTCTATTTATTCTTTAGTCCAACCCTGTCGGACTCGCTTACAGGTACTCTTTTATATATATCATATATATATATATATATATATATATATATATATATTATATCACTCATATATCACTGTCTTTTTTTTTTGCAGGAAGCCATACGTATGAGCATGTTTTCAAAGTCAAAAGTCAGCACCAAAAATAGTCAAATAATAATGAGAAGGAACCAAAGATATCTAATTTACTGCCAGATTCCTCAAACTCACTATAAGTGAGTTTGAGGAATCAGGCAGTAAACAAGCATCATTATTTTTTACTGATGAGGCACATACAGGAGAGCAAACTGTCAAACTTTAGCAGTAGTCACTCTTCACACACAGGTACCTGCATGAAGACTGACCTTTTATTTTTTTTTTCATCGTTTTTTCAGTCTTGCATGAACACTTATAGATGGCTAATAATTGCAAGTCTTTCTATCAAGAAAGGGATGGACAATGCAGTGGGAAGTAAAGGCCAGAATGTGGATTCAGCAAAATTAATTTTTCCGCGAGCAGACAATGGCTTCCTACCGTGACACAAGGACACACATCAGCTTTAAGATTCGGAGTACAAACACCCACGAAGCCTCATCTGCTCAGAAATGCTTGTGACTACAAAGGAATGATCATTCACGCTCGCGCTATCATGTGCCACTTGGGACCCACATGCCAATCCGGGCATATATTTCCCACTCACGTCTGTAGAGCCACGTGCTGTTAACTCATAATATGATATGTTTACTTTTCGACCAGAAAGTCACTCTGGATATTGTTGATCTCTCTCTCTCAATCATCATAATCATCATCATCATCATCATCATCATCATCATTATCATCATTATTATTATCATTATTATAATTACTATTATTATTATCATTATCATAATTACTATTATTATCATTATCATAATTACTATTATTATTATTATTATTATTATCATTATTATTATTATTATTATTATTATTATTATTATTATTATTATTATTATTATTATTATCATCATCATCATTAATATTATTATCATTATTATTATCATCATTATTATTATTACTATTATTATTGTCATCATCATTATTATTTTGTACGTGAGAGCATTAAACTTGTAGTGCAATCATGAGACATTGTGTTTGTTTGTGCAATCTTGTGAGCTCTTGTTTGTGAAGACATATAGTTGGGGGCCTAAGGGCTCAAAATGGGTTGTTTGGTTCAGATTCTTCCAAAAGCACCAAATTTGGCTCATAGGTCCCTTGTACCATACTCTTTCGATTTTTGATGGGCGCCAAGACTAAAAACCCTTGGGGCCGCCATATTGGTGGAATCCAATATGGCCGCCATCCGGGTTAAAGGTCACCTGCAGTTACAAATTGAAAAGGTTGATTAATGTAATGAATCCCATGTGGAAGATTTTACGGGGTTAGAGAATGTGATTCTAAATATCATTTCTGCAATTCAAGGTCACTATCACCTCTCAAGGTCACTTTAAAGATCAAATAAGGGTCAAATCAGGCATTTTGTGCATTTTTCGAAATAGCGTCTGTGAGCATTCAACTGCAATTCACTGGTACTCCTATTTTGTACCATTTGTCATCTCTTCCATACTCCTTCAATGGTCAATTAGGGCAAAGAGGGGTTCCATATCAATAATGATTATGACAAATAAATGAAAAAATTGTTTTTAAGATATATAAACATATATATATATATATATATATATTCATAAATATGTTGAAATTTTGACCACAGAAAATGGGCTTCTATCGGTTTCGTTTTCTTTTCTCATTTTCTTTGCTCAAAGTTTTCATTATTTATCAATTGTTTCTGGTCAGTCTTTCCTTTCTTTGTTTCAATATATATAGGCCTATATATATATATATGTGTGTGTATATATATATATATATATATATATATATATATATATATATATACATGCTTAAATACGGCCGCCATCCTATTCCAAGGTGCCGAATCAGGGTGCAATGGCAAAGAGGGTAATAAACACGCCTAATCTTATTTTGTCTTCGTTTTTCCTTCTGACGAGATAGCTGGATAGCCCGTCAGCTGGTCAGTTGTATGTACTTGGGGTGGACCACTTTACCGGTTTATGCGCCTTGAGTTTTCCGATAACGGAATGCCGATTCGGGATCTTTTCATGTGTCTGGGTTTTTGATTTTTTCACACAAGGGACTTCCACTTTTTATATCCGAGTGATGAGGTGCAAAGTGTTGTGCCTCTACTAGAGGGGACGGTATGACAACACACACCATTGCTCAGCTAGACTTGAGATAAGTGGGATTCGAACCCGCGCCGGAACACAAGTCTTTAGACCGCAAGCCATACGCTACCGACTGAGTCACCTCGTCACCTTTCATGGTCAATTATATAACTTTCCAGCTGGCAAGCGATATGATTCTCCTCCTGCTGAAATTGGTGTATGCCTGCTCTCCCTTGCTTACGGGGAATCGAGCTCCTCAATCCAGGTCAGACCAGTATTCTAGGGGCAGTTAACTAAATTCGATCATTAAAGTCCTTTAATGGCAGTATCGTATCAGAGTAGGTGAAGACAATTCAGCTGAAGGTTTTTTCTTATCTTTTTTTATTCTCTTTTTATCAAACGAAACCGTTTCTTTACTGAAAGCGCAAATGATTAGGGAAACTGAACACCTACTGATGTTGTATGGGATACTGATCCTGAAGAAAATAATCTTAACATTTTTGCGCAGCAACACTGTGAAGTCCTCTGACAAGAGATGGTGATGGCACCACTCAAATCTAAAATTATGATTGGAAGAGCGTAGCGGCTTCCTGAAAATTAAGATTGAAAAATAAAGAACTGCCCTCATTTATCAGCGCACAGATATCCAAGAATAAATGAGCACCTGATTTGAGACGGAAATATGCAACAGGAATTGTGATCTCACAACCCTTCAGCTTTCCAACAACTTAGATGCTATCTAAGCAAAGATATCCTTACAAAGGATGACATGATGTTTTCTGAAAGCATTTTCTGAAAACAGTATACAATCGCACGGATGAGCATAATATCACATTTCGGTAGTGTGCTTCTTTTAATCCCTCTGAGGGAGTTACGGATGGGTCGTGGTATTGAAAAGATAAAGGCCTTTTCAGCTCTTTCCTGTACAGCATACCTCTCTTCCAGAGCCCAACATCAGGCACTGACAGGGTGCGACATTACTTCAGACTTGCTTTGATGTGGCATGCAAAATGCCTGACACATTAACTACTTAAATAATCGTGCTCATGTCCAGCAAGGACTGATGAGCAACAAGGTTTATGGGGCAGCCTGCGTCAACGAGGGTAGGCATCATCTCGTCATAACGTGGGAGCAGATCATCAGAAACCACCCTATCTGATGTGATCCCTGACTTCAGGGAGTGATGGAGTTGGAGGAAAGATGGCACAGGTACATGGCAATTACTAGTACTATCAGCCACTCTCTGCAATGCTTCAGTACCAAATTTCATTCTTCTGCACCACAGCTGTTTTAAGGCATGCACTGGGAGGTGGAAAACATGGAAATGGAAAAAAAAATGAAATGAATGAATGAATGAATGTATGAATGTGAGAATGCACAATGTACAGCAGGTGTCAGACGAGCCATGGTCAGTAGTTTGATATTGCTGCAAACTTAAAGTGGGGGGGGGGGGGGGGAGGGGATTGAGGGCCTATCTGACGGGAGGAGACATTACATTATCGCAATGCCAGTGTCTCGAAGAAATTATTTTCGCTGTCACAACTAACGCGATTTCCAGGGCGACGTCCAAGACGTCTTCAAACAAAGGGACAACTTTTTTGCTTGGAAGTCACGGGGCTGTTGGCACGGTTTTTGCAGTCGCAGGGACTTATCAGAGACGTCTTATCTCAGCGATTTCTCCCTTTCGTCGCCATTATGTTATTACGGTCTCCACAAGATGCGGGGACATCTCGAAGATGTTGCAGACAAATTTAGTCCCCACGACATGGCCACAGTGATGGAGACTTCGCAGAGACGTCTCGGAGACAAGCTGGAAGACGGAAATAGTCTCTGCAAAAATCGGTAATGTTCGATTCTCCTGCGAATCCTGGAGATTGGGCTCGTCTCCAGGAGACGTGCGTCGTAGAGATGTTGCGGAGAGTACAGTTGCAACTATAGTCTTCAGACTAACGAGATACCAACTTATAAAGTCTTGTGATATCATACCAATTTGCGTCCAAGCACTTTGGATAGAATCTCAATAGACCCTAGAAGGTGTAATGAAAGTTGTACTATGGCATATCTAATCTGAACCCTGTTAATGGTGTCACTGTGGCACCTGTGAAATATGCTTGCTCCCTACATGACGTCACCAGGACCGTCATGTTCTCTGAACGGTATAATTAGCTGTGGAGGCACATAAATTTCCTATCGAAGGATTTTAGAATCGAACTTTCTTACACAAGTTCGAAAATAGCAAATTGATGCCAACCTGATGTACTAAAAACTCTCTTAAACACGACAGATTTTTTTTTTCATCCAGATTAGGAGTGATCTTCATAATTATTATTCCATTGAATTCAAATCTGAATTATGAATATCTATTGTGATTGAGGATCCCTGAACTGCAACAGAGAAGTAAAAACACTTCTCTTTTAAATGGCAACGTCAAGGACGCTGGTATATAGAGAGTAGCCCCCCCCCCCTTATTGCTAAGCGATTAATATATTAGGTAGCGATAGGATTCTATTTCTCATTATGTATGTTTTCATTGCATTCCTTGCAGATGAAGATGAAAATAATAATCCAATAATTAAATCTTGAAAACTCTTTTAAAGGGCATTACCCATAATTCTAACTAGCTCTTTTGGCTGTCATTAAAGTAAATGCAAATATATTGAATTCCGTAAATATGACCAGTCGGTGAGGACATTTCCTCTTAGCGCCTGTAATGTAAAAATATTTAATGGAATGATTGTGACATGAACTATGATATTCCATAGCTTTGTTCAGAACCCCACTTAAAAACTTGTGTAGCCATATTGTAACAGGCCATAATTGAAATGATGCAGAAAAAAAAATTACCGTAAGTAATCATTAAAAATGAAATTGAAGGGTTACCAAGTTTTCAAATTTGATTGTGAAATAAGGATCTGAGTAAGATCCCTTAAATCTAATTACTCTCAGAAAGGGGTTTTTATTATAATTCATGAGTGTATACCTAGTGTTTAAAATCTTAACACGAAAGCAGATATTTTGATGTTACTCGTGAGAAAGCCCACCTCTCCCTCTCCCACAGCCCCCAACAACTGCAATGCTATTAGCAGGGCTGGCATTCCTCCTATATTGACTGTAGGCAAGTCATTTTCTAAATTATCTATTGTGAATATAATGGTTTGACCCCAAATGACCTTCAGGGAGACCTTATAAGGAAAAGTTGACATCAGACCATAAAAACAACTTCAGAATCGAATTTCTTGACCCATAAAACCTCTAAAGCTGACTTTTCAAATTATTGTAACGTTTTAAAGGTTTCTTGTTATGGACTGGCCTTTAAACGTAGGTGGCAGCCATATTGGATTTTGCAAATATGCCGCCCCGGAGGGCGCCCTTCACAAAAAATACGCCTTTTTTTCAGCCGTCGACAACTGCAATTCTATTACTAAGGCTGGCATTCCTGGAATATTTACCATGGGCAAGCCATTTTTTTAATAAACTGTTATGAATACAATGGCTTGACCCCTAAATGACCTTAAGGTGACCTTATAAGGAAAAATTGACTTCAGACCATAAAAACAACTTCAGATTCGAATTCCTTGACCCGGAAAACCTCTTAACCTGACTTTTTAAATGATTGTAACCCTTTTATGTTTTCAAATGCAAGTGACCTTTAAACCTATATGGCGGCCATATTGGATTTTGCCAATATGGCTGCCCCAGAGGGCGCCCTTCTTGGCGCCCATCAAAAATCGAAATAGTATGGTTTGGGCTACATGTGTGCCAAATTTTGGTGCTTTTGGAAAATTTTGAACCAAAAATCCCTTGCGCCCCCCACTAATACACATTAATAGTAACACAGTTTCCTCCTGCACACAATATTTGTGATGAGTGCTGATGTGAACTGGCATGAAACCTGTATTTTGTCTTGGTGGGGCCTCCACACAGAAAGAATTTAACCTACTGCAGCAGGGGTTACCCGGCTAGACACTAGATATAGGGGAGGGCAACCCTTGACTTCCTGTTGTGTCTCATTGCTCAAACTTTACACCCCGACTAGAGCCATGTTCAAAACTAATGTTTAAAGAATATCCCAATAAGAAAATAGTATTTACAAGAAACAAAAATGATTTCTTAAACATTTGTTGTAATGTTTTTTTTAATCAAATCTTGAACCATACACTAAATCACCTCCTCACAGACAGTCAATGGACTGAGGCCATGAATGGGCAGACATTGGTCATTTAAGCTGCTGTATATCTAAAGCTGCATTAAATTGACATTTTGACAAGATACTATAGATTATTTTCATGCATGTATGAATCGCTGACTGCTTCCCCATAACATAATTCTAATAAGCTCCCTGCATGTGTCGCATTGCCTTGTTCTTCTTCGATCTGTTTATTGAAAACTAGTCCCGCCTGAATCTGCAGTCCTCCTAAATCATAGATGGCTTCCTTGATTTGTTAAGTCATACCCAACTCCTGTGTTCACTCTACTTTGTTTATGCAATTCGTCAGCATTCAGGTGAATGCTTTCTACTTGGACGTCAACTTGAGCAATGGACATGTTCATCAATAATACTGAAGGATGAGAAACAAGTTCTCACTTACCGAATGGATAAAATAAAGGAAAAAATCTTTAGCTCAAAAACAAAATGTGCAGTGATGTGCACTACAGCACACTTCACAGCACCAATCCACACTGCCCATACCACTCCACACTGCATCGCACCACTCCACACCATACCACTCTACACCATACCACTCCACATCACATCACTCCACACCACACCATTGCACACTACTCCACATCACTCTACGACACCACACCACTTCACACCAAACCACATCACACCACACCACTTCACCATACCACTCTAATCCACACCATTCCACACCACTCAGCACCACACCACACCACACCACTCCATCACCCCACTCCACACAACACTCCACACCACTTTACATCACACCACACCACTCCACACGACACCACTCAGCACCACCATACCACATTACACCACACCATACCACTCCATACCACTCCACACCACCACACAACTCCACTCCACCACACCACACCACACAACTCCACTCCACCACACCACACCACACCACTCCGCACCACACCACTCCACACCACTCCACACCACACCACTCCACACATCACACCACACCATACTACTCCACAGCACTCCACTCAACACCACACCAATCAACACCACACCATTCCATACCACCACTCCACACCACACCTTACCATTCTACACTACCACTCCAATTTACACCACACCACTCCACACCACACCATTCCACACCACCACTCCAATCCAGACCACACCATTCCACACCACCACTCCACACTACACCACACCTCACCACCCAACACCATACCACACCACACCATACTATACCACACTGCTCCACACCACACCACTCCACACCACACAACACCACACCACACCACACCACACCACACCACACCACACCACACCACACCACACTACACTGCTCCACACCTTTCTCCTGCATGCGCTCTCTGTGGGTCTGGAACCAACTCCTCTTGGGACGGCTGAGGATCTCCTCATGGTGGTTCAACATGGCCGATGCCTTGTGTAGCTGCATCTCGGTGCTCTGCAGCTCCTTCTCTTCACTTTCCATCCGCAAGATCTCCCCAATGTCCTCCTCCAGGGATGCGATTTTGTCACGATACTTGGCAACCACATCTGGGGGAAAAATATCAATATGCATATGCATAAATTTCGATAAGAAAGGAAGTTGCTTAACACAAGAACTATCAATTCACCAAAGAATGATTACTACATATATAAAAATATGACAAATGACAAATTTAAAGGAATACACTGCTCATGAGCATATAACATAAGTATTTTCATCTCACAAACTCCTCCCAACTCCACAATTTAAGCACAACATTGTACACTTTTTTTTTTCTTTTTTTTTTATTTATTTATTTATTTACTTTTTTATTATTTTTTTTTGCCAGGCTGATGCAAGCTGTGGGGTGATTAACACCCTCTAATGACAGTGAACATTATTCATCCTACATAAAAACTGCAGAGCAACTTCCCAAGTTCAAGTTCACTTTAATGAATACAGGACAACCAGATCAACAGAATGGTGGAAGAGCTAACAAAATCAAACATAAAAGCGTGTAACTTAAATCTGTTCAATTGGACTTAACTTGTGAAAATCATGGAGAAAACACTTTTGTGACTCGCCCAAATCATTTCTTCAGCTGAGCTGTGGAATCTTCATGCTTTCACATCACATATTGATATTGGTCGCAGTCACGTAACGCAAATCAACTGAGGTGATGATTTCATAGACTCATAGCAACATCAGCCACTGTACAATTTTATTACGTTTATCAAACACAACAGCGAGCATGGTGTGAAATTGTATTCACCAATATTGCTAATTTCATAAAAGAAAACTAGAAATGTCGCTACGGCGACTGATGCCTCCGCCATAATGCATGATTCTCCCAATAGGTGTATAGTACAATGTCTTGACAATGTGTGATGACAGTTTCACATAACTGGCAAAATATCGAAATAACAGGTTTGTCAGAAATATCTTGAATGTTCACTTTCCACGAACTGGGTTTGCTATAATTGTCTATTAAAGAGTGCAGGTACACATATTTGGGGAATTGAAAATTTTTACTTGACTTCTGACCGACCTTATTATAAGTTTATGCATTGAGTATAATTTTCAAGGTATGAAGAAAGAGTGTAATTACAGTACAAAATATTTTTTTTTTCATTTAAACCTGACCTTTGACCCTTAACCTTTGACCTTTGACCTTCTGGCTGGAAATTTCCAAGAGAATCTCCATCAAGTAATACATGTATATACTAAACACTTTTAAAACTAATCATGCAATCATTGCATATACTAGTATACATGTATGAGGGAAATACAGTAGTAACATTTTGAGGAGTTGACCTTGACCTCTGAACCCCTGACTATTGACCCATGACCCCTAAATTCCCTAGATAATCCCTGCCAGTCAGTACATGCATATGTACCATGTTCCATGAAGATACATTGAACCATTTGCGAGAAAAGTGATATTGCAACATTTTCACCTAACCTTTGACCTTTTGACCTTATGACATGAAACTCTCTCTGGAGAATCCTTACGCAGTAGTACATGTCTACACTAAGTTTCAAAAAAATAACTGCGGGCATTGCATAGATATGGGGGAAATAGCAACATTTTTAGCCTTTGACCTTGACCTTTTGACCTTTGACCTCTTGTCAATGTCACTAGAATCTACTCAACTAATTGTCCCATCATACATCATCCTTGGACCAAGTTTGGTGAAAGCTGCTTCATCCAGTTTTGAGTTATCACATAAACAGATAAATTTTAGGATTTGACCTTGATCTTTGACCTTTGACCTCTGTCCGATTTCACTGAAAAACTAATCAAGTAATTGCCCCATCATACATCATCCTCCAACAAAGTTTGGTGAAATTTGCTCCATACAGTCTTGAGTTATCGCGTAAACGGATACAATTTCATGATTTGACCTTGACCTTTGACCTTTGACCTTTAGCCGATTTCACCCAAAATCTTATCAAATCGTTGCCCCATCATACTTCATACTTGGACCAAGTTTGGTAAAATTCCAGTAAATATTACTCAAGTTATCGCGTAAACGAAAGCGGACGGACGTACGGACGTACGGACGTACGGACGTACAGACGTACGGACGTACAGACGTACGGACGTACGGACGTACGTACGGACGGACGGACAACCCGAAAACATAATGCCTCCGGCACCACTTCGTGGCGGAGGCATAATAACATGGTTCAAATTTCCCTCTCCCCTTTCCTGTTCCAAGTCCATGCCAATGACATACAAGCAGTATTGAACAAATCCTTCTGGTTATCTAAAACTTTTTAATATTCATCTGTTCTTGACGTCATATGTATATATATATATATGTATTTCACCTCATATCTCTTATCTCACTTTGACAGCAGTGGCTGGGGTCTTACCTTGGGGCACCACCCTGCTCTTCACTGGATTCCGGGCACTCTTCACCAACTCCTTCAGTATTTTCCTCTCCTTTTCTCCCGCGAGACTCACCGATCTGCGCCATGATAAAACAGGATGACAAAACGAACACAGTGAGAGACGACCTAGTAGTAGCCCCATCAAATCCCAGAGGAGTCATGAATTTTTAAAAAGATGGCTAGTGCCACAGCCAGACAAAATTGTCTGGATACCACCAAGAGTAAGAGGAACGAGGGCCATTACCACGACAATCTCTACCTCCTGTAGTCTTTACATTTTGAACGTGATGAAGCTTGCCTCGGATTCACTCTCATCATCGACCCCCCCCCCCCCCCCCAACTCAAACTGACCAGAATCAGACTGAACTCATGGCAACTTTCTTCTCAGCCTCGAGCACACAGACATACACACACATGCAAACACATGCACACACAAATACAAACAAACAGTTTGCCACTGTTACCAAAGAATACAGATGATATAAGTATGATCATATGCACTGCGAAAGGGGGCATGAGCTTCACTTTCACTCAAAAAAAATTTCCTGTGACAATGACTGCGATAATAATCTTGTTTACAACCAAGCTGGGAAAGACCATATCAGCACTCGTGAATAATCAAGCTGGTCGGGCAAATTCAACATCGTTATTTCATAATACTTTCTCCCTTGTGCATCATCATTCAACAAAGCAAACACAAGAAAGAGAGAGAGAGATTTGGCACAATGCATTTCACGAGATCACAACAGCAAAGTCCATAGCTCACCTGCCACTTCGACCAGCTCGGGCAGTTCTACCAACACGGTGGACATAGTGCTTGACCGAGTTGGGCATGGTGAAATTGATGACCTTGTAAACATAGAATCAATAATAGACGGTTTACGCAACTCTCATATAGAATGGGTCATCTCTTGATAATGGTGAAGAAGTTGCTTTACATATATGTCATTCATGCACAAAATTGGTTCTAATCAGGCAAATATATGTATTTACCATGGTTTACAATGTAAATCAAAAGTACATAAATCACATTATTTTGTCTATGGGCTTGTTTATGATGGTAATTAAAACAGTTGTATCAGTATGCTATGTTACCTGTAAATCAGATATTTGAAATAATAAAAAAATCCATTCAGTTAAACGTCATGCAATTCCATACAATTCAAATCCTGCTTATTATCTTCATGACTGCAATGCCATGCTTAAAATCTGTGGTACATACTACATACGAGGGGGAAAAAAAAAGAATCAAAGATTGATATACAGCAACATGAATATCAATGTCCTTTCACACATGACATTTGTCATGTGACACTGCCTAAGATTAAAAAAATTAGGAGTGGAATGCATACTGTCTTCACTCCTTCGATATCCAGACCCCTAGCTGCTAGATCGGTTGCGACCAACACATCAACTTCTTCTTCCTTGAACAGACGCAACATTTCCATTCGCTGTCAGAGACAAAAAGAAAAAGAAACAAAAAGTAGGAAAGCAGCAAATTGATTGTTGAATTGGCACTGATGCAACACACACTCTGTTTAAAGAGAAAGGAGAGCAAACTACTTTACAGCCCTATTTGGCTTTTTTTACAAGAAATTTCACAAAATTTTACCACACTCAATTTGGTGGATTCAAAACTTACATGTGTACCAACAGCAGGTCAAAATGGGCAACACTATTCTGTGCATGAGAGTATACGCAACACTTTCTTAATACACATCTGGCCCTAGTACACATAACTGTATTAGTTAACTTTTGGAGGTTTGCAGATTGCATGACAAAGTTCCACATTAAGCCATCAGTCACTGAAACGCCAAAACCTCCCATCCATTAAAAAAAAAAAAAATAGCTTTATGCTTTACCATTTTTCTTTTGCTTTCATACAGAATATAATGATAATTATGCAATTTGAAAGGGATCAAAATTCAACAAAAGTACGTCAGAATTATTTCTGTGACACACCATTCTCTTGGTAAAATCTTAGTAGGCTTTAAAATAAACATAAAGTTTTCATAGTGTATAATAGACACAGATTAACATGTAGAGAGGCATTTTACATCATTTAGAAAGTTGTCGAAATGAGAGTAATATTGCTGTATCTTCCAGAGAGCATAGGCCATTATGTACAGAATCTTCAGTTGCTAAAGGGTTAAAGAGGGCACACATGAATTTGTGCAAGTGTAACATTATTTGGAATTTTTATTCAATGATGAGACCAAATGTTGCTACGACGACTGGTATATGCATCTGCTATATTACATTATTTTCCCCAACAGATCTGCAGCACATCTTGCCAATGTCCGCGATTTCCAACGACAGGCAAATAACCACTATCATGTAAGTATACCACTGGCTAACTGGTGAATTCTTTGTTAATATGCAATAGACACATTAATCATGCTACTGTGTAGACCCGAGCCAGGTAATCCTAATAATTAGGCAGGAAATTAACTTCTGTAAGACTTTTATTGTGGGTGCATGCAGACGGGTATGTCTAAATCCATTCAATTGGCAATTAAATGACCTGTATGTCTCCCAATTTCCTATATGACTGTCCTTGTCCCTTTGTCTTGCAATAACTGAAGTATCATTATGCCATGGATTTCCTCGACTCTTCTCTTTATTTCCAATCCCTCTATTAGCAGCAGCAGAAGCAACTAGATATGTCGCTATGGCGACTGGTATATGCCTCTGCCATATTACATTATTTTCCCAATAGATCTACAGCACATTTTGCCAATGCAAGATGATTCCAATGAATGGGAAACAACAACTAACTGATGATATCAATACACCAATGTTCATGTCAATACCTTGAGACACTTTCAAATTATGGGAAAAAATAATAAAATGTCAGCATTTTAAATTGACCTTTGACCAAATGGCTCAACTAGAAAATTGTTGTATGGAAATGCATGTACATTGTATATACCAAGTTTAATCAAGTGTATATAAATACGTTGAGTCATTTCCATGGTATGAAGAAAATAGTCTATCATCAGCACTGAAAAGTAAAATTGTAGCATTTTAACCTGACATTTGACCCTTGAACTTTGAACTCATCATTACAAACCTTCCCAAGAGAATCATAGTCAGGCAATGCATATAAGTGCACTAAGTTTCATAAAAATAACTTGAGCTATTTCTGAGACATTGAGAAAAAAGTGATGATCTAGCATTTTCATCGACCTTTCCCCTTTGACCTCATAGAACAAAACTTTTCATAGAGGATCTATATCTGGTATTACGTGTATACAGGAAGTTTCATGAAAATACCTGTAGGCATTGCAAAGATATAAAAGAATAAGTGAAATGTTAGAATTTGACCTAAATCTTGACCTTAGACCTCAACCATGTGTGCCCAGTTAAGTTGATAATTTCTGACATGAAAAGGCAAAACAAAACAAATAAAATAAAACAAATGCAACAAGACCCACAAAACTAATATATCCGCTTCAATGTGGCATGAGACATACTGCGTATAGGTTGAACACAACACACAAGTGTATTTAAAGGGATGAGATAGTCTTGGTTGAGATGGTGCACCAGGTTTTTAACTTTCTTGAAAGATAATGAGAAACCACAAAAAACAAAAATGGTCCGAAGATAAGATGTGAACCACCTCTTAGTAGGACCACTTTCTGTTGGGATATTTCAGCCATTTCAAAACTGATTTTCATCAAATAAACTTTGAATTCCTCTTAGAATTGTATTATGCTCTTTCATTTTTCATAAGTACAAGTTTCTCATAATCTCACAAAAAACCAAAAAAATAAAGAAATAAAACTAAAGCCCCATCTCAGCCAAAGCTGGGTACAATTCCCACAAACTTGTGACTCTCTCTTTCCTATGGCTGGTCAGCCATGTTGGGAAGTGTATTGACCTCTGGCTGCAGGATGAGGAACAGCTGACCTACCTTGACCTGTGACAGGTTGCCATGGAGCTCGGCGACCTTGATGCCCAGAAGGCCAAGGATGATGTGCAGGCGATGGGCCTGCTTCTTGGTCTGCACAAACACCATGCAGTGGTCGTGGAAATTCCGGAAACAGAGGGCTGCAGAGATGCCGGATGTCGAAGTTGCATTGGGTTCGCATGAAAGGGGGAAGAGATCGGTGGGTGATTAGTGACTTTATTTTTGGCTTCTTTTCTATACTAATCCTGAGGTTCCCAGTATAATCATTTTTCTTGACTGTGTGTTTAGTAGTCCCTTGAAGAGTGGTTTGTACTATTGGGTTCATATTTGCTTGCTTGTGTGTGTGTGTGTGTGTGCGTGTGTGTGTGTGTACGTGTGTGTATTGGTAAGAAGAGGTGAGAGAGTTCTGTTCTATAATCTAATTACTTTCATTCTGAGTTCTTGTGTGTTATTTTTCTCGCTTACTAACTCTAATTTTAATGCTCCGGGCAACTGAAATGCCAACTGCATGACAGTCCCTGCCACGAAGACAAGTTTCTAAAAATCGCTTTTTACAGAGGTGAAAAAAAAAACCAACAAACCAAAACACAAAAACAAAATCTGCAGAGAGTATCCTGATGCCTTCCTCACAAGAAGATCACTTCTGAAAAGACGTCTCTTGCTTTAGCTCTCTGTGAGCGAAGGTCAGTTGCTTGACGTGTAATCGATTAGACCAAATGTACGGCAGACAAAATATACTGATTTCCACATTATCATGGCTAAGAAAAAGCCGAGATCAGTGAATAAGCTCCATATGAACAGCTATGTCTGTTACATGACTGAACTTTATTATAGATAAAAGAAAACATGCTGCTTACGATAGTACATCTATGAATTAAAATATTTTCCTACAAAACTTTTCCCCTCAACTTACATATCTATAGACAAACTTGAATGCCAATATATTGCACATACTACACTGTTAACTCTCAGAAAAATCAGAACGAAAGTACTAGTAAAAATCACACACACAGAATATCGCCTTAGTCCATCAAAATAACAACAACAGCAAATTAATTAGCAGCAGTTATGCTGGAAACGTACAAAGATTTACTTTTATGAGGCAAACAACAGAAATATGCATAATGCATCTAGATGCTGAAAGCCACAGCAAAAGAAATGCAGATTCAAGTATGTATCAATTACCACGTGTGGCTTTTTTGCCGCCCTGGCATCTTTGAAGGAACCCAATTCTGAGAAAACCGGAAAGCAATTAAGCCTGCAAAACTGCCCTGTGCCAGAGCCAGTGTGATCCCCCCTACTATAATTTACATACAAATACCACAAGCTGCTATAATCTCACCCGATACGATGGCCTCTCTGTCGCCCTCTCGGCTGGCCCGAATGCGGACGAATTCCTGCTGCAGATTGTAGGCCACGTCTGTGTTCTCATTGACAAAGATCCTCACCGGGTTTTTCAGCGAGACCATGGCAAGGTCCTTGACCTGTACGGTTGACCACAAAGAGTAGAGAATATGGGGGGGGGGGAGCCAAAAAAAATAAATCATATCATGGAAAATTTGTCCTAGCACTGCTTCAAACCTGATGATTCATACAATGGGACCATATTCTACACAGAAACTTATTTCTACTGTCTATTACAAAAAAAGGGAAGAAAAACGAATCATTGCCTTTGCTTAACCAGTTGAGGGCAGGCTGATTTTGCTACCACACGCATTTCCCATAGACCCCGGCCCGAGTATACTCGGGACTAGTCTTAAATGGGTTAATCAGAATAAGAGATAATTGTAATCCCTGGTAACAAAGCACAATGTTCACAACTTTTCCTTCTTTATGTGAAGTTGCCATATTCAAGGCTGGCTATTCAAATGTACTTGAGGAGAAAATGATTAGACATACATGTATGGTTAGGGTTCACAGTTGATCTTCTTTATGGTAGAAAAAGGTTGATGACAATTTGACAAGCATCATGTCAGATAGTGGTTTCCAGATAAAAGCTGCTATCAATAATAGGTCATTGCTCTCTAATGATTATCTTACAGAGCAGTACAGTCAACCTTGCCAAAGTCAAATCTATTTGGACTGAAGAAAAAGCTTTGTCTTACAGAAAATTAAACTTATGAGGGATTAAAATCAATAGAATATAAAGAGAAGAGGACTTACAGGGAGGTTAAACTTGGGCAATTATTTGACTTTTGATATGCAAGATCAACTTGGGCAAAGTTGACTGTATTTCAAACATATCAAGCCAAAGTTATTCACATCTCCATTTTCCTTATGAAAGGAAAACAAGAAGGCAACTTCTTTGGGTATATCATTCAAATTTCTCTATCATTCAGTGGACTCTTGAAGAACTAAATGACAATATCATTCAGACACGACAGCAAGTATAATGCTCTTTTCAAATTTTGCAAAAAAAAAACTGCAGCCTGAGCATTCAGTCTGCTAGAAAATAAAGCAGCTACAAACTTTGCCATCCCTGACTACAGGTTCACAAAACAGCTTCAAAACTTGAAATCCACACCTAAGCAAATGTAGGATAACACATAAAATCTACATAATCTGAATTTAAAAACCCCCCTTGAGAATCAGTTCTTCTATGTCATGACTATCACTAAAGAGAGACAAACTATCACTAATCAGAAATGAAACTATATATATGCCCTGAAGTTGATTTATCACTTTGAAAGGAAGTTACATGTAAACATGCCTAATCTGGAAGATCTCCTTCTCTTTGCTCATTATCATCATTATCATTTGTTTTTTTTTTTTTTTTTAAAGGGGGGGGGGGGGAGGATGTTATCTCTTACGTCACCATCACCATCTATGATCACCATAAATGCAGCACTTGGACGGCAAAATCCCTTTTCCTCTGTCCCTCCCCCCTCCCCCAAATCCATTTGAATGGAAGGAACCCTCATTTTTAAAAGCATTCATGATTAAGCATGGATTCTTCCATTCTTCTCTTTGTGGGGGGTATCAACGGGTGAACAAGGTTGAGGGAAGTTCTCACCTGATCCGTCATTGTGGCTGAGAAGAGCATGGTCTGCCTCGTCACAGAGCACATCCGGATGATTTCCTTCATCTGCTCCTCAAAGTACTCATCAAGCATCCTGGAGGAAGGGAAGGGGGTGGGGACGGGGTGGGGACGGGGTGGGGACGGAGAGGGGGAGGGGGAGGGGAGGAAGGAAGGGGAGTGTGATGGGAAGAAGATAACAATCACTATGATAAAAATGCAAATTTGAGAGCAAATTGTATCTTTGGTAAGTGTGAGCTTGCATCACAGCACCAACAATCAACAAAAAGAAATGCCACATGAAATTTTTTTCTACATATAAATGAAGAGTTAAATAAGCAACACAGATGCAATCTTTTTGGTATGGATGAGTCAAAGGAAACCAATGACTCAATCTTTATTGTGTGTATTATACACGAACTGGAAAGTCAAGGGCAACTGCTATGAAGGGATTATCATATCAACCTAATTTATACATACAAATTTCATACACTCCCTCAAGTCATGGTTACTGCACTGAAAAAGCTGCTGCTGCTTGTTTGTGAATAAACCTAAACTTTGACTCTTTGCATTGATAGACTGTCATGCTTTCACTGAAACATTTCATTTCACCATGGATGTTGTTATCTACTTGACTGCCACAAAGTCAGAGCATTACGGAAAGGGAGTGGGGGATATGTGGTGTACACCTATCCTTATATAAATGTGGGTCGATGTGTATGTCTGCATTTTATGAAAAATTGACAAGTGTCATTGTAGACATATTCATCCATGTTTCACTGTACAAGACAAACACATGTCTATAAATGGCTTTTGCATAATTGTATGTTGCTGCATAAGCCATATATACAATCGTAGGCCTACTGGGTAAATGAATTTCACAGGGTTTTTATTTTTGCACATTTCATGTGTTGAATGCTGTTCCCAAATTTAATAACGTGAAAATTAAGATAAAAAAAGTAGAAATGTTGCACTACTAAATGTGACTGGTATGCTGCCGCTTTTTCGCATCTTTTTCCCAGAAGGTTTACAGAATGTTTGGCCAAAGTGAGATAATAGTTTAGCATGAGCGGCAAATCACTATCTGTATACATCAATTTTCCTTAACACTTTTAGCCATTTTCAAAATATAGTCAAAACAGGGTAATTTTAGCATTTTCTCTTGACCTTTCACTCTATGGCCCAACTCTTTCTCTACACAGCCATTGTCTAGTCACATAGTGTACACAAGTTTACTTAAATGCTCACATTCAATATTCATAAGTCATTTCTAAGGTACATCTCTGTATGGAGAAAATAGCTTAATTTCATATTAAAAGAAGCATATTTCACATTTTAACCTGACCTTTGACCCTTGACATCCAACCTCATGACCTAAAGACCTCCCAAGAGACTCACTGCCAAGCAGTACATGTAGGTACTATAAAGTTTCAGGAGGATATCTACAGCAATTTCCAAGATATGGAAAGAAAAAGTAAAATTTTAGCATTTTCACTTGACCATTGACCCCATAGTCCTAAACTTTATTTAGAAATTCTTTACCTAGTAATGCATGCATACAAATGTACAAGGTTTCATGAAAATACCTCCTAGAATAATTGTAGAGATAGCGGGGAAAATGGTGAAATTTTAGGATTCATCCTTGACTTATGTGGGTGACCTTTGAACTTGAGAGTGATAATAGTTGAATAGTTGAAGAATTGATAAGCTCAGCTTCGTCTACTAAAAAATACATATGCCAAGTTTCATTTGGGTGCCTAGGTTATGCTGTCAACAAAATCTACAACAGATGGACAGAGGGACGGACAGACAACCTGATAACATTTAGTGCCTTCGGCGACACTTCATGGCGGAGGCAAAAAAAGCAGCAAAAGAGAAGCCACACAAGCATCATAATGGAGATGAGTAAAAAGAAGGAAGAAGATGCCTGACATGCTTCGAAGACAATAAGTGTCCAGAAATACATCCCGTGACTCTGTGCAATTCTGATGGGACTGAACAGAAAAAGCATAGTGAGTTGTATATCATATGATAATCATCAGATTCAACAAGCAAGACACTGTTTCAGGCAAGAATCTCCAATTCATAGACTCCAGTCATTACCTCCTCAAATTTTGCTACAACTTTAGCCCGTTGAGAATGGACTGATTTTGCTACAACATGCATTTCCCATAGACGCCTGCGTGAGTATTATTCACTGGTGCTGAGACATTGCATTTTTTTTTTTATTGTTTTCCCCTCCAAACCCCAGAAGAATCCTCTACTCTGGATGTAAACAGGTTTTGAAGGTAGTGACTTTGTTGTGATGCTATTCTGAGTACAAACATCAAAGAAACTTGCTTCGTGTGCTAAATATGGCATGCTTTGGTCAGCAGGAAATGTAGAAACCTGACCCCATTTCTTCCTCTTTCCTTGTAGGAATTTAAATTTAGCGCACGATTTTGATCGCGCAGACAAAAATAGACCGAACGCATCAAACGGCATGGCATTGATCTTAACTGAGAGAAGCCATAATTGACAGAATGCATGCATTTGAAAACAATAAAAACAATCGTGAGAGAGCAATTTACAATTCTCAGGCCATTTCAACAGGCATGTAATAATGCAACTGGACAGCACAGCTGTTGAATAAGAACCTATAGTGGACATCAAAACTCATCTCCCGAATTTTGGCTCTGAAGGAGGATTGTAGTGTCAATTATTTTCCTGATACAGTCAATTATTTTCCTGATATACCCACATCATCCAGTAATTCTCCATTTCCGCCACTCTCAGTGCCTATAACTCAGCTACAACTACACCTTTCAAGTCCATTTCAAAGCTAAGACTGAATTCCATCTTTATGGAAATCTGGTCTGCAAATATCAAGCTATTCATCACCATGGCCAATCTCAATCAACAACAAAGATTGATGTGTTACTGCTATTGTGATTTGTTTTTTTATGTTTTTCATTTTCAAACAAAACCTCTTTTTCTTTTCTTTTTTATAAGACACGTAGTTGTCACTTGAATTAATCTCATTTGCCAGCTTTTCACAGGCAGCTTTGATTGATAGTTTACTGATATTTGCACACTTACCATTTTTATTACATCATTTTTTTTTCTCAGACTTGCAAAGTTTTACTGCTATGATTTGCTATGATTTGCACTGGTCTCTGTTATATGTAACCTTTGCCCTTGGGATGGCTTCCAGATTGGGCATTGATGAGAAAACTTACAAGAACGATATCATCGCAATGATGTACACAGTAGACAAAGCCGACTCATACTGTATGTGTAAAATGTAGAAACATTCAAGGCATGAAACTTTCGTGAATTGGAGGCGATGTCCATTTTTGCAACATGAAACTTTCCCCACATCGCCTCTGGTACTAAATTTGACAGTCAAACTCGTACGAAGTTTGCAAAAGTTTCAAGGACGTGAATATTTCTGGTATATTAATCTCACAATACAGTTGGTTGTGTTTGGTCCACAGTATTACTGATTGATTGACTTTATTTCATCATGGATAAAAACCTGCTTTCAGCTCTTAGCTGGTTTTCAGCAAGGCCATGAACATTAATACAAAGCGTGTGTTTACATACAGGTTTACAATGAATCAAATATAATCAGAAATGTGTAACATGAACAGTCTATACAATGAACAAAAGAAATCAAAATGAGAACTGAGGAAAAGACTTATACAGAAATATACAAAGATTTGAACAATGGACGATCATTATATCACAATGCAAACAGATTAAGAGGTTTCAAAATGGTGGATGAGCGTTTAACAAGACAAGAGGGGTGAAATGAATTGACAGATCTATCTGGTGAGCAAATATTTGAATGTACAGAATTAGCACTTGGATATAAATTGAATATAAATTGTTGCAATCATACAGCTCTTTCCTTTATTTTTGTTATAAATAATTTGATATCACTAATTGTCCTAGGACGAATCTTAGCTTTCATGCGCTTAGAGCCACACATCAACAGAATGCTCCTTAAAAAAACCCCCAAACAAACAAAGTCATGAAGATCAAACACATATTGAAATCACATTATATCCAAAAAGAGATATCTGCAGCATTTGAGAAACAAGGTGATATTTACAATGGCTGAAAATATATTTTCCCCCCAAAGTACAGCCAGCTTTAACTTTTCATCAGTGTCATTTCAGGGTAATAATTCTTATCTAATATCTATCCTTATCATCATATTTGAAAACCACCATATATTTCTAAAGTTAGAGCCAAAATATGTTATTTCTACCCCCAAGTTCGATGACCTTTACCATTCAATCACAAATAGAAGATATTCATAATGAATCATTTGTTCTCCGTGGCTGCTACAGAAAGCGATATGAAAGCTAGTACGCAAGCAACCGCTGGCTCCCCTTCCAAAGGACTAAGGACAGAGGATAAAGTGCCTTGCCTACGGGGGCACAAACGCTGCAGCCAGTCAATTTGGGGCAAATTATTTGATGCCATAGGGCCCCAATTTTTCTCTCTTTCTCTTCTTTCTTTAAAACAACAACAACAACAGCCAGGGAGCTCAAACTAGGGACTTTGTGATTGATAGTGTGAAGTCTTGTCAACTGAGACACAAGAACTCCTTATACACTCTCATCTGGTCACGATATATCACCTTGGGTAGCAAACCCAAGTCACCAGTGAAAAAAATTACAATTTGAACTTTCTTTCTTACAAATGTTGTTATGTGTAATTCACAAGGTCTGGGAGAGAGAAGGACAAACAGGCAACTCGAACACACCATTTCTCCACCATCCTTTGGGCCTGAGGCACAGGATGGAAATACTAACTCTTGCAAGCTTTTCAATTCCAGGTAATGCTTTCGTAATGCGTCACCTGATATGACATACACCGAAACGTATCAAGTGATCCTATGCATCTACAATTAGGCTTCAGCTTTGTCAAAGCCCCATCGCCATAGCAACTGCAAGAAGGTCGCTACAAAGATGGAGTCAAGCCACTAGTGTGAGGCAAGCCTCGGCAAGAGGGCCACTGGAAACTCATCCAAATTTCTCGACTTACAGTTACAAATACATTCTGTGAATTACCAAATTTCGCCATCATACAATGTACATCAATTGGTAGCAAGAAATCACAACCAATCAGCAGTGTCCAGTTTGAAGAAGCTTTAGTTGCATCATGCATGTCATACTGCTGGCTGATTGGCGACTGTTGCAATTCCAACGACTAACTGAATTACTCCAGTGACAGAAATGTTCAGTAGGAATGGTGCACTTTATGAGCTTCCTCCCAGCTCATTTATGATTTTCATGATTCTCTGATCTCAAAAGGCCCTTGTGCTGGCATGTTTGGCCTCGCCTGGCTTCGCCTGCCATTGCGGACATTAAAATTAGCATGTGGGCATTAAAATTAGCATGTGGCCTTTGACAAAGGCTAGTCTAGAGCAGGACCAAAAAAGAATTATAAATAATTATAGACCCAAGTGCAATGTATCTCAGATGCTTAAATCTCATTTCATCACTTATCAAGCCTCCCTGGTAATTCATGTCAAGAACATTTATGAAATAAATAGTTTGTTGTGGAATTATACCATTTTCATTCCTCTTAACATCATTGAAGCCAACTACGCTCACTGGAATCATTGAGTCCTGCCATCCAATGGATGACTCTGGTCTTGTTGACACAGATCAATGTGTCAATTTTGAATATCAAAAAGATACAGAACATGTGAAATTGTATACACATCTTCATCCAAACCTCTTTGGCCCCCTTTTCAGAGACCACATGTGATTACCATCATTAACTGATTGATTGATTGATATATTACTTCTTCTGTGACTTTCAAATAATAAACATACTCTGAAATACAGTAATTTTTCATTTGACGGAGGCATTTTTTTATGGGTCAGAAGTTTGACATAAGTCCAAGATACCTTATGAACAAAGAAAAGAAAATCAAATGAAGAAAAATATTACCAATGTTAAGAAAATTAACACTTCAATTGTGTACTACTATTACCATACACATTTTCCCCCATTCTACACTATTCAGACATTTGATCTGAAGGTGGCATTAATCAGATCACATTGTGAAACCAGCTGGAACAGCAGTAAAATAAACATAAAAATTTTCTTAGAAATTTCAAAAGTTATACAAATCTAAAAAAAGGCATAATGTAAAATTTCCAAAAACTTACCGTTGCAAATACTGACTATTCCCACTGCTTGGACAAATAACTCTCACAATGAGTATAATGGGGGGGGGGGGGGGGGGAGTTAAACTATTCTAACCAGAAAACTTTAAATGTATTTGGTGACAACCACTGAGACATTTAACCAGGGCTGCCTATCTTGTCTGTTCAAATCCTCTCAGGCATCAGGGAATTATTTTCTAACTCTCATTTGATTAGCAATTTCAGCTGAAGAACAATATTTCAAATGGTATCCTGAACACTTCTATGGAAGAAAACTGCTCCACAAAAGTTAGTTTGTGCAGCAGTGGTGCAAAAATGCATAGCAAATTGTGATGCGATACCAGGAAAATTATTCCCTGGGTACCACTTGTGAGAAACATACATCAAAGACATAAATCATAAAAATGCTTCAAAAGAAGTAAAATTGAACAATACTACGCATGTTTAAAAAAAAAAAAATTTCAACAACAACAAAATCCCATACATATTTGAAAACACACGGACGAATGCCGCGACACAATAATGGACAGGTTGGATGGTACCCAGGATTTACGTTTTGAGTTCTTACACATTGGCACACACACACAAAAAAAAAAAAAACAAACACAAATACAAAAAAAAAAAAATACATGTTGATAGGCAAAAAAAAAAGTAATCACAACAGCACAGCATGTCAGGACATACGCAAAATATTTGCAAGACACGTGCCGAACATGCGCTGCAAATACACGAGATATTCAGCATTAGCATATCATTCGTAATCTCTCCATCTCTCTTTCTTCACACCGTCCTTCACCTGTTATGTCAGCATATGACGGCTAATCAACTTGTCCTTGGCATACTATTTTCTTCCGCCTAGAAAATCCCCCATTGCCTGGTCACACTCCACAAAGCAAAATCAGCAGATCTGTTGAAAGATTCATCGTTGTGCCCTTTGATGTGTCAAAGTTAGCATGATTGCATTGTTTCCTTCCACACTTTTGCGCTGCATTAGCGAGTGACTGATGAGTGAGTGATCCCTTTTATCTTTTTGCCGTAGCTGGATACTCAGAAATATGCACATGGCAGAGAATCACTTGCGATGTAAAGTATGGCAGGGTAAGATAACGTTTTTGCCCATGTGGACGGCCAGGCTTTCTGAAAGATATGGATCTCTCTAGCTGAATCAAACAGGGGAAAAAAAGCATTATACTGGTAATTCTCGCTATTAAATATCATGAGTGCAAGATTGGAAACATTTAATTGTTGCTCATGTTCCATGTGACGTATTTGTGCATGTATATGTATTGATGTTGTCACAAATGTACACTCAAGTAGTTATGTACATGTATCAAGGCTGTATGCATGGTTGTTTAATGTGTATGTACACAGGGTGACCAGATTAATGGAGAACATTCTATATGATATAGATATAGTACATACAGGCTGACCAGATCAGTGGAGAATTTTCTACATGGTATACAATGTAGCTACAGTACATGTATGCATGTGACAGGAAATACATTATAGCTCACTCAATCTAGAATGATTTAACCCATTCCAGAAAATTCTAGGAAGTGCTGGCTGAGTGAGGCACTGCCCTTGTAACCCAATGTGATTGGTAGTTAATTTTGGCAATGATGTTATGCACATATTAGGCAGTGAGTCATCCAGGATTCCTGGAATTTGGACTTGCTAGTATGTTCAGATATGTGGCCCCAGGTTGGAGAAAGTTACAGAATGTACTAGAAAGGGGTGAATGGATAGTATATAAGCAGGAGAAATTCTGAGGTAGGCAGAGTACCCAACACCTCTGCTCTGAGAGTTACGTCACTTCTGGCTCTGAAGCGACTTGTTATAGTCAGTCCTGTGTTACCTGCTGACCTGCTATACAGACTGTGTTTGTGGAGATAAGGCCTGGGAGACATTTTGCCTGCAGAGAATTAATTTGCCTACGTTGGAGATAGACTCCATATTTTAGTGTCAACGGACATTATTACGGCAAAGCTGTTGACGGGCTGGTTTCTTTGCTGGACATTATAAAGTGAATCATCATTCAACGCACCAACTGGACGTGGTCTTCATAACATTTGGATTCTGCCCGTTTCCTGTGGATTTCGCACGTTTCGCTGTGGACGTACATATCGTGGAATTTACCCCGGATCTATAACGTGGATTATTGCAACCCGTGCCTCTGGATTTACGTCGGAGGAATCATTCATCGGTGCATCAAGGACCATTCATCTGTGCATCGAACATCGTAGTTAGACATCACCAAGGGACTATATAACATCGTGATTACGATTTGGGCTGTAATGCGTGTAAGTGATTTTATTACTGATTTATAATTGCTTCTCTTGATCATTATTGTACTGATGTGAAAACCGATTACGAGTCTGTACCCACAATATCCCTGTTAATAAACCGCCTGAACATTAGTTGATTGTTTCTTTTGTGCGATCATTCTCAGAGTGATTTTGGTCGTAACAAAATTGGGGGCTTGTCCGGGAAGTGAATTTAAAGCCAAAATTTAGAATTTGGAACGTTCCGGAAGCCAGAATATTGGTACATTTTACCAGTGAGTTGATTGTTCAATTGTATATTGTGTGTAATACATGTGACAATGTCAATCAGTACAATGGATGTTCAGGCATTTGTTCAGAGGACAGATTTGTCCCTCAAAGATTTGCAAAGGTTACGCAAATGTGATTTGACTGCTATTGCACAGCATTTAAATGTAGATGTTCCACAAGGTGCAAGAAAGGCAGAAATTCTTGACTTGGTAGCTGGTCACATGGAGCTCAAAGAAGAAATTGACACTCCAGATCAAGCTCAAATTTCGGATCAAACACGGCTTGAGCTTGCTAGATTGGAAATGGAGAAAGAGAAGTTGAGATTAGAAAGAGAGAGGGAGAAAGAACAAATGGAAATGAGAAAATTTGAAATGGAGCAACAAATGAAATTGCGTGAGTTGGAATTGACTCATGCACACACTGTTGGAAATCGTGAAAGGGCTCCCTCTGAATTTGATTTGGCCAAGAACATTCGATTGGTGCCAAAGTTTGAAGAAAACAGAGTCGATGCATATTTTGTGTCATTTGAGAAGGTGGCTGACAGTTTGAACTGGCCACAGGAATTTTGGCCCATGCTCCTTCAAAGTGTGTTTGTCGGCAAAGCAGCTGATGTGTACTCATCTCTCTCAAAAGAGCAATCACGTGACTATGCTACAGTCAAGAAGGCAGTGTTGAATGCTTATGAGTTGGTGCCAGAGGCGTACAGACATAAGTTCAGAAATTCGTACCGCAAACCAGGCCAGACACATGTTGAGTTTGCTCGTGAAAAAGAAATGATGTTTGATAGGTGGTACAGATCCCTGAAAGTGGATCAGGATTTTGATAACCTACGTGAGGTTGTTCTCTTGGAAGAATTCAAAAAGAGTGTTGCTTTCAGTGTGAGGTCGCATTTGGATGATCACAAAGTGACAAGTTTGCATAAAGCAGCCTTGATGGCTGACGAGTATGAGCTGACCCACAGAAATGACAACAGACCACCTTTCAGGAATTTCTCTGGAAACAAAAGAGACAAAAATCAATCGAGCAATCCAAAGAATGCTGGTTCTGAAAAAGGCACGAGTTCTGAAACTTCATCGGCACCAAAGCCTCAATCTGACAAAGGGTCCAGTACAAGTGCAAATGTCATCAAATGTTTTCACTGTAACAAGACAGGGCATGTAAAGTCACAGTGTTGGAAGTTGCAAAACAAAACAAAGAAGGACATGGGATTTGTCATGTCAAAAAGTGTCCTACCCGAAAATAGTGTCCCGTTCAGTGAAACACAGGCCATTGAAAGTCGATCTCCCAAATTCAAAGATAGGACTAAGCAGGTGGATGAGAGCTATCGTAGCTTTTTGTTTGATGGTGAGGTGACCCCATGTACTTCTGGTGAGGCAGGTAAACCAGTAGTCATCCTGCGGGATACGGGGGCCTCTCAGTCGTTGATGGTGGATGGTGGTATGACTTTTCCACCAGATAGTGCAGTGAATGCAAAAGTCTTGATTCAAACTGTTGATGGCAGTTATATGTCAGTTCCGCTGTATAGAGTGGATTTGAAGTGTGACCTAGTTTCTGGTCCTGTCACTGTTGGAGTTGTTCCTGAGTTGCCCATGGTAGGCATTGACTTCCTGTTGGGGAATGACTTGGCTGGGGATAAGGTGGTTGTGTCTCCAGTTGTTTCGGATAAACCAGTGGTGGTTGCTGAAACTGAGCAGTTGCAGGAGGAGTTTCCTGGGATTTTCCCAGATTGTGTTGTGACTAGGTCTCAGGCTCGTAGAGCTGTTCAAGATGATGCGGAATCTGTTGATGTGGAAGAGAATTCCGGTGTTTGGTTGGCAGAAACCTTTTTCAAGGATTTGAATGATGGGGTTGCTGTATTAGGCTCCGAGGCTAACAGTGATGGGCTGTTTAGCAAGTCTTCCTTGGTTGAAGCACAGCAGGCAGACTCTGAGTTGAAAGGCTTGTCTCAGACGGCGTGTTCTGAGGCTGAGGCTGAAAAGGTCCCTGAGTGCTATTATGTCAAAGATGGCATTTTGATGAGGAAGTGGAGACCTCCCCATAGGCCAGCTGATGAGGATTGGACGGTGGTCCGTCAAGTTGTTGTCCCTCCCTGTTACCGCGGTGAGATCTTGAGGATTGCTCACGAGTTACCTGTTGGCGGCCATTTAGGCGTCAGAAAGACAAAGGATCGGATCATGAGGCATTTCTATTGGCCAGGGTTGAATGTGGATGTGGTCGAGTTTTGCAAGACTTGTCACACATGTCAGGTGGCTGGTAAACCACAGCATTCAGTGAAGCCGGCGCCATTGATTCCGATACCTGCGTTTGAAGAACCATTCAGTCGGGTTCTAGTCGACTGTGTTGGACCTTTGCCTAGGACTAGGTCGGGTCATAAGTACCTCTTGACAATCATGGATATGTCTACACGGTTTCCAGAGGCTATCCCATTGCGAAATATCACTGCCAAGACTGTGGTAGATGCTCTAGTGCAGTTTTTCACTAGGTATGGGTTGCCCAAGGAAGTGCAGTCTGACCAAGGGTCAAATTTCATGTCAGGCATATTTCAAGAGGTGATGTATCGTTTGGGTGTGAAGCAGCTGAAGTCGTCAGCTTATCATCCCCAATCCCAAGGTGCGTTGGAGCGCTACCACCAGACCCTAAAGACAATGATTAGGGCATTTTGTGAGGAGTATCCCGAGGATTGGGATAAGGGCATCCCTTTCCTGCTGTTCGCAACGAGGGACTCCCCAAATGAGTCGACGGGTTTCAGCCCATTTGAGTTGGTGTACGGTCATGAAGTTAGGGGCCCATTGAAGCTCATCAAAGAGAAATTCATGACTGAGGATGATGAGGTCCACCTACTTGACTATGTGTCAAAGTTTCGTGAAAGGCTTTCAAAGGCTTGTGAGGTAGCTAGGGAACACTTGAAAGTGTCACAAGATTCTATGAAGAGAAAGGCAGACAAAAATGCCAAAGCCCGAACCTTCAAACCAGGTGACAAAGTTCTTGTACTGCTGCCCATACAAGGTGAACCACTGAAAGCCAAGTTCAGTGGCCCATACTGTGTCAAAAAGAAACTCAATGATGTGAACTATGTGATCAGTACGCCAGACAGACGAAAAGATCAGAGGGTGTGTCATGTAAACATGCTGAAAGAGTACTATGAGAGAAAGGCTAGTCAGCCTGTAGGCGTAGCTCAGGTGGTAGAAGAGGAAGTAGATGAAGAGGTAGAAGTTCAAGATGAGAAT
Organism: Diadema setosum; assembly: GCF_964275005.1. Classification (NCBI taxonomy): domain Eukaryota; kingdom Metazoa; phylum Echinodermata; class Echinoidea; order Diadematoida; family Diadematidae; genus Diadema; species Diadema setosum. The sequence goes on along the minus strand of NC_092693.1, from coordinate 6,961,825 downwards.
GGAAGTGAGCCCTCTAGTGTCCGGTTGTCTAACTCAGAGATGTTAGGGAAAGTAGATGAGGCACTGAACTACCTACCTGAAAATCAGAGGAAAGATGTGACTAGTCTGTTACATGAGTACAAAGAAGTGTGTAAAGACAAACCAGGTTGCACCCCTCTGGCTGTACATGATGTTGATGTAGGAGACGCTGACCCTATCAAGCAAAACCCTTACAGATTAAACCCGAGCAAACTGCAAAAAGTAAGGGAAGAGGTTCAGTACATGCTAGACAATGACATAATAGAACCGAGTAAAAGCAGTTGGAGCTCCCCAATCGTCATGGTGCCCAAACCGGATGGGTCTCAAAGATTCTGTATAGATTACCGCAAGGTAAATGCTGTGACGAAAACAGATTCTTTCCCCATTCCCAGACTAGAAGACTGCATTGACAGGGTCGGAAATTCTGCATATGTCAGTAAAATAGACCTTCTAAAGGGATACTGGCAAGTGCCCTTGACCGACAAAGCCAGGGAGATTTCTGCCTTTGCCACACCAGATGGCTTGTTCCAATGCAAAGTAATGCCATTTGGCATGAAAAATGCTCCGGCCACCTTCCAACGGCTGACAAACCAAATCATTGCCGGGCTTGACAACTGTGTAGTATACATTGATGACATCCTAGTGTATAGTGACACGTGGGAAGAGCACATTACACACTTGCGGCAACTCTTTGATCGACTCAGGGAGGCCGGATTGGTGATTAATCTGGCAAAGAGTGAATTTGCAAAGGCCAAAGTGGTGTATCTCGGGCATGTAGTCGGTCAGGGACAGGTATTGCCAAGAGAAGCCAAGGTAGAAGCTATACTAGGCTTTCCCATCCCCCAATCCAAGAAGGAGTTGCTCAGATTCCTGGGCATGGCTGGTTTCTACAGGAAATTTGTGCCAAATTTCAGCACTGTAGTCACCCCCCTAACAAACCTGCTGAAGGGTAAGGCAAAGTACACCTGGACTGATGAGTGTCAAAGGGCCTTCGAGAAACTAAAAGCAGTCCTTGCTAATGAGCCTGTTCTGGCAGCTCCTGACTTCCAAAAGCCATTCAAAGTGGCAATCGATGCTAGTGATGTAGGAGTGGGAGCGGTTTTGCTCCAAGAAGATGAAGAAGGCACTGAACGACCGGTTAGCTACTTTTCCAAAAAGTTGAACGCATACCAAAAGAAATACTCAACTATCGAGAAGGAGGCTCTCAGTCTCATCCTTGCCCTCCAGCAATATGAAGTGTACTTGACCAATAGCAAAGGGGAGATCATGGTCTATACTGACCACAACCCCTTGGTCTTTTTAGACCGGTTCAAAATGAAGAACAATAGACTGTTCAGATGGAGCATGATGACGCAGCCATATGCTCTCAAAATCAAACATGTGGCAGGCAAAAATAATGTAATTGCTGACGCTTTGTCAAGAGTGTAACATGAAGAGAGTATCAAAGGTGAAAAGTCTTCACCGCATATCACTAGTGTACATTGTATGTGTTTAGCAGATCCATTAATGTATGCAAAACAGTTTGACATGATTGTATAAGCTCCGAGAATCCAAGCAATATCAATGTAACTGGTATCCATGAAAAGAGAACATGGAATCAATGCAGCTTTTCAAAAGGCATGTGATAGTATGTGATTATGGTTGTTTGAGTTGGATTTTACCTCACATTCGTTGTAAATAACAATAAGAAATTGTGAATGTAAAAGAAACCCTTGCTACGGCAAGGCTTTCTTTTTCCATGGGGGATGGTGTCACAAATGTACACTCAAGTAGTTATGTACATGTATCAAGGCTGTATGCATGGTTGTTTAATGTGTATGTACACAGGGTGACCAGATTAATGGAGAACATTCTATATGATATAGATATAGTACATACAGGCTGACCAGATCAGTGGAGAATTTTCTACATGGTATACAATGTAGCTACAGTACATGTATGCATGTGACAGGAAATACATTATAGCTCACTCAATCTAGAATGATTTAACCCATTCCAGAAAATTCTAGGAAGTGCTGGCTGAGTGAGGCACTGCCCTTGTAACCCAATGTGATTGGTAGTTAATTTTGGCAATGATGTTATGCACATATTAGGCAGTGAGTCATCCAGGATTCCTGGAATTTGGACTTGCTAGTATGTTCAGATATGTGGCCCCAGGTTGGAGAAAGTTACAGAATGTACTAGAAAGGGGTGAATGGATAGTATATAAGCAGGAGAAATTCTGAGGTAGGCAGAGTACCCAACACCTCTGCTCTGAGAGTTACGTCACTTCTGGCTCTGAAGCGACTTGTTATAGTCAGTCCTGTGTTACCTGCTGACCTGCTATACAGACTGTGTTTGTGGAGATAAGGCCTGGGAGACATTTTGCCTGCAGAGAATTAATTTGCCTACGTTGGAGATAGACTCCATATTTTAGTGTCAACGGACATTATTACGGCAAAGCTGTTGACGGGCTGGTTTCTTTGCTGGACATTATAAAGTGAATCATCATTCAACGCACCAACTGGACGTGGTCTTCATAACATTTGGATTCTGCCCGTTTCCTGTGGATTCCGCACGTTTCGCTGTGGACGTACATATCGTGGAATTTACCCCGGATCTATAACGTGGATTATTGCAACCCGTGCCTCTGGATTTACGTCGGAGGAATCATTCATCGGTGCATCAAGGACCATTCATCTGTGCATCGAACATCGTAGTTAGACATCACCAAGGGACTATATAACATCGTGATTACGATTTGGGCTGTAATGCGTGTAAGTGATTTTATTACTGATTTATAATTGCTTCTCTTGATCATTATTGTACTGATGTGAAAACCGATTACGAGTCTGTACCCACAATATCCCTGTTAATAAACCGCCTGAACATTAGTTGATTGTTTCTTTTGTGCGATCATTCTCAGAGTGATTTTGGTCGTAACAATGTGAATTTGCACATCATCAGGCCTGAACACCAACATTACGAGAATAGATTCATGCACCCCTCTGCCCTCAATCTGTATTGATACCAGTGCAAGAGATACAAGCATTTGTGCTTCCGCGTGATCGATACGCCCGAGTTGCTGCTGTGATCTTCACTGTTCACTTGGCATTGACTGCCATGAACTGATTTGTTTTCTTCAAGCAGTCTCCAGCCGATCTTCACCTTCAGCTCTATCACTGTCATCATTTTATAATCATTATTATATATATATCATCCATAATATTTTGCCATCATTCTTGCCATCATTCTTGCATTGAAAATTCCAATAATTTGCATTCTGTATCTCTCAAGCATCACTTGTGCCATTTCACGTCCATAGTTTCACATTGAATAATGAATCTTATTGATTAATTCCCTGAAAGAAGAAAATAAAGAAAAGACAAGTGAGTCTTCAGCAATGGAGAATCAGTTTTATAGTACTTAGATAACATCTTGTTGCTTCTGGCCAAATTTACACAACTCTCCTCCTGGTGATGAATTCTTATGCATATTTCAATCTTCACTATCAATCCTCACATCTTGCATATTAACAGGACTGCACCACAGTGGCTTAATCTAAATTGCAGACTACAACCTCAGGCAGATAAAGAAATATTTTGAAAAAGGGCGGCTGCCCCACTTGCTGATGCAAATCTTCACATAATCGCAAATTCTGGAGTGGTATTGATAGAGATCACATGATGTATCTCCACCAAGCTGAGCCAATATCCATCTGGATTGAATCCATTTCAAGAAGAAATCGTGGATTTACAAACGAGGTTCACTCCAGGGATTATTCCATGCACTTAAAGAGGCTGAATAAAGCAGCAGATAATATAATGAAGATCTACAGGAGCATCTTCACCTGGTTTGCATCTCCCGAAAGGACTTGTGCCGCATTTCCACTATCACGATTTGTGCCACGATTGAAATCGCAGTAATCGTGGTGATCTCATTAGATCTAACCAGATATTACAAGGTCAGTTGTGGCAATGGTGTTGATCGTAGGGAAGGTTTGGACGGTTCAATATCAACATGATTAATTTCAATCCAGATCATTATATGAGATGTCTTTGAATGTCTCAAAAATGTAACAGACAGGTCACATCTAATTATGCTTCTCAATCCTTCTTTAATATAAATGTTATCAATATAATTTCTAAGGCATGAAATTAAATTGGTTTATCATATTTTGAATTCTCTTGAATTATATTGTTATATCATATTACTGTCATTATAATGCATTCATTGATTATGTATCCACTATGTGCCATATTATTCAGTACTATGCTAGGTAAACTTGGAAATGTGTAAAATGTAGAAATAAAACAATCTACAATAAATAAATAAACTTCCCATACTACAACATAATATGAGATAAACATTTTAGAATAAGATGGCATATAAAAATCAATGTACATATGAAAAAAGTATACTAAAAGCAATTCTATTTAGCAAACTGCCTTTTAATACATTAAAGGGACATTCAGCATATCATGTTCAACATTCAGAGAGATTTCGTAACAAATTTTAGAGGAAGGAGCTGGCATTTGATTTGTATGCCTTTCTAGCCCCAATTTAATAGACCTTCTCCCCGGGCGCCTAGGCACATCAGGTGTTCGCAGGCGAAGATTACATTCCACAGATTTCATAAAACCCACGTTAAACGCTGAGTGCCCCATTTTAACAGGCATTGCTCGAAAACCTTCTCCGGGGAGGATTACGCTCTCCTTGGCCAATCACATTACAGATACGCTGAAAATTAAAGGACAAGTTCACCTTCATTAATATAAGGATTGAGAGAATGCAGCAATATTAGTGGAACACATCATTGAAAGTTTGAGGAAAATCAGACAATCCGTTCAAAAGTTATGAATTTTTGAAGTTTCTGTGCAGTCACCGCTGGATGAGAAGACTACTGCAGTGTATGATGTCACATACGTACAACAATATAAGGAAAATATAAAGAGAATTTCACAAAATTTCATCTTTTGAAAAAAGTACACATTCCCTTGACTCGTTACTGACATATGTATTGGGTAATATTATTCCCATTGCCTTTAGAAAGAGGCAAGTCAAGTGCTCTTTTATTATGCGAAAAAAGTGAAAATATGTTGAATTTTCTTTACATTTTCTTTATACTGTTGTACTCATATGACATCACGAGCCTTAGTAGTCTCCTCATCTAGCGGTTCCAACACAAAAATTTTAAAAATTCATAACTTCTGCATCAATTGTCCAGTTTTCCTCAAACTTTCACTGATGTGTTCTACTAATATTGCTGCATTCTCTCAATACTTATGTTAATGAAGGTGAACTTGTCCTTTAAGCATTTCACATCGTTGCACTAGCATGTGATTGCGTAGGAAACTGCAAAATGTACTGTCCACATCAGAACAAACTTATGCATACAGACATAATGCATAGTATCTCGTAACACAGAATGTGTATCATCAAGAACTCAACAACACAAACACACCACAAGCCAGAAAGACTGGAAGACATACAATGAATGACATTGACAAAAAACCCCAACAAAACATATAAAACTACATGTACCCTCAATTGAGAGCATGTAATGATATATGCCGCTTTCATGCCTACAGCAAAACTGAATATGTGCGAGTTATGTCACGCTATATACTTTCATAATATCAGTCCAAAAACTGCGGTGCTATTACAGAACTGCCAGTCTAGCCAGGTCAACAAAACATGAGCCAAATGAATACCATGAGGGGAGAGCCTCCAATATAAGTCCCGATGTTTTGGCCAGATAACACCTCATTAGCGATATATCATTAATGATATGCGACCCTTGCTCTTGGCTAGTCTGATAAACATCTACACTTGGACTGCACAAATACTCGAGGATTTCTCACGAAGGGCGAGTAAAGATTTTGTGTGAGATGAAACTAATTTTGTGTGTAGTATCCTGTTGAAATAATTGAGAAATTCATATATTTCAGTTGGGGGTAATGCTGCTGCTTTGACAAAGCATTTGGCCAGGAAACAAGTGTGCGATGCCCATTATTGACCACAATTGTTAACTAGAAAAGTACTCTTAGAGCGCAGACTTGCCAAGCAGCTCATTTCTACCCATTATACACACATGCTGAAAATTGCCCAATTTTTCAAAATAGAAGCCTTTTGTTTTACGTCATCAGCTTCCAGCTACATGGTACCTCACCCCAAGCAGAGCACGCGCTTTAAAGTAAGTATGCAAACCTCAAATACACACAGCTTGAACCCTTAAGTTCATTGCCCCTATCTGCCAAAAGACTATAAAAATATCATTCAGAAATCCATAAAAATTCCCACATCACTACCAAAATTTAAACATCTGTTCCTTGTATCATTATCAACTTTTCCTGCAAGTTTCAGTCAAATCCATTCACAACTTTCTGAGTTATTCTGCAAACAGACAAACCAATGCCAATGAAATATATCAATTCATGATCACTGTACTACAATATAAAGTTCATTTTGTAATTCATTTTTGGAGAATTTTGGAGAACATTTTGGGGAACTAAATCTTACAGATCCATGTATGTGTTACTCTCTGGTTTGTGCAAATGCTTTGTGAACCTTTTAGTCAAGGCGCTATTTCCTGTAAGGGGCTTAATTAAGGAGTTCGTTCAACCCACCCCGCAGAAAAGGTTTGACCAGACAGGGTGGTAGATGGGACCTCCATGAACATCCCCAGGTAGTATGTGGTTCCAAATTGTGGTATCAGTAGAATTTTACAGGCCAGTTTTCATCATTATTTGTTGGAACAAACGTAAGAGAGTCTGCACACGCCAAGACTACTACACGCACCACTAACACTGCTACAGGCGCCAGCGCCAGTGCTGCATGTAGTAGTCTTAGCGCACGCAGACTTTTTCTTCGACAAACAAGGGTTTTTGCCTGCAAACCAACTTTTCACGCCAAGCTGGGGTCGGTGTAGTGTAGTTTCTAGCCGTTTTTATTTCTTCGTCGTGTATTTCTCTGAGTTGAAGCAAGCCGAGTGAGAGCGCATACCCAGTGATTGCGACGCTCGAACCGTTTTTTTTTAATTTTTTTATTTTATAGATGCAATAAGAAAAAAAAAATTTATTGATTATCGTTTAAAAAAAAGTTTTCTCCTGTTGCCATGGCAACCAGTATTATCCAATCAGGATTCCGCTGTCAATAACTTAAAAACTAAAGCCCATAATTTAAAAAAGCTCAATAAGCATGTCCTTCCTTCAGTGAAGAATATATTGAAGCACTCTCAAGTTACAGCAAAATTTGTAAACAAAGGCATAATAAACGGCCATTGAAAGAAAGATATCATTTTCGAATAGTAAAATGCATGAAAAAGTTGCATCCGTCGTACTTACAACACAAATTTGACTTCAAAGTATAGGCAAATGTAGTTTTTAGTAATGTATGGACACAAATTTCCCTTAAAAATATAGGTGAATACAGAGAGCAAAGCCAATTATATTCTAATGTTAGCTCTTTTGAGTATTTACAGAGCGATGGTTATTCGAAACAATCCTGGAAAAGAGCAGAGGAAAGCAATATTGTTCATGTTCTTAAAGGGATGGACAGTAATGGTGGAGATGAGAATTGGGCTTTTAACCCTAATCAGGCTGGGCTTTTTTGGCTATGCTATATCTGGGGGGGGATTCCGCCCCCCTTCAGATCTCGCCTGTGGAACGCGCGATTGCGCCGAAAATCGGCACACGCGACGCCCGCGACGTATTCTATCAAAATGTATGGTTGCTTTCTCCGAAAAATTTCTCTTTTATTTTATATCAATTAATTATTGTAATTTATGCATAAAATCAGTTTGGGGCTCTAAATCACTTATTAATGCTCCAATTAAGCTAATTTCTTGTTAAAAATGTTTCTTGTATCATTCTTCTGAGACATAGGATAAAAAAAAATCTGTATCGAAATTAATTTCTTATGTATTTTATTGTTTTTTGAATTTCTTATGTATTTCTTTGTTTTTTGACCTTTTGTTTTTGTTTGTTTTTTGGCCAAAATTTGTCACAGACATTTTTCGAAGAATTATTATGCTAAAATAAATCAATTTCGGCCATTCTAAGTGAAGATATGAATTTTTATGTGAATTAATTGAAAAAACACAATTTGCATTGGATTTGTACACAAAATCACGTTTTGGAGCAATTTTGGGGTTGACAAATTTTTTTCGAACGGGCGTCGCGTCAAAACGGTACGCGCGGGCGCAACAATTTGGGTCTCAAAAGTTGCGCGATACTTGAAAGAAAAAAGTCATGAAACATCGCGGCGGGAGCTTATCGTGTTGCGAAGATATTGCGCGAAACGTCGAGGGGGGGCGGATTCCGCCCCCCCCCCCCCCCCCAGCCTGATTAGGGTTAACTTCTTGCGAGATACCAAGAAAACACACATGATATAGTACAGACCATACCATTTTAAGAGGAATTCAAAGTTTATTTGATGAAAATCAGGTTTGGAATGACTGAAACATCCAAAAACAAAGTAAAACAAAGCGATCGTAATAAAGTGTGGGTCCCACACTTTATTAGAATCGCTCTTTTTTTGGATATCTCAAAACCAATTTTCATCAAATAAATGTTGAATTCCTTATAGAATTACATGTTCTTTCATATTTCATAAGAGGTTTCTCATTATCTCACAAAAAAAAAATGTTAGAAACCTGAAATTAGGTCTCAACCAAAACTGTATGATCCCTGTAAAGGAAGTTTATTCAAGAATGCAGATAAATCCCGTTCTAAAGAAGGAATATACACGTACGCTGTATTATCCATCAAAGAATTAAGCGTACTTTTGTGTTCGTTAGCTATTGTAAAAAAAAAAATGATAGAATAAAATGAAACATCATGATATGTAAATTTGTATCAAAACGTGCAGTAATGAATTAATGCTAAGGAGAGAATGAGGGAAAAATCTTGGGCGTCCTTTCCCTTTTATCCAGGCTAATTTTATAGTGTTGAGGTAGGTACTTAAAGATCCGATCTACAATGGGTGATGTGCACGAAAGGCAAAAGAAACAAACCTGTCTAGATTCCAGATATTTTTTGGGGGGTTACCAATCACCTGTAGGTATCCGGTTACCATGGTAACCATGCACAATATTATACCTTACACTGTATCCCATTGTATTGCTGACATCTCTAACAACATGTACATATATAGTTTTATGGCGTTTTGATGAATCCTTCATGAAATAAATGCAAAAACTGTGATAATTTTGTCATTTTCAGTGCCCCAATAGCGACAAGCATCACCGACCCTAGTCTAATTTCTAGCCATTTTTATTTCGTCTTTATTTCTCTGAGTTGCAGCTTGTGTATTGTGCAGAAGTCCGCTGTATTGCACTAAGCCGAGTGAGGGCACATACCCAGTGATTGCGACAAAAAACGGTTCGGGCGTCGCAATCACTGGGTATGCGCTCTCACTCGGCTTGCTTCAACTCGGAGAAATAAAGACAAAAAAAAAAAACGGCTAGAAACTACACTACACCGACCCCTGCTTGGCATGAAAAGTTAGTTTGCAGGCAAAAACCCTTGTTTGTCGAAGAAAAAGTCTGTGTGCACTAAGACTACTACACGCACCACTGGCACTGGCGCCTGTAGTAGTGCTAGTGGTGCGTGTAGTAGTCTTAGCACGCGCAGACTCTTTTTCGAAGAATAAGGTCTTTTCGCAACTAAAATGGCCTGTAAAATTTTATTGATACCACAATTTGGAATCACATACTACCTAGGGGTGTTCCAGAGAGTCCAACCGACCGCCCCATGCAGTCAAACCTTTTCTGCGGGGTGGGTTGAACAAAGTTATTTTTTCTGGGTCCCTGCGCCTTGACTATTTTTGTCAGGCTTTTCAATAGCCCAAGTAAGTTTTACAATGACATGAATCATTGTCTGTCTGCAGTATTGACCTAACATCACTAAGAAGTTTAACATCATTGCTCTTCATGACAAAATGAAAAAAAAAAATAAACACAAGCTTTCTATTTGTGAACATTGGCAATTTATCAAACAGAGTAAGACAAAACAAAAACATACTCACAAACAAAGACCAACGCACATAAATTACTCATCAAGTACTTACCTGTCTGCCTCATCCAGAATTAAAATCTCCACGCTGGCGAGAGAGAAAGTCGGGGCATTGTGCAGATGGTCGATGAGGCGACCTGGGGTTGCTATGACGATATCAGGACCCTTACGCAGGGCTGCCTCCTGAAGTTTAATGTCCAATCCACCTTGAAAAGGAAAAGCATAATGCACCAGGTTTGATGGGCATCTGGTCAGGTAAAAATCATCTGAAGGAAACTTGAGTGCCATCCAGACTTCTGTGTGTGTGTGCGTAAATTTTATCTCTTTATTCGTTTTGACATGCTTGCCTGGAACTGCAGGCAAATTTGCTGACGGAAATTGACTTGTTTTGCAATGAAAGAACAACAATTGCTACAGCGGGTGTGATAGATCCAGTGCATTATAGAGAAGTCTTGGATAACCTGTCAGACAAATTTAAATCCTGCCCCCACCCCCCCCCCCCAAAATAAAGAGAGAAATGAATAAAGAAACATTTGTGAATTCCCAGAAATGCACTTTCTCTTTCTCATGATAACTATAAACTTGTGGAATTTTAGCATGGACCATATTTTTTAAATGTCTTAGAAATCTTTGTCTATAACAGGGATGCAAGATGCAACTTCAACTTGATAAGAAAGGCAAAAAATCTTAGCATTTTGCTTTTACGATAAGTTTGTAAGAACTGCAGCTCTTTTGGTGAAAAGAACTCAAGATACATGTACCTTGAAACCCTGCCATGTATCATTAACTTCAAAAACAAAACAACACAACCGCATTTGACAGAAACGTTAGACTTTTCTCAGTCTAGGTGTTTATGTGTTTGTTTGATGATTGGCTAAATTGCTTGTTTGTTTGTTTGTTCGTTTGTCTGTTTGTTGGTTGGTTGGTTGGTTGGTTGGTTGGTTGGTTGGTTGGCTGGCTGGATGGTTGGTTGGTTGGCTGGTTGGTTGGTTTGTTGGTTGGTTGGTTGGTTGGTTGGTTGGTTGGTTGGTTGGTTGGTTGGTTTTAAGTAGTCTCTCTTCAAAGTTGTATCATAATTCTGTTGAATGGCTACAGTCCTCCATAAAAAAAAAAAAAAAAAAAATCTCCCAGTTACAAAGGCTTTAAATACATGTTAATGGCAACAAGTATATCAATACATCATGTGGCAACTGGTATCAACCTGACATTTAGGTGCACTTCATTATGTGACTTTCAGTCACTGCAAGTTTTGTGATAGAAGCTTTAATGCATCTCGAGCTGACAGCAATGGGCAGTACCGTTTAATAAAACTTTTGTCATTAGATGGAAAGTGTCTTTATAGAATGACGATTTTCATAGGGTGCTAATGGTCCTTCCTGTAACCAAAGGATGCCACATTATAACTATAACATGGAAGAAAAATGAAGAAATTGTTGTGTATCCAGCTACATACAATATCATATTCATTTATGCAAGACTAACTCAACTCCAAAATTTCCTAAGTACATGTCATCTGCAATCTGCAAACATTGAAACAACAAATTGTAAAAAAAAAGAAATATGTGAGAAACCAGAAATAAACCATTCCAAGGATGTTTTACATGCATGTTTCATAAACATCTGTACAGTAACAACATAATTGCAATCTGTCTGACCGCTTGAGCATTTCTGCGTCCATTTGAACATAATAAGGTAGCTCAGTTATTGAATTTTTTTTCTTTTGATTCAGCCATATTAAAAATTTATGTAAAGTACTGCTGCAAACTAAGCTGTCTAACTGATGATTACATGAATTCTTGGAATGGTCATTATACTTCAAAGGAATTCAGTAATATCCATCAGGGCATATCACCACTTTTCATATGCATAACTGTTTGCACTTTAAAAAGTCAGATGAAGTTGGTGTAATTTCTATGTGGTGAGCTGTCAATACATAAGAAGCAACAATATGTACTTCACTGGACAGAATATATTCAACAAAATATGTAACATTTTCATTTTTGCACAGGTGTCACATCAAGAGAGATGGACACAAATTTCCACACAGCAAAAAGTATTCACCATCTGTGGGTACTTCTCTCCAGGTTATCAAATTGGAAAATTACACTGACATATGGGTGTTTTTTTCCATGATGGAATTGTTGCACACACATCAACCTGAAGAAAGCAATGTAGTCAATGACTGGTGGATACGTCTCCCCTCAAGCACTCACTACTTCTTTCATTAGAACAATCTCCTTGACCCAACGTATACACACACACACACACACACATACACATTGAATCATTTTCGCAGCAAATTCTTACACTGACATGTGGGTGTTTTTTTCCATGATGGAATTGTTGCACACACATAAATCTGAAGAAAGCAATGTAGTCAATGACTGGTGGATACATCTCCCCTCAAGCACTCACTACTTCTTTCATGAGGGCAATCTCCTTGACCCACGGCACACACGCACACACACACACACACACACACACACTGAATCATTTTCACAGCAAATGCTTACCAACTGCAAGACAGCACTCGACATTTGTGAACTCGGCGAGTTGCCTCGTGACGTTGAAAATCTGCACCCCGAGCTCCCTGGTTGGGGTGAGCACCAACACCCTCGTGACGGGAGACTGCTTCGGCTTGTAGAGCAAGCGCTCAAGAACTGGTAGCATAAATGCTGCTGTCTTTCCTATAACAACAAGTCGCACATGCACAAAGATAATACAATCATCTTGTTGATGGTGAAAGGCACACACGTACAAATGTATGCTGACAGGTTTATAACTAACTAGATACAACTGTACAAGGGATTGTTGTTGGCATGAAAAATCCTTCTACAGCTTTTTGACGGAAAAAAAAAAAGTGAACAGACATCCACTCATGTTGAATGAGCATTAAGATCAGCAACAAGATACAATCTAATATTTGAAAAATTAATATTCCCTTTAAAAATCCTTTATTTTACTTGTTATTTAGATATTAGCCATCCAGCCAGAATGTCCTTGTGTTCTTGCCATTAACATATTGTGAATTTGTTGATTTTGTATACTTTCACATCTTCTTGAGATAGCTAAATGTAGTCATCTCAGCTATTATAAGTAGATTGAACACTTAGGACTAATGCATGCTAAGATTTTTCTCATTGCTTCTTATGTCTGTGTCTTCATTATTTCGTTGTGTTTTGTTTTATACATGTGGCTTGAGCATGCTATAGAAGAGTCTGCGGTACGCCTGAAATAGAGGCAAAAGTCACAACCAACTTGAAGATGAATTTTTGTTCACTTTACACTTTCCTGCGATTTGAGGAGTTGAGAATAAGAACTTAAATATCACAGAAACAGTGATACTAGGTGGCATGTTGGCTGTCAGAGCACCATTCTATTTCCATCGTTGTTTCCTCCTCATTCTTATCATGCCTTGATGACTTCATTTTGAGTTTCAATTTGTGTACAAAGCTCTCCCTGCTCCAAGTTCTCACTAAGTGTAGTCATAAAAGCTCGGCTTTGACAACTTCACAACTACCGCAGTGCCTCTCTGTAAAACAATACACAAATTCTGTGCTCCTGAATACACAGTAACTCATCTACTATTTGAAGTCAACAAGAAAATATCCCTTGGTAATCGGTCATCTAGCCTCTGACAAAGATTCTGCTAGGATCCAAAGCTCGGGACCCTTTTGATTCAATTTTACTCCACTGGCTCTCTAATACTGGATAACCAGTTTTCAGATGCTTTTTCTTCTTTTTTTTTCTGCATTCTGTTTTAATATCTTTTTTTTTCATTGAATGCCCTTTCACTTCCTGCAACAGGAGTCCAATCAGTGACACAAGAAGAACTGCAATCCGAAACCAACACTGACTCGCTGGGGGCACAGTACAAGCAGCCATTCTGTACATGTTCAGGTGTCTTTACGCCTATCGAATGTCACTACAACTTGCGTAAATCATCTGGGCCGCAGATGCAAGCTGCACTGGTAATCCATCTGTTTCAAGCAATCCTAGCAATATTCGTGCATGCATGATCTCGCAGATAGCCATGATTGTGAACTCTTACACAAAAATATGTGTTGTCAACTGTCTCTTGGTTGATAAAGTTGAGAAGTTAATCGCAATTCAGAACAGACAAATGAGTTAGTTCGAAAGAAAGTGGAAGGACATTTTTAATGAGAGCACTCTTATACTTAGTTGTATGGGAAATGATTTTATAGACATTGAGTTTGTTTTATGTTGAATACTACAATGTTGTGCATGAGGAAAGGTTTTTATTTCTTATTCAGAGATGTAAGTATCAATTGTGAAAAAACTCACTACCTTGATTGTGTCAAGTAATGCATTTTTTTTTTCAATATGACTGGTATGAGACTATATATATATACAAATTTGGAAAATAAAACTGAATTAAAGAAAAAAAAAAACACAACTGAATGAGTCCCTTTCTCCCATGGTCCATCAAATATACCATGATAGATTGAGAGAAATCTTAATAGTAAGATGTGAGGAAACTTGAATACGAATAAACAAAAGTAAAAATTCCACGGCACACCACATACTTGGCTATTAGGGCAAAGGGAATATTATGTTATCATGATCATGAGAAATCTGAATAGTAAGATGTAACAAAACTTGTGTACGAAGAAAAAATGTAAAAATCCCACGGCACACTACATATTGGGTGATAGGAGCAAAGGGAACATAACTTTATAAACCTTGTTACGACCAAAATCACTCTGAGAATGATCGCACAAAAGAAACAATCAACTAATGTTCAGGCGGTTTATTAACAGTGATATTGTGGGTACAGACTGGTTATCGGTTTCACATCAGTACAATAATGATCAATAAAACAATTATAAATCGGTAATGGAATCACTTACAGGCAATATCCCTGGAAATCAAATAATCCTTTGAGAATGTCCAGATACGATGTTCGATGCACAAATTAATGGTCCTTGATGCACCGATGAATGATTCCTCCAATGTAAATCCAGAGGCACTGATTGCAATAATCCACGTTATAGATCCGGGGTAAAATCCACGATAATGGCCACGGCGAAATGTGCAAAATCCAAACGTTATGACGACCACGTCCAGTTGATGCGTTGAATGATGATTCACTTTATAATGTCCAGCGAGGAATCCAGCCCGTTACAGCTTTGCCGTAACAATGTCCGTTGACACTAAAATATGGAGTCTATCTCCACGAAGGCAAATTAATTCTCTGCAGGCAAAATGTCTCCCAGGCCTTATCTCCACAAACACAGTTTGTATAGCAGGTCAGCAGGTAACACAGGACTGACTATAACAAGTCGCTTCAGAGCCAGAAGTGACGTAACTCTTAGAGCAGAGGTGTTAGGTACTCTGCCTACCTCAGAATTTCTCCGGCTTATATACTATCCATTCACCCCTTTCTAGTACATTCTGTAAGTTTCTCCAACCTGGGGCCACATACCTGAACATACTAGCAAGTCCAAATTCCAGGAATCCTGGATGACTCACTGCCTAACTATGTGCATAACATCATTGCCAAAATTAACTACCAATCACATTGGGCTACAAGGGCAGTGCCTCACTCAGCCAGCACTTCCTAGAATTTTCTGGAATGGGTTAAATCATTCTAGATTGAGTGAGCTATAATGTATTTCCTGTCACATGCATACATGTACTGTAGCTACATTGTATACCACGTAGAAAATTCTCCACTGATCTGGTCAGCCTGTATGTACTATATCTATATCATATAGAATGTTCTCCATTAATCTGGTCACCCTGTGTACATACAATGTGCACATTAAAACAACCATGCATACAACCTTGATACATGTACATATAACTACTTGTGTGTACATTTGTGACACCATCCCCCATGGGAAAAAGAAAGCCTTGCCGTAGCAAGGGTTTCTTTTACCTTCACAATTTCTCATTGTTATTTACAACGAATGTGAGGTAACATCCAAACCAAGCAACAACAATCACATACTATCACATGCCTTTTGAATAGCTGCATTAATTCCATGTTCTCTTTTCATGGATACCATTTACATTGATACTGCTTGGATTCTATGAGCTTATACAATCATGTCAAACTGTTTTGCATACATTAATGGATATGCTAAATACATACACTGTATGTGATATGCGGTGAAAACTTTTCACCCTTGAATTCCACTGTGCTATCCACTACCTATGTCACACCAACTGACTTCCTGTCATAGCACTCTTTCAACATGTTGACATGACACATTTTCTTATCTTTGTGTCTGTCTGGTGTACTGATCACATAGTTCACATCATTGAGTTTCTTTTTGACACAGTATGGGCCACTGAACTTGGCTTTCAGTGGTTCACCTTGTATGGGCAGCAGTACAAGAACTTTGTCACCTGGTTTGAAGGTTCGGGCTTTGGCATTTTTGTCTGCCTTTCTCTTCATTGAGTCTTGTGACACTTTCAAGTGTTCCCTAGCTACCTCACAAGCCTTTGAAAGCCTTTCACGAAACTTTGACACATAGTCAAGTAGGTGGACCTCATCATCCTCAGTCATGAATTTCTCTTTGATGAGCTTCAGTGGGCCCCTAACTTCATGACCGTACACCAACTCAAATGGGCTGAAACCCGTCGACTCATTTGGGGAGTCCCTCGTTGCAAACAGGAGGAAAGGGATGCCCTTATCCCAATCCTCGGGATACTCCTCACAAAATGCCCTAATCATTGTCTTTAGGGTCTGGTGGTAGCACTCCAACGCACCTTGGGATTGGGGATGATAAGCTGACGACTTCAGCTGCTTCACACCCAAACGATACATCACCTCTTGAAATATGCCTGACATGAAATTTGACCCTTGGTCAGACTGCACTTCCTTGGGCAACCCATACCTAGTGAAAAACTGCACTAGAGCATCTACCACAGTCTTGGCAGTGATATTTCTCAATGGGATAGCCTCTGGAAACCGTGTAGACATATCCATGATTGTCAAGAGGTACTTATGACCCGACCTAGTCCTAGGCAAAGGTCCAACACAGTCAACTAGAACCCGACTGAATGGTTCTTCAAAGGCAGGTATCGGAATCAATGGCGCCGGCTTCACTGAATGCTGTGGTTTACCAGCCACCTGGCATGTGTGACAAGTCTTGCAAAACTCAGCCACATCCACATTCAACCCTGGCCAATAGAAATGCCTCATGATCCGATCCTTTGTCTTTCTGACGCCTAAATGGCCGCCAACAGGTAACTCGTGAGCAATCCTCAAGATCTCACCGCGGTAACAGGGAGGGACAACAACTTGACGGACCACCGTCCAATCCTCATCAGCTGGCCTATGGGGAGGTCTCCACTTCCTCATCAAAATGCCATCTTTGACATAATAGCACTCAGGGACCTTTTCAGCCTCAGCCTCAGAACACGCCGTCTGAGACAAGCCTTTCAACTCAGAGTCTGCCTGCTGTGCTTCAACCAAGGAAGACTTGCTAAACAGCCCATCACTGTTAGCCTCGGAGCCTAATACAGCAACCCCATCATTCAAATCCTTGAAAAAGGTTTCTGCCAACCAAACACCGGAATTCTCCTCCACATCAACAGAATCCGCATCATCTTGAACAGCTCTACGAGCCTGAGACCTAGTCACAACACAATCTGGGAAAATCCCAGGAAACTCCTCCTGCAACTGCTCAGTTTCAGCAACCATCACTGGTTTATCCGAAACAACTGGAGACGCAACCACCTTGTCCCCAGCCAAGTCATTCCCCAACAAAAAGTCAATGCCTGCCATGGGCAACTCAGGAACAACTCCAACAGTGACAGGACCAGAAACTAGGTCACACTTCAAATCCACTCTATACAGTGGTACTGACATATAACTGCCATCAACAGTCTGAATCAAGACTTTTGCATTCACTGCACTATCTGGTGGAAAAGTCATACCACCATCCACCATCAACGACTGAGAGGCCCCCGTATCCCGCAGGATGACTACTGGTTTACCTGCCTCACCAGAAGTACATGGGGTCACCTCACCATCAAACAAAAAGCTACGATAGCTCTCATCCACCTGCTTAGTCCTATCTTTGAATTTGGGAGATCGACTTTCAATGGCCTGTGCTTCACTGAACGAGACACTATTTTCGGGTAGGACACTTTTTGACATAACAAATCCCATGTCCTTCTTTGTTTTGTTTTGCAACTTCCAACACTGTGACTTCACATGCCCTGTCTTGTTACAGTGAAAACATTTGATGACATTTGCACTTGTACTGGACCCTTTGTCAGATTGAGGCTTTGGTGCTGATGAAGTTTCAGAACTCGTGCCTTTTTCAGAACCAGCATTCTTTGGATTGCTCGACTGATTTTTGTCTCTCTTATTTCCAGAGAAATTCCTGAAAGGTGGTCTGTTGTCATTTCTGTGGGTCAGCTCATACTCATCAGCCATCAAGGCTGCTTTATGCAAACTTGTCACTTTGTGATCATCCAAATGCGACCTCACACTGAAAGCAACACTCTTTTTGAATTCTTCCAAAAGAACAACCTCACGTAGGTTATCAAAATCCTGATCCACTTTCAAGGATCTGTACCACCTATCAAACATCATTTCTTTTTCACGAGCAAACTCAACATGTGTCTGGCCTGGTTTGCGGTACGAATTTCTGAACTTATGTCTGTACGCCTCTGGCACCAACTCATAAGCATTCAACACTGCCTTCTTGACTGTAGCATAGTCACGTGATTGCTCTTTTGAGAGAGATGAGTACACATCGGCTGCTTTGCCGACAAACACACTTTGAAGGAGCATGGGCCAAAATTCCTGTGGCCAGTTCAAACTGTCAGCCACCTTCTCAAATGACACAAAATATGCATCAACTCTGTTTTCTTCAAACTTTGGCACCAATCGAATGTTCCTAGCCAAATCAAATTCAGGGGGAGCCCTTTCACGATTTCCAACAGTCTGTGCATGAGTCAATTCCATCTCACGCAATTTCACTTGTTGCTCCATTTTCTTCTCTTCAATTTCAAGTTTCTTCATTTCAATTTCTCTTTCTCTTTCCCTTTCCTTCATTTCCATTTCTAATCTCATCTTCTCTTTCTCCATTTCCATTTCTCTTTGTTTTTCCCTTTCCTTCATTTCCATTTCTCTCGCCCTTTGATCTCTTTCTATTTCTAATCTAGCAAGTTCAAGCCGTGTTTGATCAGAAATTTGAGCATGATCTGGAGTGTCAATTTCTTCTTTGAGCTCCATGTGACCAGCTACTAAGTCAAGAATTTCTGCCTTTCTTACACCTTGTGGAACATCAACATTCAAATGCTGTGCAATAGCAGTCAAATCACATTTGCGTAACCTTTGCAAATCTTTGAGGGACAAATCTGTCCTCTGAACAAATGCCTGAACATCCATTGTACTGATTGACATTGTCACAATGTATTACACACAATGTACAATTGAACAATCAACTCACTGGTATTTTGTCTGTACCAATATTCTGGATTCCGGAACGTTCCAAATTCTAAGTTTTGGCTTTAAATTCACTTCCCGGACAAGCCCCCAATTTTGTTACGACCAAAATCACTCTGAGAATGATCGCACAAAAGAAACAATCAACTAATGTTCAGGCGGTTTATTAACAGTGATATTGTGGGTACAGACTGGTTATCGGTTTCACATCAGTACAATAATGATCAATAAAACAATTATAAATCGGTAATGGAATCACTTACAGGCAATATCCCTGGAAATCAAATAATCCTTTGAGAATGTCCAGATACGATGTTCGATGCACAAATTAATGGTCCTTGATGCACCGATGAATGATTCCTCCAATGTAAATCCAGAGGCACTGATTGCAATAATCCACGTTATAGATCCGGGGTAAAATCCACGATAATGGCCACGGCGAAATGTGCAAAATCCAAACGTTATGACGACCACGTCCAGTTGATGCGTTGAATGATGATTCACTTTATAATGTCCAGCGAGGAATCCAGCCCGTTACAGCTTTGCCGTAACAATGTCCGTTGACACTAAAATATGGAGTCTATCTCCACGAAGGCAAATTAATTCTCTGCAGGCAAAATGTCTCCCAGGCCTTATCTCCACAAACACAGTTTGTATAGCAGGTCAGCAGGTAACACAGGACTGACTATAACAAGTCGCTTCAGAGCCAGAAGTGACGTAACTCTTAGAGCAGAGGGGTTAGGTACTCTGCCTACCTCAGAATTTCTCCGGCTTATATACTATCCATTCACCCCTTTCTAGTACATTCTGTAAGTTTCTCCAACCTGGGGCCACATACCTGAACATACTAGCAAGTCCAAATTCCAGGAATCCTGGATGACTCACTGCCTAACTATGTGCATAACATCATTGCCAAAATTAACTACCAATCACATTGGGCTACAAGGGCAGTGCCTCACTCAGCCAGCACTTCCTAGAATTTTCTGGAATGGGTTAAATCATTCTAGATTGAGTGAGCTATAATGTATTTCCTGTCACATGCATACATGTACTGTAGCTACATTGTATACCATGTAGAAAATTCTCCACTGATCTGGTCAGCCTGTATGTACTATATCTATATCATATAGAATGTTCTCCATTAATCTGGTCACCCTGTGTACATACAATGTGCACATTAAAACAACCATGCATACAACCTTGATACATGTACATATAACTACTTGTGTGTACATTTGTGACAACCTCGTATTACCTGTTCCTGTTGCTGCACATGCACAAACATCCTTTCCTAGGAGAGCGACTGGTATTGTAGCTGACTGGATAGGTGTCGGCGTCACATAGTTCAGAGCACTAACTGCCTGCAAAACCAAAGAAGAAGGGACAAAAACCGTGTAAATAGGAGGCCTAAGTCTGATTATTACATGATTCATAGCTACAACCATATCTGAATACAAGTAGCTACAGCACAAATCATCTCCAAAATAGCACAGGTCATGTTGATTTCCCAGAATGAAAAGTGAAGACTCTAGACGATCACAACGGCTCAAAATTGTTTCAACATTACATGATCTGACTGTGAGCATTCAATATCTCTTCTAATGTATGGTTTAATAAACTCCAGATTAAACACTTAAAGGGAAGATAAACCCCAAGAGAAATGTGGATTGAGTGAAAGCAGCAACATTAGTAGAACACATCAGTGAAAGTTTGAAGGAAATCCGACAATCGATGCAAAAGTTATGAATTTTTAAAGTTTTGATGTTGGAACCGCTGGGTGAGGAGACTACTAGAGGTTATGACGCATGAGTGGACAACAATACAAAGAAAATATAAAGAAAATTCTGCAAAAAATCAATATTTCATGAAAATTACAAATTCCATCAACTTGATATTGACATATGTTAAGGGTAGCAATTATTCCCCCTGCTTTCTGAAAGCGGTTGGTCCATTGCTCTTTCATGATTCTAGAAAAGTGAATTTTTGTTGAATTTCCTTTATATTTTCTTTGTATTGTTGTCCACTCATAGGTCATATCCTCTAGTAGTCTCCTCATCCAGCAGTTCCAACACCAAAACTTTAAAAATTCATAACTTTTGCATCGATTGTCCGATTTTCCTCAAACTTTCACTGATGTGTTCTACTAATGTTGCTGCATTCACTCAATCCACATTGTTCTTTGGGTTTACCTTCCCTTTAATTGGGAAACGAAGTGTTTACTAAAAATGTATGACATGCATTGGATCATGAAAGAATGTAGTTAGCATTTTTGACAGATCCCCAACAAAAACAAGGAGATTTTTCCATCTGTTAGGATTGCTCAAAAAAAAAAATATATAACTCCTAATTCTGCTATTAACCTTCAAATCAGCTTTTACTCAAATTCACCCACATTCTGCAGAGAAATTTGGATTTCCAAAGGTGATTCTTTCCTTTAAAGCTGATGTGCCTGTCATCAGCCTGTCACCATCTCTTATATGGATGCACTTACTTGTTTACCATCTAATCTTTCTCTTCTACAACTTAATTGGCAAATGGCAATTGTTTCCTCACAGATGCATCCTACATACAAAACAAAACCAAGCATATTTCAATAATCACAACGAAATAACCACCAGGTGTGTTTTTTTGTGTGTGTGTGTGTGTGTGTGTGTGTGTGTGTGCGTGCGTGGAGACAAGAAGTTTTAAAGCATTCAGTAATTGGCAAGAAGTAAGGAATGTTCAGATGCATATTAATTTCACATTAGCTAAGATTCACAAAATTGAAATGCATGCATAAGTTCTTGCACTATTCCTGCACTATTTGCATTGAATGGCAGTGGCAATTCGCAAATATGTCATGCCGTGAAAAACGCTGTTGGCTCCAATTCAGGAAAATATCGTGCCATGAATATATCTTCCTTTACAGTGTGTCAATCAATCTTGCTCCCCTGTGCTGACTTACAAAATTTTATCCATTGATTAAAGGGGAATTAAAGACCAAAGAAAATTTAAGTGAGCCTGAATAGAAAGAGTAAAATATGACAAGCACAATTCAGTGAAAATTTGATCACAATTGGATCAAAAGTAAGGAAGGTATGAAATTTCAAGGATTTGTTAATTTTTGTACAACAGTTCTTGAACAGTTGATATGAATACAAATGAATGAGCTGAATATTTCATTGCCTCTCAATTTTCCATTGATTGTGTAAAAAAAAAAAAAAAAAAGGTGAATATTCAATTTTTCTGGTCTATTTCAGTATAAAATATAATGTTATTCCTGACTGAATAACTTTGAAATAAAAATCAATAACATATATCACGATATGAGATGAGGGCACACTTGTGTTTTATTGAAAAAAAAGAAGTGGAAATTTCATGATTTAATGTACAATATACTGTATGGCAAATTGTGAAGGGATGACTTTAATTCGGTGTTTGCATATATGATATTCATATTGACTGTATATGAACTGTTTCACAAAAAGAAGGAAAACTTCACAATTTCATAACTTCCTTAATTTCCTTCCTATTTGAATCAAACTTTCACTGTTGCACTTTTAAGATTAAGATTTTACTCTTTTTTTTTTAGACTAACTAAATGACTAAGCACAACTGCACAATATCATAACTTCCTTAACTTCCATTCTGTTTGAACCAGACTCTAACTGTTGTGCTTTTAAGATTTTGCTCTTTCTCTTTAGACTATTATTTGTCCAAGATTTCCTCTTTGACAAAGCATGAGGAGACAAAACCAATACTGTATGCGTCAAATATTTTGGAAGGTTTTTATTTTCACAAATTTCGCAAGTCAGGTGCTATTCACGAAAGTAAAGACACGCAAAAATAATGACTCTGATCCCAGCATGAACGTGACGCACGTGTATACATTTTTCCGTTCAGTACAGTACTTCACGATCGCCAATTAAACCACTCGCGAAATCGTTGGGAAGTCCCGATTCGTGAAAATTTAGACTTGCTAAATATATGCCATATACAGTACTAGTCCTGCAATGTCCATCACTTTCAGGGAGAATTCTTCACCCTTATTCATGTTCTTTTTCTCACTTATTTGCTTCACAATTTTGCCAACTCACCCAATCTCCCACACAGGAATGAAAGTCTAACTGGTATTGCATTTTCAGTTTTGAAATCAACAACTTTTAGACAAGAAAATGTCCATTTTGGTCTTAAAATAATTGATTAATTATTTGTTGTTTGTTTGTGTGTTCTTTTTTTTTCTTGGCAGCCCAAGGAGGGGGTTCAAATCCCCCCCCCCCCCCCCCCCCCCCCCCCCCCGTCGTAGATCCGAAACTGTTATCAAGAAGTATCAAAATATTTTAGCAACAAGATTTTCTGTCATATCCTACTGGGAGAACAAACCAAGCTCTTGCTGTCACTTTCATATTCCTCAATAATCAATTCACCATGCATCTTCTTTTTTTTTTTTTTTGGCCACTAAAGTAATTCTGTATGGTTTTGCTGTATTTGTACATTACACCATTCACTGAATATAAATAATATGAAACTAGACAAGCACTCTGAGAGTGGAGACCTCCACCACGCAGCTCATTTCCATCCATGCATGCATGCTGAAAATCACCCGATTTCCCTTTACAATGTAGAAATTGTAGCTGCATTCACACATACAAAACAGTAAGGTAACAATTGTGATCCAATTCTCAAGATTTGCATACTAAGGCCTATGTGAATCCCACCAGTGATAAAAAAGCCTTTTGAAGGCTTTTTCCATATTCTGCAACCTAAACTTGAGTTATGGGAAAATCAAAGGCCTGACAACAGAATATATAATATTGTAACAGTTTCCCTCCCTTTACAATCTATCCCTCATATTTCATTTCCTCTCTGATTTTACATATCAAGAGTGCATTACTATGTGTGTAAATACAAGGCACACACACACACACAAACAAACAAACACAGTACAATTTAATATAATACATTTATTAGGCACTTAATACGGATGTTTCTATGTAAAGTGCACGGTTTACAAAATAAAAAAAAAAGGGATTTAATCCAAACTACAAAGTACAAAAATACAAAAATATTAAAAACCTTTATGTAATTCAAACAATAGATGCAGTGTATCAATATCATAAATGAATGCTGAAAATCAAAGTAAGAGTGTACCTCCATCGACTGACCCACAACTGGGCCAATCAAGAGGACTATCTATTGAAGAGATAGTTTTCAGCAGGGTCTTAAACGGATTAACGGTAGTGGCCAGATGTATGCAGGCAGGTAGAGAATTCCAGAGAGAAGGGGCAATTGTATAAAAAGCATGATCACCATATTTTGTGGAAGGGCAAGGTTGAGGAGTTAAAGGCGCATAGTTCCGGTGGGTGCGAGGGCGCTGTTGGATGATACTGCCGATCACTGTTAGCATGATACGAAGACTGCCAAAGTTAAGCTATCATCAAGAGTAAAGAGCGTAGATGTTGATAGGTAACGTTGCCTTCGTTGTCTTCTCTGCGCATCACGCAGTCTGTAGTGATGCCAGGAAGTGTGCTTATGTGCTTCTTAGTATGACATCACAAAAGAAGTCTGCTAAAGCTGTCATCCCCCTCAGCCGAATCACGAGCCGAACTGTGATCGAACCACTGACTACAGTGGATCAGACTTCTTCGGACTCAGGGAAATGGGTCAAAGCATAGGCGCTAAAGAGGAGTCAATAGCAAAAGTCTCTGAAGGAAACTTGCGCCGTGCGCCCGCGTACGCATTCAACTAAACCACCGGGACCATGTGCCTTTAACTGCATTGCAGAAGAACTTTAAAAGATATGCGGTGATGTATGGGAAGCCAGTGGAGAGAATGGAGGATTGGAATTATGGGCTTGGATTTCCTGGAGAGGGAGACAAGTCTTGTGGCAGAATTTTGTACCCATTGAAGTGGGAGTATGTAAGAGGGAGTTTAGAAAATATGGAATCACACACACAGAGGTTCACGCCCTTTTTTTTTCTCTATTGCGGATTTAGAATCAATCAGTTTGTGTGGTAATTCCTGCACTCAACGGATCTGTATCATCATCTGTTCACACCCATCAGGATTACTGCTCCATCCCGACTGAGAGTCAAATATTCTATTTTAACATCAGTACTTGAATCTAATGAAAGACCAATTGATGCAAAACAATTTCTGTATTAATCTAGCATCATTCATGGCTTTAAACATGTTCACAGTAAGCTATCTGTCTAGCTCAAATTGTCCACCAACAAAGGAGAAGTGCATTTACATTGTAGACAACGGATACTTTGAATAAATTAAAAATTGATACAGCACTACAGCAAGCGTGTGACGTTAAAAGAAGAATAAGGAATCTCAACTGAATAATGGCACTTGCTGTTCTGAAACTACCTGGGAATAATGACTGGAGTCCCTCTGAATTTCTGAACTGAAAAGAAAGTACTATATACCATACATTTAGCGAATCATCATCTTTTTTTTTCTTCTTTTTTTTTTTGCGAATCAGGACTGCACAGCAATTACGTCAGTGGTTTAAAATTTGTGATCTCTGAGTACAGTTATAAACGGAGAAATGTATGTGTTCATCTCATATTCATGTCGGGTCAGAGAAAAAAGAAAAAGAGAGAAAAATAACAAAAATATGCATACAATGTATACTGATATACAGGGCTGCACACTAACCCATTTTTTTTTTCTACAGGTCCATCCTGTCTGTCAGACCAGTAGGTACCAAGTTTTTCCATGTTTTACTGGCAAATTCCTGAAAAAGTTACTGGTCCGACAGTGATTTTTATTGGTCAAGGGCCGTCAGACCAGTGCCAGTGTGCACCATTGACATATACCAGAGCTTGACTTGCTGGGCAGTCAGAGGCCAATACAAATCAATGCTGGCCACCAAATTTCCAAAAAGGTTATCTTTTGGTGGCCAGATCAGGTAACTGAGGTTTTTAAGTGTTTTGTTATGTTTCCTCAGACCAATACATTATTTTTTTCATCAGGAGGGGGGTGGGGGGGGGGGGGGCAGCACAAAATGTCAATTCGAATGCTTTCAGTGATCTGTATGGGTCACCAGAAAAAAAAAGGAAGTTAGTGTCAAGTCATGTACTGTATTCACATGATATGAAATGAATGTAAACAAAATCAGAGAAGCTGAGATGGGTCAGTAATGACAAAAATGGTACGAACTGCAACGTATCTGCCAGCATTTCTAAGTGACAGTAAATCATAGTCATCTCAAATTGATCATCTTTGAGATTTCATTAAAAGATTATTTGGGAAGATTCCCATATTATTTTGGGAGATAAAGTGACTGCAGCTGTTACGGTATATGTCATATATTTAGCAAGTCTAAATTCTTGCGAATCGGGACTCCCGACAATTTTGCAAGTAGTTGAATTCATCATCATGAAGTACAGTACTAAATAGAGAACTGTACGCGTGCATGTCACATTTATGTCGAGATCAGAGTCAATATTTTCGTGTGTCTTTAAATTCGGGAATAGCACCTGACTCGTGAAATTCATGAAAATAAAAACCTCACAAAATACAGTGCTTGCATAAGAAGTCTGAATTGAGGGATATGAAAAAACACACACAAACAAACACACACACACACACATGCACACACATACACAGATGTTTGACATGTTGTCAAACACTCACATAGCAGAGGAAAAACAGCATTTCTCAACAGCAAAGCAGAAGTTGTTGCCAAAGCAAGTATGGTAAAGGTCAATCTTTTAAAAATGGAGGCAAGGTAACTTACCCTCAGCAATGGACGCGAGAGATTCATTTCAGTGAAGGACACTGCCTTGTCTTGGTCGGAGACTTCCTCGAAAAATGCCTTATTCTCCTCCACATCGTCCTCGTCTAATCCCGAGCCTGTGACATGTGACAGTGGGATAGAAATCAGTCCTTTTGCCCCAGCCTTGTCTCTGATACATTTTACTGTACATTGCTGCCACTGAAAAAGATATCTACATGTACATTTATGTGAAGTAATTCGTAGTTCACATATTGGTCAAATAATATCATCAAAAGCAGTGCTTTGTAAATAAACTGTACATTGCTGCCACTGAAAAAGATATCTACATGTAAATGTATTTTTGTGAAGTAATTCATAATTCACATATTGGTAAAATAATATCATCAAAAGTAGTGCTTTGTAAATAAACAAAGACAAATAATATGCACGTTTTAAAGCAAGGTCTGTGCTCAGGTGATAGTTTGAGAGAGTGATCAGACTCTCTCTCTCTCTCTTTCTCTCTCCTCTCCCTCTGCTTTCATGGTCCCTGATGATCTACCTATGATCTACATACAGTTAAATATATCACATACCGGAAATGCCTGCAGTTTTGTTTTGGTGCTTGATATTATCGGCAATTAAGTGAAGAGCAGAAAGTTTACTTACATGATACCTCTCACATCCCACGTTTGCTGATGACTATTTTAGTTTGACAAATCAGAGCTAGTTGTATATGGTTATACATTCTACAACAAATTTGAATACAGGGAAACCTCATAATAACTTGGATACGAAGTACTGCTTCTTTATAAGGTGAAGCTGGCGGTCCTGATTTTCTGTACAATTTATTCGATGGCAAAGCACCCAACTTAAAGGTCCAAAGAAATCATAGATATTTCTTGTCATGGACATCCGCCTAGGTAATTTTCCCAAGTAATTTTGATTTTTACACTCACTTCTGGCAATTTTGAAAAAGAAACGAGATATTGAGAGAGAAAAACTGCACTTCCGAATGCCCCTCAATATTCTGCCTAAACTTGGCAAACCACACATAGTGCCAGGTCTCAGGAAAGAGTTCTGAAAAAACAAAACATACTAGCTTGCACTGTGTATAGATTTACACTATTTTTTGTCTTTGAACCTTTGCCAATTATGACTTTTTATTTATTATGTTAGCTTTTGCATAGTCCCATACATGATTATGAGTGCTGGTATTAAGGCAGGTGATTCTCTGAGTTGGAAAGACAATCATTTGCTTGTGCTGGCATATAGGTATCACCCCAAATTTAATACTTCAGGGCCGGCGGAGCGTTTTCAAAAGTGGGGGGCACTTCCGGTTTCATGAGCTAACGAGCAAATAAATAAATTTAAAAAAAAGGCCTTCAGCTCATCTTTCCCCTTCCACTTACGATACAGGCCCACACTTCAAGATCTTTTTTGTGCCACTTACGTACTTCCGGGTTAAAAAAAAAAAACAGTGGGGGGCCCAAAAATTGGGGGGAGGGGCAAGCCCCCCCCCCCCCCCCACCAACAATACAGAAATGCTTTGACAACTAACTGCAGAATATTATAGCACCATCTGTGTGAATTACCTTTCTGTTTCCTTTTGAGCCTCTTCTCACTCTTGGGGTTGAGTTTCACTTTGTCCCACCTGGAGAAGTCATCGAAACTTTGGACATTATCTTCCAGCTCCTCCTCCTCCTTCTCCTCTTCTTCCTCCTCATCCTCATCCTCAGAGTCGTCCCTCATGTTCTCCTCTTTGCCATGTTTTTTAGCCACATCAGCATCTGCTTGCTCACCATTTTCCCTCTCTATCTCCTTTGCCTCTTTCTGGGATGAATTTTGATGAAACAATCAGGAGCTTGCTATTACAATTGTACATCTTGTATGAATTTTCAGACAGTGAGCAACTCGCCATCTTAAAAGTTCCACAGAGTCATCCAATGTAAAATCCCAAATTTCAAAATAGTTCTTAAACGAGAGTTAGGGATAGAAACACCCACTGTAAAAATTGAATCAGTATAATTAATTTTAAGTATTGTTAAATATACAAAATGTGAACAATAGCTATGATAAATAAAAGTGTTTCTAGACTAAACTGTCTACAGTTACAGTTTAGTGAGAAAAATAGTGATATCTCCTTGTGTTTTAGACTTTATTGCAAAATTTTTACATGGTATGATATTTTGTGATACAAATGTCCTACACATATGCATCAAATGTGATATCTTGAACATTTTTAAGATTACTGCTCCCAATGGAAAATAGTACCTTTAACAACAACAACAACAACAACAACAAATCATCAAAGAAAGTCTGATAGGGAGCCAAAAATGATTTTTTAAAATCTGGTGGAATACAGAAGCATACAAAATCTAGCTGACTGTTACTACAGTACACTTAAAAACTTGACACAAGGGGGAAAAAGAAGAAAATAATAAATTTTACATGCTTTTAAGAAACAAACATTTCAGTCAAGTAACCTAACAGCCAACAAGAAATTTTCTGGCATACCTTTTTCCTCTCGCGACGAATCTTGGCGATCTTCTGCTCCAGTGAAGTTACAACTCGCTGAGAGGATGCAGCAGAAACAAGGTCGGATGACCACGGGTCATCGTCATCGGACAGGGTGTTGGCAAACTCAAAATCCTTGGAGAAGTCGTCCGCTCCCTTCTTAATTCTCTTCTTAGTGGCAAGCTTCTTTGGTTTAATGGCCTAAAGTTCAGTGAAATGAAGATGGCATTTGATAATCGTTTGCAAATTGCTCTAATCAAGGTATCCTGTATTTTTCACTGGCTTAAAATGCCACAGGCACCTCATCTCTCAAGAACTGCTGATGACAGCCCACAACAAGTATAGATGTGACATTCAGAATATAAAATATGCATACAAATATAACTCGAAGAGGGAAAATCGTTTCAGAGCAAGCAAGTTACTTTGACAATATTAGGTAATTGTTATGCAGAAAAAAAGAAGCCAGATTGACATGCTTAAGTTCTAACCTTGATTGGGTGGTCAAATATTAATAAGAACAGTTCAATCATAAATTCACTGTAATAACTGTGCATAATGGCATTTCAAAATAAACTCCTTGCAGTTAAAGTGCATCAATGTCTATCTGTATGCAAATTTATTCATGATGCTTATGACATCCAAAGGAAATTTACATTTTGTTGAAGATCTTCTATTGATTATTTTTGTTCAAATTGTGCTTTGCAATATCAAAGATGACAAAACTGCATTTCTTAGGCTGATATACAAAAACCAAAAACTTGTACTACATGTATTAGTACCCCTCAATCAATTGAAGAAACAAGTGTGCTAAATTATTTCACCTAAAAATGACTTGACTTACACATGAACTTTATGATTCTCTAATTTACAATGTAAATACTGTCTGCTGAATACCAACATATGATATCAAACAGGTGAACTACACATGATATAATACGGGTTCATAGTCTAATAACAGCCTTTGATTGCATAAATTTTACATGATTACAAAACAGCACACTATTTGCTATAATTCAGTTTCAGTTTAGTTTATTTCTGCATTTTTGTTTTTCAACTAGCTGATACAAAATTAAATAATTGATAATCAATTTTTAACTATACTGAGAGCAACAAATAATGTGAACAGAACAATTTTGCAAATTTATTATCAACCAAGACTAATCAATGTCAAATTAAGGAATATTTACACCTCATAAAATATCACCCCCCCCCCCCCCCCCCCCCGCATCCTTTTTTTTTTTCTTATTCACTTAAGTCAGAGTATGCCAATATATCAGATTTAGTATGCACCAGAATGCACAAGTTACAGCTTAAAGGGATGGTATAGTTCTTGGTTCAGATGGGGCTTCAGGTTTCCAACTTTTTAGTAAGATATTGAGAAACCTCTTATGAAATATGAAAGAGTAATTTTCATCAAATAAACTTTGAATTCCTCTTAGAATTGTATGCTCTGTAACATTCCATAAGTGGTTTCTTATAATCTCAAAAAAAAAGTTTAAAGCTCAATAGTCATCTCAACCAATATTATACCATTCCTTTAAAAATGGTAAAGCTCCAACCTGTGGGAGGGGCATACCCCTTCCCACTCGTTGCTTTGCTCTCTCAGGCAGCAATAATGCACCACAAATTCTAACACCTCACTGCTCTCTCTCTAACCTTGGCAACTTTTATTCAATTTAGGGTGAATCTTGAGTCCCATTTGTTCGTTTTAAGTCTTTCATAAGCTAGATAATTAGATATAACTCCCTGTCCTACGCCTCTCCACTTCTTTCCTCTCTGAGGTGAAGGTTCCCCTCCAAAGCTTGTAAGTGATTATCTTCCCATTCTGCATGTAGAATGAGGAGGAATCCGTTCAAGGGAAGAAGAACTTCAATGACACTGAAATGAGTCACCGTTCACACATGTATGCAGTTTCCCATGCCAACAGAGCAGTATGGGTGCAGGTAGGGGGTTCCTGCTACCTTATCTCTACAGTACAGTCTCCTTATTTTCTGTTATGAGTTATTCTGTTTTGAATGTGTAATTGATTTGTGTATATAAACTATGGAGAAACCAAGCAGGAAGGAGTCTCCTAAACTCTGCATACATTTCAGACCATCAATAGAAAATTGTTCCACATGATAGCAAGTGCACCTAGAGATCTCTTATACCCCTTTTATACTGTGCATGACTTTTATCTCGCTTCTGAGGAGCTAACTATAGCTCTGGCCAAGTCATTTTATAATGCCACCCAAGGTTACGTGCGAGACCAGACCTATCACCCATCCCCCTTGCCCTGCCCTCCTTCCAATGAGCGCACAAATTCAGTGTCATGCTTGACTTACATGTGTACAAGTACGAATTCAGTTCCGTTGTTATACGTTATATATGCAAAATTCAACCAATCATCTGCATAGATAAATTTGTACATAGTGTACGTAAGTACTGCGCTAGTCTATTCCTTTTTTCACGACTTTAATCATGTCATCTGTTGGTTCAAAGAGTTCACTGAGAGTTTTACTGAACAGCGAACAGTGAGAGCGTAAAATGCGATTAGTATACCAGAGCATGCAGTGCATCGTAATAAACACAGCGCGCCGGTAGCAATTAGTACAGCAGTATACGTGTACCAGTAAATGTACATTATTGGCAACCTGGAAGTGTGTACACCACTTCTGGTCACAGGTCAGTGAATTTTAAGCTCGAGCTAAACTCAAGATACCTTTTATACCAACGTTAGCTCGGACCTGAAGTGGACCTGATCTACCTCCATAGAGAGGACTAACTTTAGCTCGGGCTAAGCATTTTTCAACCTTTTCTACACCAGAAGTGAGCTAACCCCCAGTATAAAAGGGGTACTAGGGACTTACAGTGTAACATCAAGGAACAGGTCTCTCTTTTTTTTTAAACTAAACTAATATACACACTTTTGTACCAATGTGTAACACAAGGTATCTAATAACAGGGTTCTCTCTCCTTCCCACATGATGTTGCTTGCATATTACTTACTTGTATGTAAAGGTAATTGAGATTTGGATTCACTTTTCATGAGGTTATTGATACTAAATTTAGACAGGTGCTAGCAGTTCCTCCTCCTCCTCCTCCTGCACTGTAGCTTCATGGCTAAACATACTCCCCTGTACAGTACTGCCTTCATGTCACAATAATTGTGTTGTGACTAGCTGTAAGATAAATATAGACACCAGGTACGCTCATATTTTTCACGGATACACTACTAAGGAATGGTACAATTTTTGTATATAGAACTAAATATTGATTCTCCTCTAGATACATACTGTACCTTTATTCCTCAATTTGCCTTAAAATCTGTAAACTGGCTTGACATAATGATAATCGATTTCAAAGAAGTACATGTAACATTATAACTGTAACACTCACAGTCAATGATGGTCATAACTTTATCCCTTGACTCGATACTGACATATGTTATGGGTAATATTATTCCCATTGCCTTTAGAAAGAGGCAAGTCAAGTGCTCTTTTATTATGCGAAAAAAAGTGAAAATATGTTGAATTTTCTTTACATTTTCTTTATACTGTTGTACTCATATGACATCACGAGCCTTAGTAGTCTCCTCATCCAGCGGATCCAACACAAAAGTTTTAAAAATTCATAACTTTTGCATCGATTGTCCAATTTTCCTCAAACTTTCACTGATGTGTTCTACGATTATTGCTGAATTCTCTTAATCCTTATGTTAATGGAGGTGAACTTGTCCTTTAAGGTTAGCTACATTCTAGCTCAACTTTTATGTTAAACTCACATGGAGTTGAATGGGATAAATATCATTCCATTATTAGCAAGCCCTTGCACAGAGCAAAATTTCAATTTTTAACAGCAAAGCCTGACCATCACTGTGCTAATTCAAAATACGGTACATCGTAACAGCTACTGAGCTAGGGTTTTGACCAAAGACACTTTAGACACTGCTTTCATGGAAGTGCTTTGTATGAGCACAGTATGTGCAACGAAAGCTGCACAAACCTTGTACTGACTGTTCCATAGACATAAAGTGCTTGTACCGCTGCATGGACAGTGGCTATTTTTGACAACCATTCCAATCACAACTGAAGCAATCTCTATGAACTGAGAAGCAACAACCGTGCAAAGAAACGTGATCTATACCATGTGGAGAACTGTGAATTTAGTGTGCATATGATATTTAAATCTTCTTTTTCGGTAAGTTGTAAATTGTGTATATAATACAACATGTCAAAATTTGGTCACTTTCGATGGCCGAGAATTCTACTGACAACATGCAAATCACATCATTTCACATACTGACACTGTCATTCACAACAGGAAAGTCCCTTTAATGGTCACCTCCAAAAATCCATCAAATATCCAAAATTTCGGCATCAAAAATGCAGAATCGGCACAACTTTTCCAAAATGCAAACCAATTAAGTCCACTGTTAAGAATCGGGTTACCAAAATAGTGCTAAAAATCAAGAAATATGCAGTTCTCTTGTGAGATTTTTTGCTTATCGCAAGCTCAATCTGTGTGTGCTGGTATCAGTAAAAATGCAAAAGAAAAGCAAAATCTTCGTACGTGCCGATGCAGTGACTAAATACATGAACAGGGGTTGAATGAATGTGCCGACTAGCCAGAATTCAGTCACAAACGGGTGCCGCAACATCCCCAATGCAACTTTGCACAAACATTTCTATGGCACGGCGCATTTTTCAGAGCTGAGGTTTCCGAGGCCTACCGGCCTTGAGCATGCATTGTCATTGACCGAAAGATCGGCCTGTATCTGTCCGTCGGGGAATGTTCCGCGGAGACTGCGTCTGGCTTCACGGATCCCCTCCGTATACAGACCGAAGTCAATGATCCCAGCTCCTATGTGGAGCATCGCGCACAGCTCAAACGTTACGATAAACCAAATTTCAGACAGCTTTTTTACATTCAAACAAGTTTGACATGACACGACACATTATGCAGCAATATTTGGGATAAATTTCTCACATTGTGCAATCGAAATACTCACATAAACTCGATTATAACGCAGAAATTTTATTGATATCGCAACATCGCCGTTCGCGAGCAGTAAGTCGCCATTTTGAATCTGTAAGCCAATCACATGCGAGGTACGTGTTTTAGTAAAACAAACACGTAGAAACTACCTCGCATGTGATTGGCTAATAGATTCGTAGTGTATGTTTCTGCAGTTTGAATGTGACAACGCGACAGGCTGTGTTTTACGTTGAAAATTCTACTAAAATGTTGGACTATTCATTAATCTGGTGAGTGTAATGTATTCTTAAAAAGCTAATTTCACTATGCAAGCTTAAATTTGCCGACCTAGGGCCGTGAATTAGACGCAATCGAGAAGGGTGAGGTACCTCACCCAATTTTCCATAGAGACAGTGGTTAAGAACATCCACACAGCAATGGGTACTGATACCTTCCGTCTGTCTATGGAGGACAGCGATAATGGCAAAATATAAAAGAGTCCTCCGGACTGACGGATCTTTCTGTCTAGCATTGTCATTGATATTGAATGCACATTGGCTAACCAAAATCTGATCGCGTTGACAGGATTTCTGGTTGGTTATCATTATCACAGCGATATATTTTTGGATTTTCTGAAATTCTATGATGTATTTAACAAAATTAAAATTGAGATAAAAGAAGTTTGATATTAATGTAATAAAAGATTAAAATTCTAGATGACCAAATTCTGTCTGGTAATTTAACCTACATATGCATGGGTCAATGTGATAGTAGACTAGATGAGTTTAGCAGTAGACCTAGTACTAGAGTCTAGTACTAGTGATGATAGGAAGTAGACCATCTGATATTAGACCAAGTGGCAATAAAACCCAGAAGAGAGGTTCGAAGAGTTTTATGTTAGACCCTGCCCTACGGGTACTAGTCTACCTCAGCTCAGCTCATTTAAGGCTCATAGGAAGACAACAGACACGATCATCAACACGTGGGACTATTCAAGATCGGGTGGTCCGGCTAAATATCCTTAGTATAGTGTCTACTGTAGATCACAGCGCAGTATCAAAAAAAAAAAAAAAAAAAAAAAAAGAGTATGAATTCACCTCTTCATCACTACTACTGCCTTCAGAGTCAATGGCAATGTCGTCGTCATCTGCAATCGTCCCGATTAACCCAGGCGGGAGAGCCATGATCATTCATACACACAGCCAAGCGTTACTGTTGACACAGTGCATAGCCGGAACAGCTTTTGCATGCACATCTGTAACCACGTGTGCAACTACTACTAATAAGAACGTGGATGTGGTGTCATTACTGATGATGCTTTATTGTTGCTGACGTAGACTGCGCTCCCTCCTTGAATCCATCTCTACAGTAGTGTAATAAGTTCAAAGTACGGTTGTATGATCGACATATTCACTGATTTACGTCGACGAAGGGGCAATTTGTTAATCAGTTGCAGTATCAAACAACTCGACGAAAGAATTTCAAAAATACGGATACGTTCTCGAATTGTTATCCATTTTAGACTATATTGTTGATATGACATATCTCGGTAAACGAATAGATAGAACAGTGAAATGATACAGGTTGGCAGCTCGAAATACAATTTTCCTTTTTTATTTAATAATATCTTCATGGCAGGCGGAAGGGGGGGGGGGTTCCCCATGTTTTTTTTTTCACTATATGCCCCCCCCCCCTTTTTTTTAAACACCCCGGAAGTGCGTAAGCGGCACCAGAAAGAATTAAATAGATAGAGACCTTGAAGTGTGAGCGCGGCAAGGTTATATCTTTGCGCTGAATATCGTTTTTTTTGTGTGTGTGTGTGTTTTTTTTTTTTTTTGCTTGTCAGCTGAAGAAACCCCGGAAGTGGAATGAGAAAGATGATCTGAAGACCTACAGCCCTTTTTGCTTGTTAGCTCATGAAACCCGGAAGTGCCCCCCCCCCACTTTTGAAAGTTCAAAGGGCTTGCAAATTTCAATTAAATTCAAGTTCAATTTGTATCTTTCCATCAATAAAAACATTTAGGCCTATATAAAACAAGGTGATATATTTATCAATTCAACTGTTGAACAATTTGAAAGGACAAATATCACTGAGTGTATATTACAATGTCCAAGCCTTTAACTAGGATTTTATGGAAGGGTTCATAATTAGAAAAAGTGGACTTTTTCAAATTTCTTCTGTTGCCACTTCCGAGTTTAATTGGCTGACAAGCTTTTCACGTTTCTCGTGCCACTTCCGGGTTTCATGGGCTGACAAGCAAAAAAAAAAAAAAAAAAAGTCTAGTGCCGCAATAAACCTGTGGTGCCACTACAATCGTCTCAATTATACGGGGGGGGGGGGGGGGGTTTCCGTGATTCATTTTTCATTCTATTCTTTTATTTTGTTCTTGCTGCCCCCCCCCCCTTTACGGGCCTGCTGATGTTGATTCGACATCATAACCAAATCACGAAGGCCAATGCCATCACGTAAAATGATATAGGGCCCAAAACATAATTATCTAGGCCTATGAAAGAGATAAATTGAGATTGTATAGGCCTACTACATGATCAATCAACAAAGCGAGGGACTAGATCCCACGTGAAACACGTGAGAGAACAGTAGTGTTCTGTTTAAAGTGTTTAACCATGTATTGGACCAAAGCCTGTCGGACTTCAACATCCGATATTTTTTTTTTTATAAGGAGTGGAATTTCATTCTTATTGCCATTGTGGGATGTGTCAGGTGATCGAAAAATATTAATGCCGATAAGTCAAATACACTGTATCCCAATTTATGACAAACTATGCTATAGGGTCCTATACGTGTAGGCCTATATGGAAGAATATTCATAAATAAGGCTCGTTATTCCGAAACACGCAATACAAATGTCGTTTATCTGATGTTCGTCAACCCCAAAACGAATATGGTTGTTGTAATCCGAACTGTTATATGTTTCGTCATTCCGAAGGTTTGTTTTTCGGAAGCTCGTTAATCCAATAATGAAATAAGGTTCTTTAATAAAACAAATAAACAACAAACAAACAAAAAACATACACAAAAATGTGTACTAAAGAACCTTCAGAATTATAACTTCAATTCATTTTCGAATTAACGAACAAGATTGTACTTGCTGCAAGTAGTTAATTCAAAAATGAAATAAGGTTCTTTGATAAAGAAAGAAAGAAAGAAACAAACAAACACGGTGTATATAATGAAAGAACCTTCGGAATTATAACTTTATTTCGTTTTCGAAATTAACCGAACAAAATTGTGCAGTTAATCCAAAAATGAAATAAAGTTCTTAATAAAACAAACAAACAAACAAACAAACAAACAAAAACATACACAAAAATGTGTACTGAAGAACCTTCGGAATTATAGCTTTATTTCATTTTCGAATACCTGCTGTAAGCAGTCAGTGTTCTATATGATCCATATACTGCATGATATAATATAACCTATATCATGCCGAGAAATTTCAAGAGGTTTTTTTTTTTCTTCTTCTTCTTCTTCTTCTTCTTCTTCTTCTTCTTCTTCTTCTTCTTCTTAAGGAATCAGAATGGCAGCTGTATACCAATGCAGTATGTGATGCTGATGACTGAAACATCGTTTAACCCTTTGTGTGCCGATAGGTAAAGAAAACCCCCATTGATAGCGTAATTGTACACACTGTCCAAAGGCCCTGGCACAGAAAGCGTTGGCCAAGTTGAAAAGTCAATTAAACCCCGGGAGTTTAACGGGGCTATCTTTGCTCCGCTTTGTTTTGTTTCCCGATGCGCTTATTAGAGGATTATAAAGATATCCATTTAGAGTGAGGAAAACAAGGCTTGTAAAAGAGGGCGCCG
Source organism: Diadema setosum (assembly GCF_964275005.1). Classification (NCBI taxonomy): domain Eukaryota; kingdom Metazoa; phylum Echinodermata; class Echinoidea; order Diadematoida; family Diadematidae; genus Diadema; species Diadema setosum. Next base: position 6,923,376 of record NC_092693.1, on the reverse strand, counting down.
CTGATATTTCCTTTATAAATCCAAGTGCCCAATCGGTATATCCATCATGTCTGCTTTTCCTATTTGTTACTAGCGATCAACATGCAAAGGGCGCACGACTTCCAAGCGAAGTTAACACGATTTTGACGTCACAATCGCATTTAATAATGATTGTATAGCAGTGATAGATAATCATAAATTGTAAGATTAGAGATGTGCGTATCTTGTTCGCCTAAAAGTCCGATAGGTATAAGAGTGTTTCCAGGGTAATCGCCATCTTGATAGCCTCATTATCGTAAAAACATATAATGAGATATTTTAGTGGAAGAAATTTACAGCAAATGGAAGCAAATTAAAGCAGCCCCTAACGAGGGAATTATTCTGTTGCTGTAACTGTTCTTTTTGCTGTCCCTACTTACATGACTGCTATACAGAGAGACGTAAACTATAGTGCCTATAGATTAGATTTGGTGCTGGTCAATTATTTGTTTATGAATCTTCACGAATTTTCTTTCCATTCGATTGCTTTGTTTGTTTCTCAGTTGGTTTCCACTGGTTATTGAAAAGGTCATTATATCGTTGACATGGTGGTAACTTGATTTTGACTTCTCTCACAAACGACCTTTTCAGAAGTGGCGCATGCAGACCATTATAGTCAAGATCATCAAACGGTAAAGGGGGGGGGCTGTTTGAAAAGAAAACAAGTTCAAAGTTCCCACAGGAACATAAAAGAGACACTATTACACCTTTTGTAATGCATTCCTTTAATTCTTTTTGTTGTTGGTGTTTTTGTTTTGAAAGATATCCAACATGTTCAATAAACTGGAAACGAGAGAGTGTTAAAGGGATGATAAAGTATTGGTTGAGGTGAGGAGTCAGGTTTTAACTTTTTGCCAGATTATTAGAAACCACTCATATGAAATGTTAAAGAGCACATAATTCTAAAAGGAATTACAGGTTTATCTTAGGAAAATCAGTTTTGAAATGGTTGAGATATCTAGAAACATAGTGGTCCTAATAAAAAGTGGGACCCAACTTTTAAAAGGACCACTTTGTTACTTTGTTTTTGCCCTTATCAGCCATTTCAAAACCACTTTTCATCAAATAAACTTTGAATACCTCTTTGTACGCACTAATATTTCATAAGTAGTTTTGAATGATCTCACAGAAGGTTAAAATCAAAACTCCCCATCTTAACCAAAACTCCGTGAGATCCCTTTAACTATAGTAGGCCTATACATAGAAAAAAATAGATTCATTAACAAAGGGAAACTAACCTTTCATGTTTATATCATAATGGACGAAAAATGAGCAAAGAAACTGGAATTCAATCGGGATTCGAACGCAAAGGTTACAGTTCGTTATTCCGAAGGTTCGTTATTCCGAAGGTACTTTTAGTCCGAAGGTTCGTTATTCCGAAAGTTTGTTATTCCGAAGATTCGTTATTCCGAAGGTTCGTTAATCCGAAAATGTGATAAGGTGCGTTATTCCAAAGGTTCATTAATCCGAAAATGACAGAAGGTTCGTTAATCCGAAAAGAAACAAAGCTCGTTATTCCAAAGGTTTGTTACGGACCCTATTTCATTGTCGGATCAACGAACCTTCGGAATAACGAACTCTATTTCATTTTCGGATTAATGAACCTTCGGAATAACGAACCCTATTTCATTTTCGGATAAATGAGCCAAAATGTTAATACAATGATGACGTAAAGTGGCACATTCTCTTCAAGGGCAGAGAAAGTAAGATTGAATTGATGATTGCACATTCTCTTGATACAGATAAACGTTGAGATTTGGACTGACATTAACTCACTGCACTTGTTACGCATTATAGAATGTGCGAGAAAGATATAATCACTGTTTAAGATATCCATATAGCACGTGTGAGAAAGATATACATTGCTTAATGGATTTAATGTATCCATTATAGGCTGTGACAGAGATCAAGTAAGAAGAAGAAAAATTCCGTCCATAAAATGGAGGTGAAGAACCTACATGTGATTATAATGAAGGCAGTGGGCAAAACGTGAGTCCTGGGGCCCGTTTCATAAAACTTGTTATTAGTGACAACTGCCACATTTCTATGACAAATTTGCTCTCAGCCAATCAGATGCAAGGATTTCAGTAGCTTGTCACATCTATGACAACTTGTCACTGATGAAAAGTTTATGAAACGGGCCCCTGGTTTACATTATTATATAGGTTCTAGAGCCTCATCCGTTATATCAACCTGTTCTCCAATTAAGAAATGATTAAGCAGAATTACCTGGATTCAAAGACATGTATATTTCTCGCATGACATTTTTTATTTTAATCTCACATTATTGGATTTTGTAAGTGGTTCGCGTTTGAACAATCTGGCAAGCTGAAAATTTTGGTTATGGAGTTACCTACAACCCTTGAAAGTCGCTGAGACCGGCTTCGGAGTAAGCTGATTCTTGTGCGTTCTTATTGTTCGAAGAATTCAGAGAGAATTCCACAAGATTTTACCTATATTGATACGCATACACTGGCATTAATGCTTTACGGTAATATTATGCACCCGGTCCTCATATTTTCTCTTAATTGTTCAATAACTATTATTCACAAACTGCACACTAGAATATAGTCTTTTTCTTATCGAGCGATAGCGATAGCAAAACTTCAAGAATTCATAACTTTTGAACAGAAGGTCTGATTTTCCTCAAACTTTGTTTCACTGATATTGGTATACATTCACTGGCTCCACATAAATTGGACATTTTGGATAAATTTGTCTCTACGCCAGGGGGGGGGGGGGTGAGATGAGTTTCGACTTCGATGGATTAAATTCAACTCAATTCGATAGTTTATATATTTCCATCAAAGAAGAAAAAGGAAACATGATTCAAAACGGTACAAATTGTCAATTTGACTTTCATTCCTCTGATAAGGACAGTTCTTTCGAATACAGTATAAATTATAATGCATGAATGATATCATTTTTAAAAAATGCACACTTTGCCATGGTAACAAGAAAAAAGTAAGTAATCATATAACAACGAAAAAGAGTGCTCCACTAAAATGTCGAGCTTGTATAATAGGACGTGGAACACTGGAATGAAAACAACGACATCACCAATATACCAATAAAATATATTCATTTAAAATATCATTCATATTAAATTATTGTACTTTTGCTCATTGATTATCATGATGCTGATAATACAATCATACTATATACAGTACTTACTATCTCATATAAATATAACATAACATAGCAAAATTATGCCACAGACACTATTTGGCTGTGCATACAAGGGAAATGTGACCAAAAGAAAACTGGATATTCCAGGTTTCAAATTCGTGCTCGTTCACATGGTTGATGTAAAGCTGCACAGTCATGATTTTCTGCTGTTTTGTTGTGTTTTTTGTGTGTGTGTTGGTATTGGTATTGGCAGTTGGTATTATGGAATTCTGATAATTTTTTTTTTTCGATGAAGTTGATATTCTACGTGGGTTTTCCATTAAACATTCATTGCATAATGGGAGATATTCCGTAGAGGCGGCCAGTCTCCGATCTATATAAGTATAAAAATAGACTTTGAGACATGAAGACCTTTTAAGATCTGCAGCGCTGCATTTAATGCCTGTGTTTTCACAGAGCTTCATTGTGCAAACACAGAATTGCACATAATGGCCTTAATCAGACGATATTGACAGGATGACTTTATTCTTAAAATCTTGAATCTTCAAACTTTTTGCGTATTTGAAAGAAACCACACTCCATCATGCCCATGTGGCTGAAGACATTTATGCATTTTAATGGGACGATGCACTTCGTGTATGTTACGTTGCATTTCCATCGTTATCAAGTTTGTTTTCTGTTGTTGGTTTTTGTGTTGTTTTTTGTTCAATCCAGAATTGGATCGTGACACACAGTCTTTTTCTTCTGATACATGTATTTTGTTTTGCCTTGATGCTGTTTTCCCGGTTATTGCCCCTTACGAGCTTGTTTGTTACCGTAAAAGCCTATACATAGACATGACATGGCATTACATTTAACGTCAAAAAAAAAAAAATCGGTTTATATTTATCTGTCGAAAAATAGTTGTCAAAAGAGATAAACATCATTTACGTAATTCACGCAATATTATCACACTTCCAAAACCTAGAACAAATTTCATGAAATTTGGATGCATTTATTCCAGTGTTAAGATATTCAATAACCTCCCCGAAAATGTAAGAATAATAAGTAATTTGAAAGGTTTTGATGTGTTATAGTGTGGATTTCATAACTATGTTTGAGCTAATTTGTCTGAATTTACGTGAACCTGTTTGTGTCACCCTCTTTTGTAGCGTTTGTGTTTAGTGGTTACGTCTATACTCCTTTTTCTTTTTCTTTTTTCTTGGTATCTAATTTCTGCTTTGTTGTAATGTATTTCATTATGTTATGCTTGTTGTGTTTTTTTTTATTGTAAATTTGCTTTGATTGATTTGTTAATTGTTGTGTTGTTTTTGTTGTTGCTGTAACACTGTATGCACGGCCTCTCTGAAAAACAGCCTTACCTAGCTGATCGAGGGCATTTATCCCGTGATTAAATAAAATAAAACAAACAAACGCGGGCACTTTATTATCTCACTAGTCTTTATCATTGTGCCTGAAAAATGGGGGGGGGGGGGGCTTATGTCCAAAAAAAAAAAAAAAAAAACTCAGTTCAGTTAGGATTTCATATGCCTGACTCAAAAGGAATGACATGTTTACTGTATACAATGGGGTAATGTTCGTTATTCCGGATATTGGTTGATCCGATAAACATGATATACGGTCGTTCTGAAGATTCTTCGAAATATATAAACCCTGTAGACTTAATATATGTCCGTTAATCCGAAAATGGGGTTAGTTAATCCAAATTTTGGCGTTATTCCAAAGATTCATTATTTCAAAGGTTCGTTAATCAGATGATAAAGTAAGCTTTGTTAATCCGAAGGTTCAATTTTTCAAGCACTTTGCCTATGGTTTTGTAAGTTTTGTAATTAGATGCGGGGACTGCAAACTACAAGACCTGCTTTTTTTTCAGCAGTTCCCTTCATTTCCAACAACTTTCTATCATGAAATTTACAACATTGTGTCACAGTTTACATTTTCATAACATTGTTGCATTGTTATGTGTATTCAAATGTTAAAATACATTTGGTGGAAATGAATATTCAATAAATGAAATAGAAATGGAGTGAAAAATATACATGCAATAGTCAAGTGTGCCTTTAACTAATACGTTTATATCTGATGGAATAGATCTGTGTTTTGGGCATGTTTCATGTTGTTGCTGCGGCTGTTTGTTGTTGTTGTGTGTGTGCGTGTGTGTTTGCGTGTTTGCGTGTGTGTGTGTGTGTGTGTGTGTGCAGGTTCATTGATTAGGAGTCCTCTCCGATCTGGCACGGATATCAAAAAAAAAAAAAAAAAGCAGTGATGAAATCGTAAGCTCCCATGCAGGATTATGTAGATCGGATCGGAAGCACGGTAGAGAGGATCAGAAGCAACTTACAGGCCAGCGCATTCTTCTTCAGTCAAAGAAACTCGTCGATTTTACATCTGATGGGTAGTCTCCGTTCCACACTTTAGTTTGTATTCTACATGTTTGTATTGAGCGACAGACTCCTGTATTTTATAAATTTATTTATTCATTTATTTTGTTTTGTTGAATAAAACTGACTTAACTCAAGAACAAAATTAGTTTGGGTGTCTTTTAAAAAAAAATCCCAATCAATAGTCTAATGCATGATAAGTTTACTCTGTATATACTTTCAATATAGGGTACATAGGGCCTACATTTTTCGGGCGGAGTTTTTTTGTTCTTTTGGTTATGTCAATAAATCAACATGCAGTCAAAACTTTGGAGTAGAGCTTCAAGTCAAGGGGTTAAGATTAAAGCAGGTATAAAGTTTCTTACAGAGACATTTTGGACTAAATGTAACATTGTGCCCAAGACAATACACAAAGTCGAGTTGCCTGCAGCACATGACGCACTTGAACAGTTGAATGGGGACGTGAAATCATACAGGTCACCTTTCGTGCTGCATAATTTCGATATCAAAACTGTCCGTTAATGGAGACTATCGTCCACTAAGCATCGATTCGCTGAAAAAAAAAATCGAGTGCTGTCATCGACATTTTTTTTTTCTTTCTGAAGAGTACTTCACCATTGCCTTCTGCATATAGATCGAACGAGTGAAGTTTCAAGATCACGACCTTTCTATCCAGAGCATGGGTTTGATGTGCAGGGGTGAGGGGAAGTGGAACAGTGGGCATACAAGTCAATTGTTGTTGTTTTGTTGTTGTTGTTGTTGTTGTTGTTGTTCTTCTTCTTCTTCTTCTTCTTCTTCTTCTTCTTCTTCTGTTGTTGTTCTTCTTCTTCATCATCTTCTTCTTCTTTTTCTTCGTCTTCTTCTTCTATAAATAAAAAAAAAAATAGTGGTGTCCACTCACGTCGACAATAGTTGATGGACCTGAGGAACGGACAGTAATCGCGGTGGCCCCGTTAATGGGGTGACATCTTTCATGCATGCACATACACGTCAGAAATAATCGTTAAGAGAGAAAGATATAGAGAAAAAAAGAAAAGAAAACAAAAACAAAACGGAAGCCCAAACCTAAAGAATGCTTAAAGCCTGAGAGAGAGAGAGGGAGGGAGGGAGGGAGAGAGAGAGAGAGGGGGGGGGGGAGAGAGAGAGCAAAAAGTATACACTTTTCTTTCGTCAAAGTCAGAGCGTCGATATGCGCATGTGCAAAAATCCATGAGGCTTGAACAATAAATTCAAACTGAACTGAACAAACGCTGCACTGGATTGTGCCGAGTAACTTCCCTATAAATAGACTGTAATTATTTTCAACTCAAACACAAGTTTCTTTGAAACAGGAAACATGGTTGATATGATACAAATTGTGGAATTCTTCCTTCTGATAGTTATTAACAAAATCAATGAGTTGGTTGATGTCAAATTCATAAATCATTTTCGACATTAATGTTATCTGCAGTTTGCTTGTAAATAAGTCGTATTTCACCAAGTATAACGTGGAAACTCCGTAATTCATCTGTGATTCCATTTTTCCCCTATTTAGGGCCTATTTATACATTTTCCTTTCTCCAGGGCATATAACCAAAATTTCAAACCTTGGAGAAATCAAAATCATTCTTTGATAAAGAGCAATAGGCAACGTTCGTATAGATTACTGTCGGAACATGCCTCTGATTGAGTACATGATGGCTCTACAACGTAACTTTCATTATACATCATTATTTATATACAAATCTCTATCTAATATCACAGCTTAACATAATTATTCTTCATTCCCGTTTTCTCACAAAGCGAACCAGATACCCACCGAAACCGTGATTTTTAACGCCTTTACTCAATGCCTTGTCCTTCTGACCATAGACCAATACTGCTATCCTGAACAGAATGAAACACGACACATCACAACACAACAAAGTCAAAACCCAAACAGAAACTGCCCAAATCGAAATTAAAACAGTAATGCTCTTAGCTTTTACTTGTGTTTAGATATTTAGAATTTATATTTTTATATTTATATTGTATTCAATATATGCAGAATCATAAAGCGAAAACAAACGAACAAACAAAATAGTCATAATTACAAGAATTAAGGACATGTATAGTACCAAATTTGCAAGATATCATATGTCGCAGTATACCAAAAGATTACCAAATAATCGGATACCAAAGTTTTCCTGTCAATTTTGATTACATACAGCGTTATCACTTTCACGTGCATGTCCACGTGGTTATGAAAGCCAAGTTCTGACAAAGGTTTATCTGAAGCGGAATCTGTTTCCATAAGGCGGACACAACCACGCAAAATCAGACGACGGTATGCCGCTGATCACATCCCCACCCCCCCCCCCCAAATGCTTTCGTCGAACGAAGAGGGAGCATTTCCGTGAGCTATACAAAACAATATCCGACGCTTCAATTGGCGACAAAACGGCGCGCCGCGGCATCGTCATTTCGGAGGAATATGCGGAGAGGGGTTCATCGTCCAAAGTGAGACAGCTCTCAGTGTTACGAAGTCAGTGCCAAGATTATGTCGCGTTATTTTGTGCCACCGTTGTGATGTGATGTCCTTTCCACAATACTCCCCGTTTTATCAGTCAGAAGTGGTGAACAAGTGATAGTCATTTGACGTGAACCAGATTTAGCATCACTTTGACTCCTGCACTTCGACTCTTTGATGACAAGGATCTGGTCATACTCCAACGCTCTAGTCACATTCCTCAAAACAAAGTAAGTATAAATTTTAATCACGTTGGTTAAGGGTTTTAAGAGAGTTGAGACTTTGCTGTAGTTTCGATGTAAATTGACGTGAAATTAATTAGTAAATCCAGGATGTGAGAATGAAACTTGTCATGGAATTTCATTTTTAAAAAAAGAGTTTATAAACGTATTTTTTTTTTTATTCGTACCAGCTGACAAACTGGAACCTGTATTCGCTGGTATTTTCGTTAGCTAACTAATATACGCTAGCATCAGATATTTTGCTACTGTTTAGTAATTATACGTAAAAATTGTGTAAGATTGAGAGAAAATAACCCCAAACTCTTGATCTACACGCCATCACCAAGCAAGAAAGCCCCCTATATAGTTTAACCCCCGCAAAGTATAATCCCGTCATCGTAAATCCCGTCTAGAGCATAAAACATTGAAATGATGACAGATAATCGCTTTGTTTAAACGCGATGATGAATAGCGAATTTTCTCAAACGTCTTTTGTTTTATGCTATAATTCAAATTGGCCATAAATTGATTTCCCTCGTACATGACAAAGATGCCTGTTAGACAGACGTAACAAGAATTTTTTTTTTCGACGAAGGTTCAAAGTTTTTGAACTTTTACATTTTAAACAGAGCTCTGGTACCATTCTCTCGTCTTGCATGAGGACATAGGTGTGGATGTAAAGTTTGTACTAAACTAAACTCTATATTGTCTTTTATCATACATTATGAAATGCATCATATTCAACCTATACGGTCATATCAAACTAACCAAAAATACTCCCCAGCAAAATACAACAAATACAAAGACACAGCGAGTGAAAAAGAAACATCACAAAAAAACATAATCACATGAATAGATAAAGACGAATAATTACTTTTTAGTGTGACACGAATGTACATGTGTCCTGTTGTTTGCCATTGTATCAGGAAGTATATTGCTGCTTCATAAGAGAACCAATTGTGAATCTGTACCCACCTATATACACTTGTTATTTATTCAGAGCAGATAAGAAGACTGGAATGTAAATGCGCTTTACATAAGTATGAAGGTATTATCATATTCCTCTTTTTGTTGGAATCGTACTTTAATTCCTGTTCATCTTAACTGTTTGTATCCCAATCTTAATCTGTATATTTTTGAGGAAAATGCATTTTTTGGGGAATGGGAATTAATAAAAGTCCCATATATCATCTCAAGTCTTACTAATTCTAACGGATGAAGAATTCATCTGATGTTGATAAATTATATAGTTGTCATCATTGCAAATGAACTCTCAAAGTTGTAATACGTTATGATGTAATTTCAAGTTTCCTTGTTTGCAGGGTTGTTATCGCTTTTAAAGAAAATGGAAAAAGACATTCGACAACCATTTAGATCATGATCATTTTGGAGATATATTTTTTTCCTTTCAATATTTTGCTGTATTCATTTCTCAGAAACTTTCGTTGCTGTATACAATATGTTCAATATCATTTTAAAAATGCACATCTTTTGCGTGTTATTTGATAAAGTTGTAAACGTAACTTTTTGCTTTATCAACATAATCTTGGTTAGATGTGAAATGAGCGTGAATGCATTTGCCAAGCTATGAGTAATGATAAATACAATGGTACAACAACATTTTAGCATATAGCATTCCTTTATCAGGGCACAATCTCTGGAAATAATTAGGAATGCAAAGTAATCGTTGTGGTGGTTTGGAGAATATTGTAAGAAGATTGACGGAGGCTGTCCTTCTTCATTTAAGAATACGTAAAATGTGTATGCAAACGTTTATGTAGTATATTCTCTCTCTCTCTCTTTCTCGAATCATGCGCACTGTTTGACCGCGAATTTAACAACACGCGAAAATGTCGCCCATGCGCTGGTGTAAATGTTGTGCACTTACGACAGCTTCGTGTCATTCGCGAAAACAACATCTCGCGAAAATACCAGATTACACAGTATATAACATATATATATATATATATATATATATATATATATATCAGAGAGAGAGAGAGAGAGATATCAGAGAGAGAGAGAGAGAGTTTGTGTATGTGTGTGTGTGTGTGTGTGTGTGTGTGTTCTTGGTCGGAAATCAAATTTTCATTATATTTTCATAAAACATCCTGATTTGTCCTTCACGTTCATACTAATTACGTGAACATGCTGGCATCTGTAATAGGTAGAACTAAACAGTATAGACCTACATCACGAAGTTGGACAGGGAGGAGCATTGTACACATAAAGACATGATAAATCAACAGTTATTCAATCATCTGTTTGTTCATATAATTTTCATATGTCATTGATTATGTCTTCAAGGACGCCGTCTTCAGCATTGTCCTGATTGATCGCTTGTGGAAAGGATCATGAGTGAAGTTTTCGTATATTTTCAGATAATCATTCCATCTTTCTGATTTCTCATGTAACCGAGAGGACACTGAGACTTTTAGTGAACACCGAACTTCGAAATTAAATAATAATTGATTAATGATACTATCGGCAGTCAATGCCGTTTCATAAGAACCATAGCTTTCCAGCATGGACCTCAGTTTATTTAGATATGGACATAAGGGGGAGGAGGAGGGAGTGTTGGGCCTCAGTTTCTTCTTCAAGATTTAAAAGTTATATCAACGCTGCACTACTATAGTATATCCTGGGCCCTGTTTTATGAAGAATTGTAATTGATTATCTGTTGATTTCTATGGTAAGTCTAAGGCAGCCTGTGTGGTAAGGAAATTTATAATCGATTATATCTTAATAAAACGGGGCCCTGGATTTTTGCCATTTACTAGCCTGATGAAACTCGACCTGAACGTACGATTATCAACACTGTGTTGTTTTTTCTCCCTCTTAATTCTTATCTCTCTCTTAAGGCTGCGTACCATTGAAAAAAGAAGAAGAAAGAATTCACCGATAAAGGGTATAAAATTGTATACTTAGTGCTCGATATTAGCGGTAACCCGGTGGCCTGGGACCACTAGAGATTCATATCGGGCCACCAAATTTCCAAAAAGGTTATCTTATGGTAGCCCGATAGGGCAACTAAGATTCAAAACAAATTGTTTGATTTGTTTTGTTTTATTTTTGGAGGGCTAATACATTCTTTTAAACTTGCTGCCAAAAGTACATACCTAAAGATTTACCATCCCGGACATAAACATTATTTTTATATACCTGTTCGTTTTCTTCCGCAGATGACGTCGCAGAACGACCACAATCTCAGCACCGCGAGGGTGTCTCTACTGGGAGCAGATAACATCCATCCGTTGTCCAAGACCGGTTATCTCTTGACGGCTCTTTATCTGACGGTAGTCGGTAGGTTGAAGTGAAAATCAACTTCATTGTCTAAAATTGACTAAGATGAATCATAGAATAAGTCTTAAGGGGAAAAGCCCCTATGGGCCTTTCATAGCAATCGGGAAAAAATCTGAAAATTTGTTCGAATTAATGGAACTTAACGAGCATGTAAACTGTGATACCAGTCATTCACGGTAATTGTTATGCAAATTAGAAGGACCCTTCTTAAAATCCAAAAATGAAAGGACACGTTGATTAAAAAACGATGTGTTTATTAAAAATTGAACGGCTGTGGTTGATTCGTGCCATTCAAAATCGGGATGGAGCAGAAAGATTTGTGGACGCATACAGATGTCTTTCATCAGTCTACAATTACTCCAAAGTGGCATCTCCATTTAGTATTCTAGCATTTATTTTTTTCACAGGTGTGGTGGCAACTGTCGGGAATATCACTGTAATCTGTGTCCTGTGTCGCTACGGAACCTTCCGCAAGAGATCCATCAACATGATCCTGCTCAACATGGCTGTCAGTGACCTGGGCGTGTCCATCGCGGGCTATCCTCTGACCACGGTGTCCGGGTACTGGCAGCGCTGGCTCTTCGGCGATGTCGGCTGCCAGTTCTACGCCTTCTGCGTCTACACGCTGTCGTGCTCTACGATATCGTCGCACGTCGTCATCGCCATTTACAGATACGTGTACATCGTCAAACCGGATCTGAGTAAGTTTCGCCTAGATTCTCTTGGATATAATATTATGATTTGCACGCGTACGTATACAGTGCACTCCCGTTTTATTGGTAAGGACGTTCTCGCGGGGCCGGCGGTTTTCTCTCAATGTATCAAAATTTCGTTATAGCCGAACAATGAAGTACATACAGGCATAGGCCTAAATGATGATTTCGGGACAAAATGTTTACTTCGTTGTTGCGAAAATTTCATTACAGCCGTGTTCGTTATAAATGGAGTGTATTGGATACAGCTAAACGTTACCATAACTATGTTGACTGGGCGGTATTTCTATAATTGTCAAGTTTGTCTTTTATGACCAACTTGAACTATTGTCATCACATCACATACAGTTATGCACAATAACATCTAAGTCCGACAGGTAATAAGGACAGCGTTTTGACACAAACAAAATACGTGTCATCGTTCAAAAACATTCAAATAGATAATTATTATCAATAGACATTGATAGAAATCCAAGCAAAATAGCATTATAGGAAGTGAGAGACGTCGTAAATGATCAAAATTTTCAAATTGATATTTGCCAAATACAGACAGAGTTGTAAAACAGAGTGAATTACAATACACAGTGAAAGAGTGAATTACAAAATACTCGTACCCCATAGGACCGAAGCTGTCGGCCAACCTCACCTACATGGCGATCTCCGGTATCTGGGTGTACTCGCTCCTGTGGACCGTGCCGCCATTTCTCGGCTGGAGTAGCTACGTCTACGAGCCGTTCGGCACGTCGTGCTCCATCAACTGGTTCGGCAGCAGCGTGAGCGACATTTCCTACATGGTTGCCTGCACGTTATTCGTCTACGTTGTTCCCATCATGGTCATGCTCTACTGCTATCTTCGCGTGGCAAAAAAGTAAGAACAATGAATGTCTGCCAAACACAAGTCCGAAAGCTTCAGCCTGTCTCTTCGGGGGATGTTACGCCGTCAAATTTGTCCGAGGGGCTTCATAAACTCCGGCTTATCTAATCAGAGTAGTCTAAATGAGACAACTATAGTGCTGAAGCTTCGGACTAGATTACCTATAAAGTTCTATACCGAGTGCAAAATACGAAACCTATGCAATACTCTTAAAACATGTAAAATATAAATCTATAGTGCAACATAACAGCTTATACGATTTGCATTCAATTGAGATTTTACATTAATGACCGATGTGTTCTCTGGTTTTGAGTCTTAATTGCTCATAGAATAGGCACTTCGACACTTCAAAATATTTACGAATTTACACGAATTATCTTAATATGTAGGACTACACCAAGAAATTATTTTCAAACAGTCAAAATATCTCCCCCGGGTATCTCCCTACCAGTTTTACCGACCTATAGGCATAAACGAGCTTGACTTTCTTTTAAAAGTTGATTAAGCTGATTTCTTAAGTCGGTGCCAAATTGGCTCTCTTGCAAGAGTTTCTTGCGCATCTTTAATGCAAGAATCATTAAAAGATTAAAGTGAAAAGTTGCCGATCATGCAATCTCGCTTTCTCGCCATACCGCGACCGTTATATGCAACTCCAATTTTTCTCCCGTACAATAGAATCCGAGGGATCAACCCACAGCGCACTGAAGAGCGAGATGCAGGTGTGCTCGTGTTTGGAAAACTGCGCAGGCGTGAATCCAAGATTGATACTCACGTGACCAAGGTATGATTAAAAAGAACATTGGTGACACTCAAATTTATAATACACTTCTGAATCCAAATGGAAAAGCTGATATATTGCTCAGAAAGTTGATAATTGCCTTGAGTATATTTTAAGACCTATCACGGTATATCACCCAGAATAATAAGTCCATTAGACTAAATTTTATATCACAAAGAGTTCAAATCCTCAAAGTTCAGATCAACTTTTGATTGTGATACTTTTTCCTCACCATCTTCATTTATTTTTTTTTTCAGAATCCACTTCAAATTGTTATCATAATTTGCAGATGAATTCCTTTGTCACATATTGAGTTTTTATAGTTATGTTTGCATGAAAAAGTTTCCAAAATTTCAGATTTCATTAGGAAGTTAGAATGTCATTGAAGACACAAACATCAATGTTATATTCTAAGCTGATTTTAACTTCTAAGATCGACTTCTTCTCGAAACACCTCCATCTTTTAATAATATACTCTGCCTAATTTGTCGAATATAAATCAGAAATGATTTACATTACTCAAAATTTAGAAGCACATCCCCTTTCCCTGACCTGGTTACTATGGAGATGGTCCTCTGAAATCTTCAATAACCGTGTAGGAGATCTTGTGAAAATCAACGAAAACTGTCTGTAAGGCAGCATTTTTCAGGGTTCACAGAGTTCAAAAATCAGGAGACTGCTCAGTAGGCCTACTTTACCGACCAACAACTGCGAAGTTATAACCCAGGTTTTGCTTGTAAATAATGGCGAAATACTTGAAAGAATTAAACCTCCACACATTCACAGAGCACATGGCATGTGTCTTCAAAGAAACTATGTATTCATGCACACCATGAATAAAACAGCAGACCCAATACTCGATTGATAGTCCTTGACAACAAGCCTTTTTTTTATCCAGAATATTCACTTGTCTGGTCAAATCAAAAATAAAGTAAACGAAATAAAATGTAGCCCTTTTGCGCGTAAGACTTTTCCACTCAAGTTAAGTGCATTAAGATTTTCTGTGATATTCCCACAGATGTGTTTTCTGATGATGATCACATTTGTCATCGTGTGGACCCCTTACGCCGTCGAATCACTCTGGGCCGCTCACGCACACAACGTCAGCGATCTGGCGTCGGTTCTTCCCACCATGTTTGCCAAGAGTTCATGTATGATGAACCCAATCATCTTTCTCTTCTCGAGCTCCAAGTTCAGGCGTGACGTCAGGAGGCTTGTGAGTCATCCCGCAAACGACGACGTAGAAGAGCGCACGACGACGCAGCGAACCCAGCGTACTTTCTACGTTAGGCAGACCGCGCAGGAGGCCAACCCGATGGATAACTACTCCGCGTCGGTGTACTACGACAAAGAGCGCATCTACATCGGACAGATGCGCGCGACCAATATTCAGAAGGAGGCCGAGCTACTCCAGCGTGACCCGGAAGCACTCTCTATCAGATCGTCATCTGGTTCAGAATCGGACGTTCAGTTTGTGCTTAAGGATAGACCTAACCGGTATAACAGGAAAAGCAGGATGCCCGGACCAAAGGGACCAGAAATGTTCATCACATCTGGCTCCATCAGTATGAGCAGCTCCGGGGAACCCGACAGTAAGAGTCAGTCAACTTCGTCCGATTCAAAAGAGAAGAGAGTGGCATTCAGCGGCAGACGATCGTCTACGAAGAAGAAGAGCGCGCGCTTTCAGTCGCAGCCTGAAAGGCCCACTACGTCGTCATCACAGATATTCACTCTGGAAGGATGTGGCATAGATACGATGCTACAAAGAAAATTATGATGACGAAACGATGAATATAATTCCGATGACAAGGACGCACGAGAAAAAAAAACAAAAAACACGACAATAATCTACAGATCTGGCAAGCAAACAAGGATCTGTTGGAGTCTGTATAGGAAGAACAATCCGAGGAGAGTCTTAAGGAACTGTGATGTACGAAAGCTTAAAAGTGCCACTGAGAAGATAATTTCTCGTCTTCTACACCTTTTTCTGGTTCAAAAAGGTGAGATCCGACTTTTGTCTTCTCGACTGCTCTGATCTGGGATGGCGAGATGGTAAAATATGAAAACTCTCTCTTTTTATATATTATGCTGGCGGGTTTCTTTTTTTCTTGGGGGGGGGGGGAGTGGTGTTTTTATTTTTAATTTTTGCTTTTGCTATTGTATGTGATGTCTGTGTCTATATATACTTTTATGTGAGTGACAAGAACTGGAATTGTTTTCCTTTGTGTGATATATAGGTCCTTGTTTATAGATAATGTATAAAAAATGTGTTCTCAACTGAGAAATCTACATTGTACAGTGAGCCTTGTAGTCCAAATGGATTCAACATGCTGATTGCCTTTCATTTCTCTTTGTGACGCGAATTATAAAAGAAAGGCCTGGTTTTGATTTTGAAGAATTCGCGTAGAGCAGTGTAGGGGGTGGTGTTTGTTCGGATGAACAAAATGTATAACCAATAAGCGGATATACGTGTGGAAATGTTATGTCTTTGTTTTTGCACCATGCGTTATATACAAGGTAGTTATTATTAAGTTCTTTATATCTATTATGTTTTATAGTTTTGTGCATTGGTGAATGTTTTGAGGCACTGAACATGCTGACATGAGTCAAAGTTATCGACATAACTCATTCTTTGTTTCGATTTGTTTTTTTGTTTTTTGTTTTTTTGTTACTTTCTGAAAGCCGGTTAACTTTCGTCGTAATAGTTCTTCTCTTACATGGCAAAATTACACAATTTAAAAGTAAGATCATCGCTTTATCGTAATAACAATGTCGAGAATGAGTTTGAGAGCAGTCCCAGATATAGTATGGACAGTGATAGTTACTATCATTGTATAGTAATCATTATGACTGATGCTTTATGATAATAACAATTATTGTGCCAGTTGTTTGGATCCATTTTCATTGTACTTTTTCATTTCTATCTGAAAAAGGAAATTTCAAGTTACACATCTATTTTGATTCTGATCAAATGATCATTGTGTAAGCAGTGACAGTTGATTTTTTTGTTGGAGGTCTGTTGTATCAAGATTATTAAACAAAAAAAAAAGCACTGTAAATTTCAGAGTGTTTTTTTTTTCTTCCTTAGGTAACGGTAACTTTATGACATCATCACCTCAGCTGATTCTAATTCAGTTCTAATATTACTTTGTATTTACAGAAAAGAGTTCGAAAGTTCAAAAAGCTCAAACTTAAAACACAAAGCTTCGAATCTTGTTGCGAACAACGATACCGACTGTTTAATCTGCGTATCATGAATGGTGTATATACTAAATATGAAGAGATGCATTTACAAAGCCCCTATTCTTGCAGCCTACACAACTCTTCAATATACTTTTTTTTTAATGAAACAAGAATATCAACCTTGTCAAATGAATGATTTACAGTACAACTAAGCTTTAATTACTTAAAGAGAAGTCGTAATTGCTTTTAAAAAATATATTATTTTACTTTATATAATATGCAAACCTATATTTTTAGATCTCAGTTTTTCTTATTCTGTTGTCTTCTTTTAAATGCATTATTATTGTTTTCATGGTTTCTCCGATTTAATTCTGCTATCTCAAAGTCCACATGGGGACAATGAAAAAAATCACCTTCCGTTATAGGCTAATTCGAAAAATCCGTATCAATACTCATTTCTATGGAGTAGACATTATACAAGCTCTCATAAAGTCTAATCTTCGAGACGAGTATATTCCTAACGTTCACCTTTATAATAACCGGCCGAATCGCAGTTTGTACGTAGCTTTGTCCAGAAGGTCTGATCGTAACTAGTGTTGTTCACTGCATTAACCACGATACTGCATGCTGATGCTAATAGCTGCCAGACACGAGTTCATCATATCAACCGGTTTAAGCTTAATGAAAATGCCTGTAGAAGTGCGATTATAGACTCTGTAATGTGTGTAACACCAATTTGCAAAATCTTGCCATGCCGACTTTGTTATTTGACCTTACCCGAGATGGTGATTTGTGAAACCCTGGTGGTTTCAGGTTTATTTCTATTTCTTCTGGTATTTGGGGATCACCAGCGACATGAAGGGACCTTGGTGTATGTATAGGCCTACAGCAACAGGGCCACGGAGTCAATCCATCATACTCTCAAAGAAGAAATCCACCCCAAAATAAATAAACTTTAAAAGAAAGAGTAAAGTATTCCCTACATAATGATACAGAAATGACAAAAATCGGAAAAGAAATAAGGGAGATATGACATTTTGAAATTTCACATGGTTTCGGAAAACAGTTCTTGACGAGTCCTTATGAATACTCAAATGAGCGAGTTGATGACGTCATACCCTCTCAATTTTTTTCATTTATATTACATATGAAATTCGGAAAATTGTTCTTTTTTAGCTAATAAGTATATAAGCAAAAGCATGTTCTCATACCAATACAGTGTACATACAGAGTTAACATTTGTTCTTGTTTATTTTGGGTGGTTTAAAAGACAAGTTTTATATTTATACAGCTGAAATATGATATTTTTGTCATTCTGTATAATTATGAAAAGAAAAAGAAAGTGTGAGAGCATGACATCGTCAAGTTGTTGATATGTTCTATTCGTAAGGACTCTTCAATGAATGTTTTCCGAAAAAAAAAATGAAATATGTAAAGAAAAAGAATAATGAGGTTTACTACTAAGCCACTTTGAATCTCATCTTTTGATTAATTTTGACAAACGG